>NC_141388.1:28119194-28719194 GCF_017979445.1 Akebia trifoliata | reverse complement strand
ATGTGTCATCTATGCTTACGAAGCGAGAAAACCGCAAGCCACATCTTGATTCATTGCATCGTGGCAAACAAGATTTGAAAGCACTTTCTTCGCCTCTTTGGGGTGTTGTGGTGCATGCCGTCTTCAATCATTAATGTGGAGGGATAAAATCGTTTTTCATCTGGATTATTCATCTACACTATAAATACACATCCCGAGGCAGACACGTGGTATTATTTGAAGTGTATTCTACTTTATTAAGGAAGAATCCTAATTTAAGAGGATTCTTCCCCTTGTTATGTAATTGTTAATTTGGATAAGGGACAATGTGGTCAATTATAATTAATTGGGGTTAAGACTCTAATTAGGGTTTCTCTATTTAAAGGCTTGGAGGCCATTGTAAAAAGGGAAGAGGGGAAAAAGGAAGGATGAAAGATGGAAAGGGGGAGAGGAGGCTATGTAAATCTGAGATCTATAATGAAACGGCTCCCCAAGCCCATGGACGTAGGCACGTTTGCCGAACCACGTAAAAAATCTGTGTTCTTTCTCTTTTTCGTTATTTTTTTATGATTTCTATGATTTATTGTTTAATGATCTTGTTAAAAATTAGATCTCAAGGTCAATCACAAAAATGACCTCCACAATTGGCGTTGTCCGAACCACGAAAAAACACGCGGTATGGCCGAGGTCTCAATGAGAAATAGGGGGCTATCGTGAATATTGGCCTTCATGGATTTAAGATTTTCAATCCAATTTATTCATGATCTGATTTAGGGTTTTCATGGATTCACCGTTCGAGCTTGTCGAGGGACGAACTACAGATTGTCCATCAGATCAGGTTTTTGTTCAGTGAAAGAAGATCGACGATATCAATTTCACTAATTTGGGGCTCCGATGTGCTGCCCAATGGAGAAGAATAAGAACGAAAGAAACAGAGGATAAAGGTGAGTCCTGTGTGCGTAGCGGCGGTGCGTGTAGCAGTAACCGTAACTATAGAGGGGTTACACTGGTATAGGGGACAATAACATACACGTTTTTAGAAGGAAACAAACAAAAAATCTGAAGAGAGTTTCAGGTGTGAATTGAGTTTGAACAGGAACGGTGCAAGGCGGCCATTAATGGCATTTTTGGTTACGACCTTGCAGGCATGAAAGAGGTGCGTGCTAGGAAAACGAACGGGGAAGAATGCCTAAAGGGGAGACACGTGCAATATTGAAGGGTCAAATATTTAAGTGTGATCAGTTTTGGTGGATACGTACACTCCACCCAATCAATTTTTATGTACATACAAAAGTGCTCCATTTAATGAAAGGTTACTTTCTGTATAAAAATATTTTATTACTTCTTTGAAAAGGTGGATCTCTCGGTCAAAAAACTTACCTAAAACAATGTAAAGAATTGGTAAATTCAACTTAGCAATGGCATCGTCAAGGACCAATAGCTAAGGACAGATTTATATATTACAAAGGTTCAGGAATAAATAGATTCAAAAGGGTAAAGCCTTTGGAATTAAAAGGGAGTTGATAGCACCAGGCATTGAATGATATGGCCAGATTTATATATCATTAATGGCTTCCTCCGATCCTTGTTAACATATGACGAAGTTCGGGGTCGTTGCATAAGGCCTATTCTATTTCTATAGAAGGCAAGGGGCTGGTGCGAGATGTGTAGTCTTGGGGGTAACTATACAACCAGCGAGGTCTACAAAGGACTGTTACCACAAGGATGAGTGCATTCTAAATTAGATGGAATAGCATCAGTCAGACAGTGATGCTTCCAGGTATTTTATTTTATTTTATTTTTATGTTTTATGTTCGTGTCTTCTGGCATTCAAGATTTTAGAAAAAATATATTTATGGTAGATAAAAGGTAAAAGGTGGGGGTGTGTATTTATGAGCATCAATTTTAATATATTTTACAATGGTAAAGATGACTAAGACAAAATGCTACTGTTAACCTATTTAAATGAGTTGTTTGGCATTGATTTCGTCAGGACTAACCCCATTGTACCAAGCTTAATGTGAACACAAAAGAAAAAGTTCAATGTGAGAAGAGATTTCATTAGGCATTGATTTAACATTCATTACTTAGCATTGATATTACCAGGGCAATTCCCAAGTGGCAGGTTATAATAATATGTTAATTCAAAAGGAAAGTGTTGTGCCTTGTACAATTACATGGCTTTATTGTAGTTAAGCCTAAGGTGATATGACCAAATTATGTTACTATTATGTTAAGCCAATAGGATCACCTGGTGGAAGGTGGCACTCAACCAATGGTGGGGGATGATATTGCCGGGTCTAATTTTATATAACAAAATTCACGTGGAGGTGCAAGGGGCTAGTGTGAAAATTGCAGGGTACTACTATGAAAAGCCTGTGTCAACAAAGGGCTATGCGAAAGGAAGGTGATCCACCATATTTCAATTAAAAAGATTCATGCCAAGACAAGAACATTACGGTCCTCCGAACAAAAAGATGTATCTCAAATACTATGATACAATCAGGTATTTATGTTAAATTCAAAGTTCTTAAATTTTATTAACTGTCGAACAAATAATAACACCAAACAATTATATAGTTAGGGGGCTCGGGTTATACACATAATTAAGGGTCCTATGTGACCCTATTTATTACGCGAGTTAACTCAACATAAAAATAAGATGGGGGTTTCATGCGGACCCGTAAGATGGATCCCATGTGATCCAATTTGTTTTGTTTGGATGTCTTGATGAAAGGAAAAATTTTGGGGGCTAATTCTATGCCCAACTAAGTCGAGTCTACAGACTCCATCGAGTTAAGTAGCTCAATTTATAATTCAATTTATAATCCATTGTTGTATGTTTGGGGGCTTAGTTCGAGCTCGTAATAAAGGTCTCATGTGATCCAATTTGTTACTTGAGGAGGCTCGATTTAAAAGTAGTATAGGGGCTAACCTCGTACCCAGCTTGATTGAGTTTAGGGACTCCATTGAGATGAGAGGTTCAACCCATAATTATAATCCATTGAAATAAATGATTCTATGAACTTTGTGATCTTCGTTTGTTTAAGTTTTTCAGGTCAATTCAACAAATTTTTATAAGGCAAGAAGGTCGATTCCTCCCGGACCAAAGCATCACTCTATGAGGTAAGTGATGCGAAATCCTAATAAGGTCAGTTCCCCTTGGACCCGTGTGTCACTCTGTGAGATGAGTGATGCGAAATCCTAATAAGGTCGGTTCCTCCTGGACCCGTGTCACTCTATGAGGTGAATGGCACGAGACTCTAATAAGGTCAGTTCCCTCTACGGACCCGTGTGTCACTCTATGAGGTAAGTGGCACGAAATTCTAATAAGGTCGGTTCCCTCTGTGGACCCGTGTGTCACTATATGACGTGAGTGACACGAAACTCTAATAAGGTCAATTCCTTTTGCGGACCCGTGTGTCACTCTATGAGGTGGGTGGCACGAAACTCTAATAAGGTCGGTTCCCTCTGTGGACCCGTGTGTCACTCTATGAAGTAAGTGGCACGAAACTCTAATAAGGTCGATTCCTCCTGGACCCGATTATCACTTTATGAAGTGAGTGATGCGAAATCCAATACGGTTGGTTATTCTATTGATTATCAAAGTTTTGGATTATTTTGGGATCTAAGCCCGATCTAGGACTTCGGTCGGTTCTTCTATTATTTAAGTCTTGGATCATTCTAGGATCCAAGCCCGATCTGGGATTTCGGTAGATTCTGTGGTTATTTAACAAAGTCTTGGATCGTTTTGGGATCCAAGCCCGATCTGGGATTTCGGTCGGTTCTTTTCTTATTTATCAAAGTCTTGGATCATTCTGGGATCCAAGCCCGATTTGGGATTTCGATCAGTTCTTCTATCATTTGTCAAAGTTGACTCATTATGAAAATCAAAACCAGCTTGCGGTTAATTTTATTATTTGAACATCTACTTATTATGGGAGTTCAACCGAGTTGAATATCAAGTTTGCAAAAAATAAGTTCGGGGGATCAAGAATCATACTAGTTCGATGGTGTTCATCAAGTTAGAAATATTTCTCGAAGGCGGATCTTGATGTATTAATCTCCACCTTTGAGAAAGGGCTGTTTGAAGGGATAAAATCGTTTTTCATCTGTATTGTTCATCTATAATATAAATACACATCCCGAGGCAGACATGTGGCATTATTTGAAGTATATTCTACTTTATTAAGGAAGAATCCTAATTTAAGAGGATTCTTCCTAATTTTAGAGGATTCTTCCCCTTGTTATGTAATTGTTAATATGGATAAGGGACAATGTGGTCAATTGTAATTAATTAGAGTTAAGATTCTAATTAGGATTTCTCTATTTAAAGGTTTAGAAGCCATTGTAAAAAGGTGAGAAGGGAAAAAATGGAGGAGGAAAGATGGAGAGGGGGAGAGGAAGCTATGTAAATCTGAGATCTATAGTGAAACAGCTCCCCCAGCCCGTAGACGTAGGCACGTTTGCTGAACCACGTAAAAAATCTGTGTTCTTTCTCTTTTTCATTATTTTTTTATGATTTCTATAATTTATTAGTGAATGATCTTGTTAAAAATTTGATCTCGAGGTCAATCACAAAAATGACCTCCACAATTAACATGTTCGAATATTGGGGTTCATGGGGTAAGCCATTACGTGATGCTAAAAGAATTTTGTGGAGGATCATTCCTTTCACAATTTGTTGGGGGATTTGGTTGGAGCGCAATAACCGCACTTTTGAGGGAAGATGTGACTCGGAGGGCAACATTGTAATGTCCATCTTGAGCTTGCTATTCTTTTAGTGCAAGGTCTTTAAGGAGTTTAGGGAAGTGTCCTTTGAAGACTTTGTTGTTAGATGGGACCAAGTTTGCAGCATCGAGAATATTTGACTTTAACTTCTCTTGTATTGTTTCTTTTCGTCAATCTTCTCGACCACCTTAATGAAATGACTTTTACCAATCAAAAAAAAAAACATAATGTTAACATGTTAAGCCCGTTTGATTGATTGAACCGTTATTGCTAAGGAAATAGGTTTTTATATGGGCCATTAGATGTTTGGTTTGGCTAAATAGTAAGGGGAGAGTTTTGTGTAACGCAAGCTTGTTTTCTTTGTGAATGTGGTTAGACTTAAGGGCTCACGGATGAACAGAGCAACTACAATATTCGCATAGGTCACTGTGGAGGTCGATTTTGTGATTGACCTCGAGATTTAACTTTTAGCAAGATCATTCACCAATAAATCATAGAAATAATAGAAAAATAACGAAAACGTGAAAAAACACAAAAGGTTTTTTACGTGGTTCGGCAAACGTACCTACGTCCACGGGCTCGAGGAACCGTTTCACTATAGATCTCAGATTTACATAGCCTCCTTTCCCCCTCTCCATCTCTCCTCCTCCTTCCCTTTTTACAATGGCCTCAAGGCCTTTAAATGGAGAAACACTAATTAGAGTCTTAACCCGAATTAATTACAATTGACCACATTGTCCCTTATCCAAAATATCAATTACATAAAAAAAATGGGAAGAAATATTTTAAATTAGGATTCTTCCTTAATAAACTAAAATACTTTTCAAATAATGTCACGTGTCTGTCTCGGGATGTGTGTTTATAATATAGATGAACAATCCAGATGAAAAATAATTGTATCCCTCCGCACAGCCCCTTCTCGAAGGTGGAGATTGATACATTAAGATCCACCTTCGAGAAATACTTCTGACTTGATTGAGCACCATCGAACTACTATGATTCTTGATCCCCCGGACTTATTTTTTACAAACTTGATATTCAACTCAATTGAGCTCCAATAATAAATAGATGTTCCAATAATAAACTTGACCGCGAGCTAGACTTAATTTCCTTAATAAGCCAAAATTCCGATAAATGCTAGAAGAACCGACCAAAATCCCAGATCGAACTTGAATTCCAGAATGATCCAAGACTTTGATAAATAATAAAAGAACCGACCGAAATCCCAGATCAGGCTTGGATCCCAAAATGATCCAAGACTTTGATAAATAACCACAGAACCAACCGAAATCCCAGATCGGGCTTGGATCCCAAAACGATCCAATACTTTGATTATTCTCCCAAAACGATCCAATACTTTGATAATAAAATAATCTACCGTAGTCCCAGATCGAGCTTGGATCCCAAAATGATCAAAGACTTTGATAATCAATAAAATAACCAACCGTATTAAATTTCGCATCACTACCTCATAGAATGACACTCGGGTCCAGGAAGAACCGATCTTATTAGAGTTTCGTGTCATTCACCTCATAAAGTGACACACGGGTCCACAAAGGGAACCGACCTTATTAGAGTTTCGTGTCATTCACCTCATAGAGTGACACAAGGGTTCGTAGAGGGAACCAACCTTATTAGAGTTTTGTGCCACTCACCTCATAGAGTGACACACGGGTCCGCAGAGGGAATCGACCTTATTAGAGTTTCGTGCCACTCACCTCATAGAGTGACACACGGGTCCGCAGAGGGAACCGACCTTATTAGAGTTTCGTGCCACTCACCTCATAGAATGACACACGGGTCCGCAAAGGGAACCGACCTTATTAGGATTTTGTGCCACTCACCTCATAGAGTGACATACAGGTCCAGGAGGAACCGACCTTCTCCCCTTATAAAAATTTGATGAATCGACCTGAAACTTGAACCAACAAAGATCACAACGTTCATAAAATATAATCATTTTATCTTGGTGGGTTAGAATTATGAGCTGAACCTCCCACCTCAACGGAGTCCTTAAACTCAATCAAATTGGGTACGAGGTAAGCCCCCATACTACTTTTAAATCGAGCCTTCTCAAGTAACAAATTGAATCACATGGGACCCTTATTAAGAACTCGAACTAAGCCCTCAATCATACAACAACAAATTGAACTATAAATTAAGCTACTTAACTCATTGGAGTCTGTAGACTCGATTGAGTTGGACATAGAACTATCCCCCAAAATTTTCTTTTGTCGAGCCACCCAAACGAACGAATTGGGCTCAAACTAAGCCCCCAAATATTAGTCCCCACGTTAATTTCATGATAAGTTAACTCGCGTAATAAATTGTGTCACGTGACACCTCATTATGCGCGTAACCTAAGCCCCCAAACGACTTTGTTAACCCGGTGCGATTTGGTGGGAATTGGGGATCCCCAATAAACTGAAGTGGACCCATGTCCTCCTTTTACCACTTTGTTTCCTTGTTCAACCATATGAATTTCACTATACATTGAATATTTATGCACAAGACCACACTTCAATTCACCCTCTTCTATTTACTTTATTGAAGAAGCCATGCAATAAAATTAAATTTTCTATATCTACCACTTTTAACATAAATGATACCTAATAATATTGATGTTTCTATATCCTTGCAGCGGAGTACGCTTGTTGTGTTGTATATGTCCTGTGAAATACCTTCGTTGTACCCTTTAATGTGGGATTACACAACCCCCGAGCACTGCAGATTTGCAACCTAATGTCCAACCTTAGCTGTTCCGCCATTTCTTCCTCCACACGCCCATGGTATTGGATCATGTCCTCATGCGCCACGTGATGAGCTCAACAACCGTTCATAAAAATGAAATCTTACAAAACTAGTAAGGCTAGCCTTACTCTTGAAAATGCCATATAATTATGTGGTCAGGACACTTTCCTTATCAAGGAAAGTGATCTCCTTATTTGAAAGGCCATAGAGTGGGACCCATCCCAAAGTTTGTTGAATTTCAAACTTGATGAAGAGCTTTGGCAACAGTAGGCCTACCCAGGTAGGTATCATATATATATTTTTTTTTCTTTTATGTTGCTGCCAGCCCACTCAACAATCACAGCACCCATACTCTCTTCCGCACACACAACACCCATTTCTCTCCTCTTGTTCTCTCTACAACATACGCATTGCCACGTTTGTTTTTTGCAATTGCCTCCCTGCTACAGAAGACACAATTCCTCACTTTCTTTAATTAAGTTTTCCTTTAGCAACAGAGCAGTCCACCGCTCCAAGAAACCCAATTCGATTAGAACCCTCTTTACCCCTTGCATTGATCTCTCTCAGTCCATCTCCATAAGCATCCTTGACGACAACTACATCTGCGTTCAGTTGCTCTTTGATCTTCTTCTCCATATATGGATTGTATCAACACGTAGGGAATCATCAAAGAGTCTTATCTAATTTTTTGTGTGAGCCTACCTATGCTGCCACGACTCACACAACGACTACACACAATTCTTCTCATGGCAAAAATAGATCTAAACCCCAAAATTTCAAGGGGTCCATCTTGGGGCAGCCCCCAACTCCTGATTTGGAACATCGATCATATCACTTGGTTTCTCATGGATTTTCTCTTCGTTCCCATGGACGGCGCCAATTGTGGAAGTCGATTTTGTGATTAACCTCAAGATTTAATTTTTAGCAAGATCATTCGCCAATAAATCATAGAAATAATAGAAAAAATAACGAAAAAGAGAAGAACACAAAAAATATTTTACGTGGTTCGGCAAACGTGCCTACGTCCACAGGCTCGGGGAGCCGTTTCACTATAAATCTCATATTTACATAACCTCCTTTCCCTCTCTCCATCTTTCCTCCTCCTTCCCTTTTTACAATGGCCTCAAGGCCTTTAAATAGAGAAACCCTAATTAGAGTCTTAACCCTAATTAATTACAATTGACCACATTGTCCCTTATCCAAAATATCAATTACATAAAAAAAAGGGGAAGAATCCTTTTAAATTAAAATTCTTCTTTAATAAACTAGAATGCTCTTCAAATAATACCACGTGTCTGTCTCAGGATGTGTGTTTATAGTGTAGATGAACAATCCGGATGAAAAATAATTTTATCCCTCCACAGTCACCATCCACACGCCACACCTATATATAGAGGCCTCTTGGGAAGGGAATTCACATCAAACATCAAATAGGCATTGTGAGTGAGGTAGCCCTATGTTTCAAAGAGTACGAAGTTATAGACAAAATTCAAAAAGATCAAAACTTTGATGATTCCACCATACATGATCCAAGTTGGACGGGTATCCTACATTTGAACTGATTTCCATCTAGTTCTTTCTCGGATGTAGCCTTATGTTTCGGAGAGTACGAAGTTACAAACAGCATTCGAAACGATCAAATATTTTATGATTCCACTATAAATGATCCGAGCTGCAAAAATTATTGGACAGGTATTCTACCTCTGAAAAAAATTCGAAAAGATCAAATCTTTTATGATTCCAACATACATGATCCGAGTTGGAAAAACCAAAAAAAAAAAAACTTTTTTTCCTAATTAAAGTCGATACCCCATTGATGAGGAGAACTCACATCCTATAATACTTAGAAACATTGAACCATTACAACAAAATGAATAAGTTTAGCTCTAATGAGAGAAAGAGAGAGAGGTGTTGGTACCTGAGGAGAAACTAATACCACTTGGAGAAGTTTGTTGTGTGAGACATCAGTAACCGCTTCTCCAACACCATTAGGCAGCCAATTCTCTCCACTTGTTTCACTGTCATCTGCGCAGAAACAAAGAAAATTCCTTTAATCGAAGAATAATTCTAGCCCAGAGAACTTGTACAAAGTTGGTAAAACTCGCTAATTGACCCGTAAATCATCTGAGTCAAATCGAAGAGAGAAGAGTACATGAGCACTGTAGAGTGGGTGGTGGAGAGAAGGAAGAAAGAGAGAGGTTTCGCTTCTTCTTCAACTCTGAGACTAAAAATGGAGGACGAAAGAAAGAAGCTCTGCAACGGAAACGATGGAGAGGGAAAATGAAATTTAGGGTACTCAATCCACTTGAGTCCATCATCACATTTGCAGCTCCAGACTCCCACAGGAACAGAGATTCTCTACTTGAAGAGAAGATTCTGTCTATGTGGGCTTGGGGAATTTAATGGGCCGGTCAGGCATGAAGTCCGGCCTGTAATGTATGGGAATCGGGTCGGACCCACATAATGACAAAAATCTGCATTTTTTTTTTTAAATCACAATTTTAATAATTGTTAACTACATAACGTTTTTTTCAAAAATTCACGAAGTTTTTTATATAAAAAAATCTTTGACTTTTAAAAAAAAATTACGATTAATTGTGATTTAATAGAATATTTTTTTGAAAAATTTACAAATTATTTTTTTAAGTGTTATTTTATCAGGAAAGTTTTCATACAAATCAACTTGGAATAAGGCATGAAGAGGCTCAATGGTACGGAATAGTCTTGGAATAAATGGGAGTGTCCAGAGTTTGGTTTCTTGAAGTTGAATAATGATAGTTCGATGTCAAGGACTGGACGTGGTTTTGGTTTGGTTTCATTGCTAGAGATTACCAAGGAAGATTTGTGCTTGTAGGTTGTGCAGCTTTCTCATACAATGATGTGCCTTGGATTGAATTTCATGCGATCCTTGAAAGCCTACTTTTTGCGCATGGAAAGAGCTTTAACCGAGTAGAAGTATGCTTTGATTTTCAATATGTTGTTAATTGTTTAAATGGAGTTTTTGAAGCTTCTCGGAACCACATAAATCAATTTAGTAGATCCGACAAAAGTTTGGTATAGTTCGAGGGAGTCTAATAGAGCGACTGAATGGTTAGCAAAAAAAAAAGCAGCAATTTGTAATTCTATTTTAAATTTTGCTGATCAAGTTAATGTTCCTCGTGGTTTGTCTCTAATCTACCTTCTGGACTTGATGTGTAATTTCTTGAGGATTTAGCCTCCTTTATTAAAAAAGGGTGGGCCCCTTTATAGCGCTTACGGATAATAATAAAAAAATACATATTTTTTTATAATTAATTTTGTTTATTTTTTAAATTCATCCAATGTTTTTTCGACTTTATAGACTTTTGCTGACTTTTTTCAAAGTTTTTTATTGTTAAATTTTTCTCGAACCCGACTTTGCCATTATGGATCCACCTACGATTTTCAAAATCAATTTTTTGTCTAGCCTCACTCACCAATGATGACTCGGCGAGTCATCTCAATTATCCCGAATGAGACAAGATAGAGGTTGACGAGCTCAAGTAAAGGTGCTGCAAAATCACAAGGGAGAAACCCTCAAGGGAGTCGAGTTGGGAGTCGCCACCTAGTTTAAGTCTAGGAACAGAATTTGACTCCAAATAAGATTCGGTTAGGTCTACAATAGAGATAATGGGTAAATGGTCAAATTACGAATTTCGGAAGGTATAAGGCATTGAACCCGCCTGACTTGAGAGTCAGTATTTACTACAATCCATTGACTAGACTAAGATCAACTTAAGTGGACTATGGTCAATATGTTATTCTAGGGGAAATAACTTCGATCATGATCATCTCATTGAGACCCAATTCGATCTATGGTGAAATCTATCCATGTGCCAACATGATTATCTAAGAAGAATTCAAATTGACAATTCATATTATTTCGATAATATATAGAAAATTAAATTATCAAGATTAATCACAAGCAATCACGTGCATAATTTTGATCTAGCAAGCCACCTTTAAGATGTCGTACAATTGGAAAATGATTTTCACAAAATTATCTCAATGATGAATTAATTATGAAATGTTGAAACATGAAATTGATCTTTTTGGCACATAGACAATCCAAACACTAAGTCGACTCAATGTCTACATTTTGAATTAAATAAATGTTCATGAAATGCAATCCCTTCCCCCCACCCACACAAAAAAAAAAAACAAGGTGAGTCGACTTAGAGTGTATTTTTAATAAATCAAATTTTGTGCAATGAAACACCATAAAAATAGTGAATTGACTCGTTACAAACTTTTTGAAATAATTCAATTTATAGGCAATGGAACACCATGAAAATAGTGAGTCGACTTGTAAAATTCAATTTTTTGGTATGCCACACAATCGAAAAATAATTGAATCCTAAACCAACCAAAATCTTAAAGTGGGGTTTAAAGACTCATTGCCTCAATGAAAAACTGAGTTGGCTCAATTTGATGTGTCCAATTGAACATGATTTTCTAAAAAAGGATCCCATTGTGTGCATTGCCTAGAATAGCATATTGACTTTGATCGTGATCATCTCATTATATGATTTTCCATAACAAGGATCTCATTGGTCCATTCCGAAACTTCTAACCCCATCAAAAGTGGTTTATAAATTAATACTAGAAATTGATACTCCACGATTCTTCAACTTGCAAACCAGGGTTAGAAGTTTCATAATGGGTTGATTTTTTGTGAGGATGATCCCATCACCATAGAGATCATCATCATCAAAAATCAGTCCATTCCAAAACTTCTACCTCATATTTTACACACAAAAAAACTTTGGCTACCTCATACCATACTATGAGTTTATACTTCATTTTACCTCGGCAAGGTTAATTAAAGGCTATCCATACTCCCCCCCCCCTGGGGGGCTTCATGCATACTCAGGGAATAAGTAAAGCAGCTGGCAAACACTAAACTTGAAGCTTCCTTGGGGGTCCCATCAAGAGATAGGCTTCTTACTCTAGCTAGTAAAAAGCGAACTTCTAACTCAAGTACTAGACAGAAAGAGTAACTGTAGCAAATAGCTAGCTAAGAGAGTAGGAACGTTACCCGCTATCCCCCTCGGGGGGGGGGGGGAGGACTTCAAATTCACCTATCAGCATACACCAAACTTTTACTTGTATCTTTATGCCTAGAACTTTGAAGTAAGTACTTTTTTACAGATTAGAGCTTCAGGTTTGTCTAATCTTGTAGACACCCCATTTTTGCACTCGCCTGATTAATCAACTCGTCAACCCGATCGCAATGATTCCCAATGATGGATGTGTATTCCATTGCTTTATTTTGTTACCAGATGTGTTTCAAAAATCCGGATAAGGTATCTCGAATTGACAAAACCTTAGAAACCATGCTACGCTAGGAAAATACAATCTCAGAATCATAGAAATCATCATCTTGCAGATCAAAAAGAAGTTTCACGATAAAAATCACTAAAAATTGACCAAATTACCAAAATACCCCTAACCTCAAAACAACCCTAGAGCCTACGTTACGCTTAGGAAACCTCTCTCAAACACATAAAACAACAAATCAAAATCAAATAAATCATTTTGGCAATTTTAACAGAATTTGACAAAATTATGAAAATGCCCATCATAAAGTTCATGACTATTTCACACAAAAAATTTCATAAATGACACAAACTAATATTTCCATTGAATTCCTTACGAAAAATCGATTCTAAAACATCCTAGAACATTAAAAACTGACTTAAAACGTGAAAAGTCCTCTCCGGGGGCAAAACGGTAATTTCACAATTTTCATAATTAAAAAATTCGAAATTAATAAATAAAACATTAAATAATTAAAGTGAAACATTAATGAAATTAATTTAAAATTTTGAATCGAAGAAATCGATCAATCGGGTTTTCAAGTAAAATTGTTGAGGGTTCGTGAGATATTTCTTTAAGGACTCCTCCATTTGCGGGTCCAAAGAATTAAAGAAATAATGGAGGAAGGGTCTCCAAAAATTAAAAGTAAATCAAACAAGACTGAAGTCAAGGTATTAAAGTCAATCAAGTGAGACTAAAGTCAAAATTAAAGTCAATTAAGCAAGACTGAAGTCAAGATATTAAAAGTCAATCAATTAAGACTAAAGTCAAAACATTAAAAGTCAATCAAATAAGACCAAAAGTCATAATAGAGTTCTAATTAAATAATAACTTGATCTAATAGAGTTCTAACTTAAAAATAATTCTACCTAAAACAATTCTAATTAAAACACAATTCTACCTAAAACAAGTCTAACTAAAACACAACTCTAATTAAAAGAACTCTAATTAAATACTAACTCTATCCAAATCAACCCCTAAAAAATCTATAAATAGAGGTGCTCACACCCTATTTTCGTATCAAATCAAAAACCCTAAGAGAAGTAGGTCTAGAAGCTCCCCTAGCCCCCCATAAACCCTAGTTTTGGAGCTCCAACTCCTTAACTAACATCCCTCCTTCAATTTTAGTCTAGAAAACACCCAAAAGCCTTCTAAAAACACCCCCAAATCCGTAACGAACTTGAAGAATTCAGATTCAAAAACAAGGAGATACCTTGCCTCGGAGATCCGAAGTCAAATCCGGAAACAGAACGAAGCAGGGGAGCACGGTACAAGGAGCTCTTTTTGTCAGATCTGAGGGAACCAAGTCCTTGCCATCGGAAAGGTAAAATTTTTATTTTTATTTATTTTTTTATCTAGGTTTTAGCAATGTAATTTACTTGGGACTTTAGTAGAGACCGACTTTGGCCGGGCGAGGTTGGTGCCTAACACCTTCCAACCCCGTAACTTGATCCCCGAATTCAGATTTTTTATGGTAGATTAGTTCTTTTTATCCATGTTAGAGTCAGTATGGTTCCTAGACCACAATAACTAGGTGGCGACTCTCAAACCTCAAGGGTCAAAAGCGGATCCGCGCACCCCGTGGATCGAGGGCGCTTTCAGTGGCGACTCCACTGGGGACCATTGAGGATCAGACTTGAAAAACCCCAAGTATGGGAACATTGCCAATGACCTAGTTTTTATTTATTTATTTTTTTATCTAGGTTTTAGCAATGTAATTTACTTGGGACTTTAGTAGAGACCGGCTTTGGCCGGGCGAGGTTGGTGCCTAACACCTTCCAACCCCGTAACTTGATCCCCGAATTCAGATTTTTTATGGTAGATTAGTTCTTTTTATCCATGTTAGAGTCAGTATGGTTCCTAGACCACAATAACTAGGTGGCGACTCTCAAACCTCAAGGGTCAAAAGCGGATCCGCGCACCCCGCGGATCGAGGGCGCTTTCAGTGGCGACTCCACTGGGGACCATTGAGGATCAGACTTGAAAAACCCCAAGTATGGGAACATTGCCAATGACCTAGTTTTTATTTATTTATTTTTTTAGTTGATTTTATTTAATTGCTAGTTAGTTAGTTTTTAGTGTTCCTTCATCGTTTTTTTTTTTTCTTTTCTTTTCTTTTCTTTTTTGGTGGGTTTAACTATTAATCTCGGATCAACTTTGAATATGGTATGCTAGTTTTTATATTGGTGGGTTTAACCATTAATGTCGGTTCAACTTTGAATACGTTGTTCTAGCATATTATTATTTTCATATGATTCTTTTCATATAATTCAATCGAGAGTCACTTGGGGTGACTTTAAATAATACCAAGTTTCGACGGATACTTTGTTGAGGGTGGAATAATGATCGTTGAGAATGAAATAATTAAACAAGAGTTTTTTATTTTATTTTCTACTTTAAGGTATGTCAATCCATTTTTGGATGACAAAGGATTTTTTTTTTTTTTAAAAAGGGGAAACATGTTCGATATAACTCGTTTCTTAGGTAATTGTTTTTCATTTTTTATTTTTTAAATGTTTTATAGGCAAGAGAGGCTGCCCATTGACAGCATCGCAAACAATAAAATTAAAAAAAAAAAATTCTGAATTTCTGTCGGCAGAACTGTTGGGGGGTGTGTGCATAGTAAATCAATGATTTTGGGGTGCTATTAATAAAAAAACCCATTTTATTCATCTATTTCCCATTCAGCCCTTTTAAAATTTTCTTTTTAAAAGAAAACCCATCGTCTTCTTCAGCCGAACTCTTCCTGTTAAGCTCGAGATCGATCGATTTTGATCTCCTAATCCAGTTGATGCTAACCCACTCGATCGGCTTCATTCACTGGAGTGGTATGGAGCTTCAACTTGATGGCTCCTCCACTGTTTCGCTCGGATCTCGTCGTCTTCAATGGAAACTGACTGATCCGAATGAAAGATTTTTCAGCCAGCTTGCGACTTGAGGATCTCACAATCATTAAATTAATCGAGGATGAAATCTCGGCTCATGGAGTCTGTGGGGACAGCATCCACTATGATCGTGAGCTAAGAAGGCCGTTAATGGCAGCGGGTTTCTTTTGCTTAAAACTGGTTTTAAAATTGCAGGAAATTAATGATGAATGATGAACATTAAATCAGCCAAACCGATTTCAAATCGATTGGTTTGAAGAGCTCAATCGGTCTCTGCTTCTGTTTTAAAATTTTCTTTCTGTTTTTGCCTGAAGAACATGGCTGAAAGCCGTGTGAGAAGATGGTGTGAATGTTGAGTAAATCCCTCATTTTACTAAAGCCACACCACTGTTATACAATGACCATTTGTCATGTTGACAGCACCCTACTATACCAAGTCGCCTTTTGTTTTTTTTTTTAATTTTTTTTACTGTTATGGCTTGTTATCCTTAATGGTTTTTATAAAAAATGTGTTCCTCTAAATTTGTTTTAAAAAAAAAAATAAATAAAATCAATTTGTCTCTTAAAAGTCCCATTCTTTTATTTTCTCTATCTCAATTGGTTTTAAAAGCATCATAATTACTTAACCCAACGATTGACATTTCATTCTCAATCCAATATCCTCGAAAATATCAATTTGATTAAGGTCACCCCAAAATGACCTTTGATTGGACTATAAAATTTATCAAATTATTACGATGATCGGGTCTAATTGATTGCCACATACCGTATATGTGCATGTTTAAATTGTGAAGCGGACCATACTATTGATTCATGATGATTTCCTATTTAATATGCTATAATGTCATTAGGAATACATGTTTGATGTTGGTCATAATGTTGATCATGATTAAATGTTTATGTGATGGTGCTTATATCCATATAATTCATGTGATAATTGGTTTGATTAGGCCATGGGCCCATTTGTTTCAAAAGGCCCCGGGCACACCCCACCCTACTTTGCACACACCACATGCACGTTTACCGCTTTACTCACTTACACGTCCCATTTAGCCAACGTGGCACTAGTGCGTGGCCCGGTCTCTTCGGAGATGCGACGTCATTCATGAAACCCACAACTCCAGTCACGTACCTTAGGGTATATCGAACTGGGGCATCAATACCGTCTGATCAGGTGATTCTGAGAGACATATTGATGCACCCATGCTGGGGTGACCTGAGCCTTTGTCCTATTGTAAACTACACAGTCACATGTCCCGATTGCCAACGTAGTACTAGTACGTGGTCGGTCCCCTCGTGGGATGCCAAACCATTTATGAAAGCTACAACTCTTGACTCGTACCCGTAGGTATAAAAGGTAATCTAAGTATATCAATTACACTTCTTGGTCAAAACCGGTGCCTAAGAAAGATCTTGCCCCGCTGTACCCTACTGTACGAGGGGGATAGACTACGTCTATTCTAGACGAGAGGTATTTAAGTGGGCCCTTGCTCAGCATTGTGCGCCACCTCTCAACTGGAGATCAAACTGGCTGTTTTTGGCTTTAGAGAAGTGAATTGAGGTTTTAGATTATCACCTATACGGTATATCAAACCAAGTCACCACGTATCAAAAGGTATATAGGTGTGCTTGGGCAAGGGTGGCCAGATAAAAATGCATTGCACGTAGTAAGCCTAGAGTCTAGAAACCTTCCCCATAGGTCACGACTCGAACTTATCGTGGGTGTTCCCGGGTTGTTTATTGAATGAATGTCTGTTGTTGGATGAATGTATGTGAGTGATGTGAATGATGAGATCAAAGTGCATGATTGTCCTCAAGGATCAAAGAAATTTTATTTTTGAAAATTAAAATAGGTGCACCGACCTAGTAAAGAATCCATTCTCTTACAATAATGACCCAGTCCATCTCGATTCAACAGTCATGATGGACCGGGCCATTAAAATCAAAATGGAAATTGAATTTTCAAAGAAAAAAAGATTAATTTCCAAAAGAAGTGTCCTTTAGAAGAAATATTTTTTAGAAAATATATTTTCCAGAAAATATTTTCCATAAGAATGAAATTTTTCAAAAGAAAATAAATTAATCTTTTACATGGACCATTGGAAGAGTACTAAAATCCTCTTTTGTGTCAAACCAGGATGTTAGCTGCCGGCGATAACCTAATCGATCAGTTAGTCAAAACAACCGTCATAGGGATGCACCCTGTAGAGAAGATCAATTTTGGGAGATTCATGTTGAGGAGTGCTCTTTACTTCCATGAGTTTGAGATAGACTGGAACCTTTTACATGCTATGGCTAAACGATGGAACCCCTACCTTCACATATTCCGCATTGGGCATATACACTTGTGCCCTACTCACGAGGATTTTTGTGGTATTATGGGGATATCCACTTCAGGACCTCTAGTCCGGCCCTCATTGAAGACCGGATATTCTTGTGCCCTCGCCACAGGATTGAATATTTCCAAAGAAGAAGCCAAGGCCCTAATCCATAACGGGAGACTGGATTTAGTACCTTTACTGGGCCCGTACCGCTCCCGCAGTCATCCTATCAATGTAAAACCCGAAGCCTGGCGAGCCACTAGAGACTATCGATTATGCTTAGGAATCCTAGCCCAATACATACTGACCTCTAATAGTGATGGCCAAACTATCCCTGAGTCCTTCATAGATATAGCCTTTCAACTCTCGAGGAAAGCCAACCCAGTACCCCTCATCTTAGCTGAAACCTTCTCAGGTCTAGATGCCATAAAAAATGGTGAGCGGGAAAGCTTCAAAGGAAGCCCCCACTTACTCTATATGTGGCTTTGTGATCGTCTTAAGATTGTAGATGTTCCCTCAAACCTCGAATATGAGCCAGAACACTTTTCTAAGAGAAACCTGTTAGTGCGTCACAACTCAGTCAAAGCCTAGAGTAAATGGTTAGACTCTCGCTTAGCTCGTCATATCGGTTTAAGATGTCCTTGGTGGATGACTGATCTCCCCATTCTAGGAACCAAAGGATCCTACTATGTCCGTCTGATCGGTTTAGAAGAAACATCTTTTTACCATCCTAATTTGATCCCAGAACAGTATGATGTACCCATAGAGTTATCCTTATCTCAACCCAAAGCTTTCTTTTCCCCCGAGCCTTTGACTGAAAAGTTAGTACACCTCATCGAGAAAGCATGGAACAAGCGCACCTTAGGGTATCCAGACAGACCAGCAGAATTCAGAGAGCCAGTTGTTAGAACCAAGAGGGTCAAGCCTGACAGCAATCCTGATGACCATCTAGACAAAACCAAGCGTCCATGTAAAAATAGTTCAAATCAAATTTGTTGAAAGATGTTTTAATAAAAACATATTGTCAATCATTTTCAATAAAATTATCTTTCTTTTTTTAAAATATCTCCTTTTCAAATACTCATTGTGTGAATGGATTAATTAATGGATTGGTGCACAAACCTCAATAAAATGATTCTTAAAAATGTTATCAAGGGGGTAATACTGAAATTGACTGAATCTACCTTTGATGGGGTCATATAGGATTATCATTGCGCCCAAACTCAAGCGTCCACCTCCTAGTTGGAGTCGTAAGTCTAGTCGGTTAGAAAGAACCACAGTACCAAGTCAACAAGCAGAGATGGCTTCAGAATCTGAGCTCACAGAGATCCGTAAGATCTTGGCAGCCTTTGCCAATGATATCAGCAATATAAAAGGTAAAGTGGAAATGTTGGAACAGACCTCGGAATCGACGGGAATTCCTTTAGATGATCCAAAAGGGAAAAAAGTTGAAGAGAAACGTCCACGTGAAGTTTTCGAGCTCGACGGAGACGAAGAGTATGTTGATGAGAATCCGTCGTTATCTAATAGAATGTCTCAATTGGAGTCAGCAATGAAGAGTATAAAGGGTATTGATGAAATCGCAGCAGGCATTGAAGCTTTGAATCGCATCCCTAGGATCCATTTGCCAGAAAAGTTTGTGATGCCTGAAATGGACAAGTTCAATGAGACAGGGTGTGCAAAAACACATCTTAAGGTGTATGTTACCAACATGCGCACTATGGGACTCAGCGACGAACATATGACATTATTGTTCCAAAGGACTCTATCGGGATCAGCACTACGTTGGTTAATGTCTCAAGATCCAGTTACTGTGGGTACATGGGAAAACATGTCAAAGGCTTTCTAGCATCAGTATAAGTACAGTACCGAGATTGAGACTTCAAGAAGGGATCTGGAAGCAACTAAACAGAAAAATGGGGAGACATTCACTGATTTCATTGGTCGCTAGAGGGCCAAGGCTTCTCAAATGTGGGATAGACCTTCGGAGAAGGAACAAGTAGCAATTATCCTAAAGAACCTCTCTCAAGGATATGCTCAACACCTAGTGGCCCAATACCTCCCTACCTTTGAATCCTTGTTGCAAGCAGGAAGCCAACTTGAGGATGCGTTTGCCTCTGGAATCCTTTCTAACCCCTCAGATAACAGGCCTAAGAAACCATATGTTCCCAAACCCAACATCAACCATACTTACATCGCCAATACCTCAGTTACCCCAGCTCAACCCCCAGCCCGGACTAATAACCAAGCTCACCCAAGTCAACCTCGGACTCCGCGTCAGTTCACTGATCTAGGGATGAGTCTCACTGTAGCGCTTCACAAATTGATGAAAAAAGGGCTTCTTACCCCTATCCAACCCCGACCTTTACCTAATCCCTTGCCAGCTGGACACAATGCTAACGTGTTCTGCGAGTTCCATCAAAATCCTGGCCATCACACGGATCGGTGTATCACCTTGCGCCATGCCATTCAAAACCTTATTGACAACAAAAAGGTCACCATCCCTAGCCCACCAAATGTCACCACAAATCCACTACCTGCTTATCAACCTCCACCAACCCTGAATATGGTTTCTCACACCCCATTATCATTCGACCCTGTTTCTCTCATCCATCCAATCCAAGTTAAACCTCCCAGTTACCCCCTTGCCAGGATAGCCTTCACTGATGAGATTTTTACCACAAACCATGAACCATTCGATTTAACCTCGGATGATACCTATTGTTTATCCCCACCTCGTTACGATAGTCCCGCGTTCACTAGTTACCTGTTGGCCCAAATGAATCTGAAAAACCCTGTACCTTTAACAGACAAAGATCCATACGTGTTGACTGAAGAAGATTAGTCTTTCTCCCTTTCCTGTGATGAAGTTAGACATATGACTCGAGGTGGAAGAGTTTTTAAGCCACAAGAACTCTGTGTTGATAATCCTACAGCCCTGGCAAGAAAGGAAGGAGATGATCCCACCAAGGAAAGCATAGAAGAAGATAACTCTGTGATCAAACAGTTAAAAAAATCAGGGGCCAATATCTCAGTATGGGGTTTACTCATGGCTTCCACTGCTCATAGGGAGGCTGTCCTCAAAGCACTAAATATAGCCCAAGTCTCCTTTGACACTTCTCCAGATCAGCTGGCAAGTATAGTAGGGGCAACTTACGTGGAGAATATCTTATCCTTCTCGGACTCAGACCTCCCAAAAGAAGGGGCAAGCCATACTAAGCCGCTGCACATTACAGTTGACTGTAACGGAATGAGGGTACCTTTAGTTTTGATTGATAATGGGAGTGCACTGAATGTTTGCCCTCTGAAAACTGCTACTTGTCTCGGGTTTAAGGCTGAAGATCTCAAACCTACTAGTCAAGGTGTTAGAGCCTATGATAACACCAAGAGGGATGTACTGGGAATTTTGCACCTTCGACTGTCCACTGGCATAGCCGAATTCCCTGTGGAATTTCAGGTTATTGACATCCAGTCTTCTTTCAATTTACTGTTAGGGAGACCATGGTTACACCAGATCAAAGCCATCCCTTCTACACTACACCAGAAGGTCAAATTTATCAAGGATGGGATGGTAATTACTCTTCATGGAGATGCTGAAATTGTAGGGATCATAAATAATACTGAGGCTAAGGATAAGCCGTTGCTTGAGATTCAACCAGAACAACAGGGAGTAGAGCTCAGTGGGTTCGAATTTGAAAAGATATGCTCAGTCCAATGGGATCAAGCCATGAAAGAGTATTTTCCAATGGAAAATACCTATAATTGTTGCATGGCCAATATATTCAAGAAAATGAGATTCTTCCCTGGTATGGGCTTAGGTCGCAAGCAGCAAGGCATTAAAGAAGCACCAATGATTAAAGAGGCCATCGGTACATTCGGACTAGGATATAAGCCTACTAAAGAGGATTGGGCCCAATACTGGAAGATAAAACGGGATAAGGCCATCGCTAAAAGGCAAAGGCGTACTGCAGATATCATTAAAATGAAGCCCTATCGAAAGACTCTCAATGGTTATTTTGTGAAAGAAGGAGAAGACTTCCGCTACTGTGGATTCCTAGAGTCTTTCATTGATCACATCACAGGTACTCGTCTGCCGGGGTTTGAAATCTTTTTTGGCATGGAATGGCCCGAAGAGAAAGCAAGCACAGAAGTTAAGGAGAAGAAAGTTGAAGACTGGCAGCTTGATCTGGACTCCCTCAACATCGATCAGCTATTCATTGAAGACCATAGTGTTTTAGTGTTGTCGGTTGAGAAAGGGATTCCAAATCCTCAGTCTGTAATCAAACCCGCTATTGGGGTTCTATCAAATTATCATGTAATCAGTCCTGTGTTGCATGTCAAGGCTGGGTCTGTCGGTCCCATCAGTCCTGTTCAGTCTGACGTGCCAGTTGAGTCATTTATTTCTGTTGAGTCGAGTAAGTTAGTTGTTTCTGCTGAGTCTGTTATTTCTAGGGAGTCTATTTTTCCTACTGAGTCGAGTGAGTCTGTCAAGTCTGCAATGAGTCCTGTTACCCCATCTCTTTTCAATGAAATGAAAGAAATTTTTTATTACCCCGAGCGCAATAATAATTCAACTAATAATCTGGCTTCGGAGGGAGAGTCTTCTGACGAAGAACCTCCCCCTGAAATAATCAAATTACTTAAACAAGAAGAGGAACGTCAAGCTCAACCTCTAATAGAGGAAGTAGAGGTTATCAACCTCGGAACAAAAGAAAGTCATCAAGAAATTCGTATAGGGGTCACTTTATCTCCTGATGAACGCAAAGGGATAGTAGATTTGCTCAGAAAGTTCAAAGACGTATTCGCGTGGTCTTACGAGGATATGCCGGGGGTAAGCACAGATATTGTCCAACATCGGATTCCGTTGTATCCTGATGCTCGACCAATCAAACAGAAACTTCGACGTATGAAGC
This sequence comes from Akebia trifoliata, assembly GCF_017979445.1. Taxonomy (NCBI): domain Eukaryota; kingdom Viridiplantae; phylum Streptophyta; class Magnoliopsida; order Ranunculales; family Lardizabalaceae; genus Akebia; species Akebia trifoliata. Next base: position 28,696,277 of record NC_141388.1, on the reverse strand, counting down.
CGGAATGGGCTTTGAAAATCAAAGAAGAAGTTACAAAGCAGATTAACGCTGGATTTTTGGAAGTGGTAGAATACCCTGAGTGGATTGCCAATGTCGTCCCGGTACCAAAAAAGGATGGAAAAGTTAGAATGTGTGTGGATTTTAGAGACTTAAACAAAGCAAGCCCAAAGGATAGTTTCCCTTTACCACACATAGATGTTCTAGTAGACAGTACAGCAGGACACGCGTTGTTGTCTTTCATGGATGGGTTTTCAGGGTACAATCAGATAAAGATGGATCCTCGAGATATGCAAAAGACGTCGTTCATCACACAGTGGGGGACCTTCTGTTACAAGGTCATGCCTTTTGGTTTGAAGAACGCTGGAGCTACCTATCAAAGAGCAGCCACGACCTTACTACATGACATGATACATAAAGAGGTCGAAGTCTATGTAGATGATATGATAGTCAAATCCAAAGAACGACTAGGGCATGTTACTGCGTTAGAAAAGTTTCTCACAAGGATTCAAAAGTACCAACTCCGCCTCAACCCACAGAAATGTGTATTCGAAGTAACTTCTGGAAAGCTGTTGGGATTTGTAATCAGTCAGAGAGGAATCGAAGTAGACCCTGTAAAGATTAAAGCTATCCAAGAGATGCCGCCTCCCGAGACTGAAAAATAGATTCGAGGTTTTCTGGGCAGAATCCAGTATGTTAGCAGGTTCATCGCTCAACTCACCAATGTCTGCGAACCTATTTTCAAGCTTCTTAAGAAGAATGAACCAACAGTTTGGAATGAGCAATGTCAAAAGGCTTTCGATCAAGTCAAGGAGTATCTCTTAAATCCACCTATTTTGGTTCCACTTACACCGGGTGAACCACTTCTTCTTTATTTGACAGTCACAGAAGAAGCTATGGGGTGTATGCTTGCACAGTATGACAAAGATACTCGCAAAGAAAGGGCCATCTACTACATCAGTAAGAAAATGTTAGAATATGAACGAAAATATTCATTCTTGGAGAAAACCTGCTTAGCATTGGTATGGGCTACTCAGAGACTCCGACATTATATGCTGTCTCATTCAATTATCTTGTTATCTCGGATGGATCCTCTCAAGTATCTTTTTGAGAAACCGGCGTTAACAGGGAGAACCGTGCGATGGTTACTGTTGCTATCAGAGTTTGACATCACGCATGTTACACAGAAATCCATCAAGGGGAGAGCTATAGCAGAATACTTGGCAGATCACCCTGTAGTAGAAGGAATAAGGCCTGGCGATCAATTTCCAGATGAGAACATCTTGCATGTTAAAGAAGAACCGCAGAACCAAACATGACAGTTATATTTTGATGGAGCGGCCAATCAAAATGGGTATGGAATAGGGGCAGTCTTGTTATCTCCAGAAGGGTGCCATATTCCTATCGCTATTAAGTTAGCCTTTTCAAACACTAATAACACGGCTGAATATGAGGCATGCATCGCAGGGCTCGAAGCTGCTTTGAACCTGGGCATTACAGAAATTGAGATTTTCGGGGATTCGGCCTTAGTCATACATCAGTCATTGGAAGAATGGAAGATTATGGATGAAAAGTTGAAACCCTATCATGAGTATTTGCTAAACTTAGTCAGTAAGTTTAAAGCTATCCTGTTCCAGCACCTGTCAAGGGAAGATAACAGATTTGCTGACTCCTTAGCAACTTTATCTTCAATGATCCATTTGCCTCCTGGCATGGAATTAAGGCCAATCACAGTTGAAGTCAAAAATAAACCCGCGTACTGCCATCAGATCAACATTGCTACTCGACTACCCGATGGAAAGCCATGGTACACAGACATAAAGAAAGTGTTGGAAAAACAAGAATTCCCGGAAGAAGCATCGAGGAAAGAACGACAGACCCTACTAAGATTAGCGTCTCAATTTATCCTGTGCGCAGGAAGCTTATATAAAAGATCTTATGATGGGATTCACTTGTCATGTGTTGATGAAGATCAAGCTGAACAGATAATGATTGAACTACATTCAGGAGAATGTGGCCCTCATATGAGTGGGAAAATGTTAGCCAAGAAGATTATGAGACAAGGATACTACTGACCCACGATGGAAACAGATTGTCATCACATGGTAAAAACTTGTCATAAATGCCAAATACATGCGAACCTGATACATGTACCACCATCTCAATTAGTGGGTCTGACCTCACCACGGCCTTTCTCAGTCTGGGGAATTGACATTATTGGTAAAATATCACCTAAGGCATCGAACGGGCACGAATACATTCTGGTTGCCATCGATTATTTTACCAAATGGGTTGAAGCTGCCTCTTATGCTGTCCTCACTGCGTCTCGAGTTGCAAAGTTTATTCAAACGAACATCATTAGTTGATATGGGGTACCTTCAGAGTTGATCTCTGATAACGGGTCACACTTCAAAGCTGAGGTTATCAAATTGTGTTCAAAGTTTAAAATCTCACACCATAAATCATCTCCTTACCGACCTCAGACTAATGGAGCAGTCGAAGCAGCAAATAAGAATATTAAGACTATCCTTAGGAAAATGTGTCAATCACATCGAGATTGGTCAGAAAAACTGCCATTTGCATTATGGGCATATCGAACCTCAATTCGATCCTCCACTGGAGCTACTCCCTACTCCTTAGTGTATGGCATTGAAGCAGTCTTGCCAGTTGAAATGGAGATTCCATCTCTCAGGATTTTGTTAGAAAGTCAGTTGTCAGAAGCAGATTGGGTTCGCCAACGGTATGAAGAGTTGAATTTGATCGAAGAAAAACGACTGAGAGCGTTGTATCACGTGCAAGCTTATCAAAGAAGAGTCGCCCGTGCATTTGACAAGAAAATCAAGGCCCGTCACTTACAAATCGGGGATTTAGTACTCAAAGAGAACAGGGCACCTATTTTTGATCCCAGGGGAAAGTTCAAACCAAATTGGGGAGGTCCGTTCATCGTCAAAGAAATATTACCAAGAAAAGCTGTCAGACTTCAAGATCATGATGGAATCGAGTTATCAGAACTAACCAACCTTGACCAAATCAAACGGTACTACATTTAAGGAGGCCATCTTTGGCCGAATCAATTTCCTTGCTACCCAGTTCATTATCTCCTTTCTCAGCCCTTTGCAGCCCTTTCAAAAAAAAAAAATTGTGCCTTTTATTTCTTAGCCTGATCACCTAACCTAGGGGAGGGAAAGTTCGAACTACGTTTTGGTCTGATCCCAAAAATTTGGGGTACGTAGGCAACCTGAGAAGTTATATCAGGCCCGACCACATCAAAATAAAAAAATATATTTCCCACACAATAAAAAAAATCAAGAAAAAATCCAAAAGAAAAAAAAATGTCAAACTGGGAAAGAAAATTCAAGAAAAAAGAAAATAATTTAAAAGGAAATGTCACACAAGGGGCATTTGGGTTTTTGAGCCTCAAAATCCTTTTATTTTTATACTCAGTCCTAAGCCTACCTATAAAAGTCCTCCTAAGTACCGTGCGAGAAGTCAAGGAAGATAGCAAAGCATGATTAGACAGCAACTCCAGAAGTTCAGAAGAGAAGAAAAAGATAAAAAATGATGAAGCCTGCTAAGTTGAAAACCCGAAAAGAGCGACTTAGGCAAAAATTAAGGCAAGCTCGCAAGGTTGAAAATCTGAAAGGACAACTTTGGCAACAATCAGAGCAAATAAAAAAAAGAGCCCGCTAGATCGAAAACCTGAAAAGGCGATCTAGGCAAAAACTAGAGCAAGCTCGCTAGATTGAAAACCTGAAAAGGCGATATAGGCAAAAATTAGAGCAATAAAGAAAAACAGAAGAAAATCCTAAGCTGAGAGCAGTCCAAGCTGAAACATCAGAAGTCCGAATAATCAAGTTCAATACTTAGCTTAAACCAGGCATAGACTCAGAAGCCACAAGTATCTTGTCTACAATCGATCCGAAAATGTTTACTCCCCCAAGTGAACCAAGGGAGATGAGGGTGAATTCTATGATGAATTTCGAAAGGAAATAATTTTGTACTCTTGAGCCTGATTCAAAACTATTAATAAAATTGATCAAAATTAAAAGTTGAATAAGTCCAGCAATTCCTCATTTCTTGGATTTAATGGTACACCTTACAATTGTGGTAAGTCTTGTACCATCTCTCACTTCCGATCATTAGTCTTATCTGTTCGGGATGGCATGAATATGTTATCAACTTTATTAAAATATGGTGGTCTCATAATCTCATACATTGGTTTGTCTAGCATCTTTCAGAGCCACACATCCTTAATCAACTAACGTTGACCCGAACATTGCTCTCCTTTATGTCCCAATTTGCCACATTCGTAATATATCATAACTCTTTCTTTCGATTGATTTAGTGGTATGTGTTATTGTTTCTTATAAAATTCTTCCATCCATCGAGTATGTATATCTATCATCTCATTCCTCATGTATGGTTATTTTTCCTATGAATTTACTAGTTTCGTAATTGTTTATCGCTTATTAGAAACTAATAGTCTTCCTTCTATTTGGCTTCAAGGTGGTGGTTGTATTATTCATACTTCTTCTCCAAATTTGTCATGAGACTCAGTTACCTATCCGATGAATGACATTAGTTGTGATATCGAGTCAGTAGTCTGATCCAAAACCTATCTTGTCTCTGTTACGTTTCAGCCTTTGCCTCTTCTACTCTTCTCACTTGTGCTTATCCGTAACAATGAACTTATTAGAATAAGGCCAAAACTACTCTTACATAACTATAAATTCTATCGCAGCCTAGAACTTAGTAATGGACTCTATTTCCATTACTAACAGAACAAACCGAGAATCCTATCCTAGGCTTACTAGGTTCTATAGACCTCTAGACACGGAAGAACTCATAATTCCAATACGGAATTACTAATGAGCTCGGATACCGAATTCCTAATGACACTCTATGATTATCGCTCTAATATCTGTGGTATCAGCGAATTCTCCAAAATATAGCAGATCAGTATCCCATACGGATCTAATACTATGCTCTGATACCATCTGTGGCGTCCCCCCCGAACGCTAACACAAATCCCCATGTCAGATCTCGAGGTATTATGTAGTACCTCGAAATTTCGGCATGGTCTCCTCTGTTTATGTTAGCATTCCAAGGCGTTCAACCTGCACCTGATAAACGACATACAATCCTGCATACATATACAAAATATAATATTAGCGGAAGCCTATATAAGTCTAATAACGTACGAATTATCAGAGTGCGGAAGAAGAAAATTTACGGGATTATACAAAATTTTCTCACTCTAACAAGAATCCTAACGCTCAATACAAATCTATAATACTCCTAGACAAATGGAGTATAACTCCAATACTTACCAAGTGACAAAGTCTGGCTATCTATTTGACCCACCAGATGATTCTCACTCGTGCTCTATACTTGTCTCGCCAAGCTTTAGATCTGAAACTAAAAAAAATAGAGAAGGAAAGGATGAGTAACAAGGGTTACCCAGTAAGGAAGCAACAATTTCTGCCAATAACCTCTCCTAACATGAACGAATAAACATACTGAATCATTTTAACATAAACAAAATTTTACAGAAGAAAACTACGATTAACTGGTACATATAGCCAGGGATGAGCAACTAAACATTTTAAAACTCACATTACATCGATCAGCAGTACTCACTATAACATTCTCTTTTTATACAAATCTAATTGATCAAATGGAAACAATAAACATTCATTTCATCTTATATATCAAAATAAGCAACAGATACATAATACACAATGGTGGAGTATTAGAATTAGAGAGTTGGGATTCACGACTGGATCGCTCCCAGTCGGGACATGATGTTACAATTCTTCTCTGACTTTTAGTTCCTGATTTTGTGGCTGGTCGCTGTTTACCACGCTTGGTTGACCATTTATCCGGCTCAGGCTGGCCGTTTGACGTGACCGTAAGCAATGGGTCTCTTTTCGATGTGTCAGAACGTTCGACTACTATAGATTGTTAGTGATCACTGACTAATCATCTTCGTCTATGCCTATCAGGCGTACATGTGATTCCCAAAGATACAAACCATTCGTATACGACCACCTTTACATTACAAGTTCACTGGTAAAGATAGAGAGGAATAAACCCGGATTCCAGTTGTGACTCCACTCTCATACGCGTCCCATACCACGTATGAGTTTGGTGGTCCCTACCGTACATCCCAGGATAGTACACCACTCCGGATGATATGATGCACTATCCCTTCAGGCATTCACAAACTCTTTAACAGCTCACAAAATAGCTACTTATATATATTATTTTCATTTGAAAACAAAAGAGAAATTAACAATACAAGGTTGAGAATAGATATCCAGTTTCCTACCATGCAAGTGTGGCCACCTGGCCTAAAATAACAACATAACAGAGCGCCTCGCGCTAACAGAAAGTAAATAAACATGCAACCAGTAACATTATCCCTGGATATCCGTTCACCAACCTGCATACAACACAACGTAAAATGCAGACATCACCCCTCGGGTGTGACTCTGACATTTTACCGTTTCATACCCTTTTTCCCTTTTTTCGACTTTTACAGTTTTCAATCTCTTCATAAAATATCCGTTTTCTGATATTCATCAACTCAATATGAGTTCATTGAATATTAAATCACACTTTTCAACTATAGAATTTATTTCTATCAATAATATTAAAAAAATACAAATTTCATATCAAAACGGGGTCCGAGCAGTGCACAAGACCCAATTTATGGCAATAACCCGTTAAAATACCCTACCCACGTATAATTTATTAAAAATACAATTAAACATATCAAACATGCAATTTCTGGCGTGAATTTTTGAAATAACAAAATAATTCTATATTTTAAAAATACATCCAAATTTTTCGATAAAATCCTAAATGTAATTTTTACAATCTAGATTACTAATAGAAATTGAGAGGTTCCTTACAATCACTAGGCGACGGAATTGAAGCACGTGCGCGGAAATCGAGGCGAACGGTGCGGAAATCGAGACAGACCGAACTTCGAAGCGGCTGATTTTCGAAACCGGCCCGGTGGTTTTGAAGATCTCGATGTGCTCGTCTCTTCTCCCTTCTACGGCGAAAGACGATTTGACCCCGAAATCGATGAAAATCAAGGTCGAAGTTACGAAAATCTCCGTATAAAAATACGACTGATTTTTGATTATACAGGGTGAAAAAGACGAGAAAATGGAAGGAATTTAAGTGGGTTATGTAGAGAATGAGACGACGGACGTTTCTCCCTTCTGCGTCAGAAAGCGATTTGACCCCGAAACGGACGAAATCCGAGGTCAAAGTTTTGAAATTTCCGTATCCAAATACGGCTGATTTTTGACGATATCGGGTGAAATAGAAAGTGAAACAAAGAAAGGTTGGGTGGGTTTTGTAGAGAACGTAGCTGCGGACATTTCTCCCTTCTGCGTCGATCGTCGACGGCGAGCCGTTTGTGAAAGATCTGAGGTGGAAGAATCGGAGGAAAAACAAATTTTTTTTTTTTTTCGTTTTTTTTTTTTCGCACTGTTTGGACGAGTGGGGAAGATGAGATTAAACAAAAAAAAATTTATATTATTTATATAATATTTGGGACGAATTCGGTATTTCGCCTATTGTTTTGATCGACGATAACTTGGTCATTCGGTCTCCAAAACTGACAAACGAATACTCTATTTCGCCTAATTTTTCATTCTAGATCTAATGGTATAGTCAATTTCTACAAATTATGTCTCCAAAAAAAAATTTACATTTTTGGCCTGACGTGACCCATAAACTTGATGTCGTTTTCGTTTTTGGCGATAATTCAACTTCCTGATCTCCAAAAATGATAAATAAATAGTCTATGTTGAATAATTTTTCGTTATGAAACCAATGGTATGATCGAATTTTAAAAATTATTACTCCAACAAAAAGTTACTGTTTTAGCCTGGTCCGACCCGGTAATCGAGGATTTTGCAATTTTTATATTTGGACTCGCATTTGAGCGTGCTTACAGGCTAAACTATGTTTTTCGATCATTTTGAATCTAATGGTGAGGTCAGATTCTATTAAAAATGATCAAAATAAGGTCCCACAGTTTTACCCTAAGTCCCACTTTCAAGATTTTCTTAAAATTCCACTATTTATTTTTTCTCGAGATACGAATTAAAAATTCGGGGTTTTACAGAAATGATGATCGAAGGTGATAGAAACGTAGCACTCGTCGATGTCGATAACTTCTTTTTCTTCGTAGAGGTTCAACGGTCTCTTGTTCTCAATGAATCTTAAGGGGAAGAGAGTGAAAACCCTTAGGTTGAGAATCGATTGGGTTTGGGTTCTTTGGAGAAGAAGAGAATGAGTTAAAAAGAAGGTAAATGATTCGTTTGAATAATTTTTCGTTGCGGACTTAATGGTGTGATCAAATTTTGTTGATTCTCGCTCTAATAGAAATTCACCCTTTTTAGGTCCCATTCGACACGAAATTCAAGGATTTTACAATTTTTTCATCCAAACTCGAATTCGAGCGTGCTTATAGGTTAAAGTATATTTTTTAACCATTTTGAATCCAATGACAGAGATAATTTCTGTTAGAAATGAACAAAATCAAATCTAAGTATCTTATCCTAAGTCTCTCTTTTAGAATTTTCTCAAAATATCACTATTTGATTTATTCGATATACAACTCAAAAACTCAGGATATTATATCAGTTTTGATGGAGGAGAGGGTTAGTGGATGTGGTTTCAATAGAGAAAAAGGTGAGTGGATTCGATTTTAATGGAGAAGAGGGCGAGTGCAAATTCAGTTTTAATGGAAAAGAAGGTGAGTAGTTCAGTTTCCTTTCTCTTATTTACTCTTGCCTTTTTTATGTGTTCTCATATTAGATCCAACTTAAACATTAGGGGGGTGGTCAATTTATAAAATAAGGTAGAGTCCAAATGAGATTCCCTCTCTTCTCACCATTTTAGTTCTTTTAGCCTAACCATGTAGAAGATGAGGTAGAGTACCATAAAAACTCCCTCACTTCTCATGATTTTGGTTCTCTTAGATGAACCATGTACTTCTAATTTTTTTGGGTTATTGGGGGAATGCTCTCACGCTCTGCGAGTTGAATGATTTTAAAAATGGTTTATGATTTTCTGATTTTTAAAATTTTTCGATCGGTCAAAGATTAAATTTCTAAATTAGTGATTTCAAAAAAATCTGTTGGTGATTGATTGATTCAACTTACACAACTTGATCAATTTGGTCGTGTCGAATGTCCAATTTTTTAGGTTTAAATTTTAAAGACACATTTTGTTACGAAATCTTATCATAACTAATTATCATTTATTTTTAAAAATTAAATATAACAAGAGACAAAAAAAAATTGTGGAAAAAATGTGATTTTTTGCAATGAAATTTATATTGTGACAAAAATAATTATGATTTTTAAAACTTTTTTAGTTTAATTTTATTTATTTTATTCACATGTGTCAATAACATACTAATTATCAATTATAAATCAATAACAAAATATATGAAATCCAAAGAAAAATAATATAAGTATAATGAAAATTAAATATTGCAAAAATATTATATCCTACTTGTCCAAATACATAAATAAATGAAAGAATAAAGAAAATGAAGTTCTAAGAAATTGAACCCATACTTAATTTGTAATGTTCATAGACATTAAGATAATGAAGAAAACGAAAATAAATCCTCATTATAAATGTAATAAAATCCATAAATAATATTATTGCCTATAACATAACTCATATGCTAAAATTAACTAATCAGATGAGGACATATGTAATTCATTTACCTTTTTCTTAATTTTTTTTAGATGATATTTGTTTGTTGTGTAACCAGGTTTTCACATTTGTAACAAATTATTTGTTTTGATTCTTTTTTTTTTTTTTTACTTTAGAATTTAAATCTTTATTTCGTTTTGAAAATTTTCTTTAAAATCTTGGAGAATCATTTATTGGAATTCTTTTAAACTTATTAGGTTGTTTAGGTCTTCTACTTTTTTTTTTTTACGGTGCTCTAGACATTTCTTTTCCAAATTGATAACAAAAATCTCCTAATTCTTTACGAGATTTTTGTTTTTCTATTTGTTTTTAAAATTTTAATTCTGAACAAAGTTTTAATCCTATCATATTGATTCTTTGTATAAGCATCCCAAATGAATATTGATAGTAGTTTATGCTATCTTCATTTCCTTTTAAACTTTTGCTTGCTTTTTCTGCAAATAATTTTGGTAATCCAGATATAAATATTTCTTTTTTAGAATACATTATTGCATCCAAAATTTAAAAAGTATAATTTTGATAAATACACGTCTTTATACCATCTGAAATTTGTTAAAGTCTGACATTTTAGACTCATTAAAATTTCTCTATTTTTTTGTCCCATTTCATCTAACCTTCCATTGAAATAGAGAAAGATGGTTGATTCAGAGTTATGAATCCGTCTGGTTGTTCTCTTCCTTGGTTATCTAATTCTGATTTTTCATCTTTTTTTAGTTTGACATGTTTTATGATGTTATTTCTATTTTTCTTAGTTAACACATTATGCCACAATCCATATAGTTGCCTAGTAAAACTACCAGCAGCTGTTTTTCATATGTTTTTTTCAAATAGATTATATCGAGTACAAGCATTTTCGAATACTATCATTTGGAAAATTATATTCATGATTTGATAATCTATTTGTCCATCTATATTTTGTTGTCGTTGTAATGTTTAGTTGGATTTATTCGTTCTTCAAATTAAAAATCAACAATTGTTGGTATTCTATAATAATCCTTTGTTTTATTATAATAATTTGTTCTGGGTATTTAGATCTTTTGATTTTATTTATTTAAAGATTTTCTTGATTGTCTGTTAAAAATTGAGATTCAATATTTTCTATTGAACTTGTTGAAGATGTATCAGAAAATTTTTCTCTCCTCTTTTTTTTTTCTTCTTGTGGTATGTTAGAACATTTATTTTCAAATTTCCTTGGATTCTTTTGTTGTTTTTTTTAAAAAAGGAAGATATGGTTTCTACAGGAAGTAGTCATTTTTGTAAATGAAAAGGGTTTTTTACTTTTATAGGCATTGTTAATGTTTGTCCTGTAATATTTGTATTGGATTTATTGGATATGGATCATATTTGTTGGGCAAGCTGGTGTAGATAGTAGGAGTGCACATTGGATTGGGTAAATCCAAGAACCGAACCAATCTGAAGCTTTTGGATTGGATTGGTTCAGATTGAACACACTCACAGTTCGAGTACGGATAAAAAAAAATTCGGTTGATTTGGTTCGGTTCCAGATTAAGGATATAACAGAACTGAACCAATCTGAAATCCGAACATATATATATATATATATATATATATATATATATATATATATATATCAAGGGACATATGAAAAAACATATGTAAAAACAATGTAACATTAATAAATTTTCAAAATATAGGTTTGAAGTTTCGGATTGAGCTGATTTTTTGTGAGGATGATCTCTATGATGGGAAGATCATCTGAAAAAAAATATCAGTCCAATCTGAAACTTCTAACCCCATTACAAGTGATTTAGAATGTGGACCATCGATTTTTTGTTAATTTTTTTCAATAATTTGTAAATCACTTTTGATGGATTTAGAAATTTCAGATTGAGCTAATTTTTTGTGAGGATGATCTTCTCATCATAGTGACCATCTTTGCCAAAAATTAGCTCAATCCAAAACCTCTAACCCATATTTTGAATAACCATTGTTTTTCTTGATTGTCTATTAAAAATTGAGATTCAATATTTTCTATTGAACTTGTTGAAGATGTATCAGAAAATTTTTCTCTCCTCTTTTTTTTTTCTTCTTGTGGTATGTTAGAACATTTATTTTCAAATTTCCTTGGATTCTTTTGTTGTTTCTTTTAAAAAGGAAGATATGGTTTCTACAGGAAGTAGTCATTTTTGTAAATGAAAAGGGTTTTTTACTTTTATAGGCATTGTTAATGTTTGTCCTGTAATACTTGTATTGGATTTATTGGATATGGATCCTATCTGTTGAGCAAGCTGGTGTAGATAGTAGGAGTGCACATTGGATTGGGTAAATCCAAGAACCGAACCAATCTGAAGCTTTTGGATTGGATTGGTTTAGATTGAACACACTCACAGTTCGAGTATGGATCAAAAAAAAATTAGGTTGATTTGGTTCGGTTCCGAATTAAGGATATAACAGAACTGAACCAATCTGACATCCGAACATAAATATATATATATATCAAGGGACATATGTAAAAACAATGTAACATTAATAAATTTTCAAAATATAGGTTTGAAGTTTCGGATTGAGTTGATTTTTTGTGAGGATGATCTCTATGATGGGAAGATCATTTGAAAAAAAAATCAGTCCAATCTGAAACTTCTAACCCCATTACAAGTGATTTAGAATGTGGACCATCGATTTTTTGTCAATTTTTTTCAATAATTTGTAAATCACTTTTGATGGATTTAGAAATTTCAGATTGAGCTAATCTTTTGTGAGGATGATCTTCTCATCATAATGACCATCTTTGCCAAAAATTAGCTCAATCCAAAACCTCTAACCCATATTTTGAAAAACCATTGTTTTTACATATGTCTCTTGAACCGCCCTTATATATATATATATGTATTTAATTATTTAAAAATAAAATTTTTGTTTTCTTTATTTCTCTTTTCTTCTTCGAGTAGAACTTAGAAGAAGTCTGAAAATCGAAAACCTAGCCGCCATCGTTCTCATTCTCGTTCGTCTCCCTCGCTCACCTCACCTCGCCACCTCGTCGGAAAACATAAGTAACTCTCTCTTTCTAAAAACCTAGCTGTCGTCGTTCTGGTTTGTCTCGAAAACGAAGAGTTTCGCTCGGTTCACAAAATAATCTGCAATGCGAATTTCTTTCTTAACTGATTTAGCCAAATAAACAATAAAGAGTTAAAAACATACTAAAAATTGACATATTTAAAAACCCTATTGTAATTTCTCATCTAGAAAATCATGTTGACCCTAATTCATAATTCGTCAAAAGATTTTTTACATAGGGTATCTTATGTGTGTGAGATTCTCTGTAACTGGAATGGAATAGAATAGAAATTTCTGATGTTCCTTTCTATTCGAATAGAAAATTTAGAATAGAAATTTCAGAACAGAAATTTTTAATTTTATATTTTTAACGAACCAGATAAATGGATAGGTGGAATAGAATAGAAATTTCTGATGTTCCTTTCTATTCAAACATAAATTTTAGAATAGAAATTTCAAAATAGAAAATTTTAATTTTATATTTTCGACGAACCAGAGAAATGGAGATGTGGAATAGAATAGACATTTCTGATGTTCCTTTCTATTCGAGTATAAATTTTAGAATAGAAATTTCAGAACAGAAATTTGTAATTTTATATTTTCGATGAACCAGAGAAATGGAGAGGTGGAATTCTCTAATCTCCATTCTCTTTAAGGAATAAACATTAAAGAGACCAAAAGCCCGAGACTACTTTGAAGAGGTGGAATTCAATTGGACTCTTTCTAATGTTCAAACACATTTCGCGATTCACGAATGAATAGCGTCCAACAAACTAAATTGGGAGGCTGGATACGAATCCTAAGATCATCTGCTGTACTTGGATTCCGTAAAATCAATATAAAAATGTGATTTAAAATATTACTACAATTTAGAACTTCAACCAAAATGGGAGCATAACTTAGCTACTTAGTTGGTAGAGAATCATTCTAAACATTTAAAAGCCACTACTGAGTGGTTTTCAATCAACCTTAAGAGACAATTTTCTTTAAAATAAAAAACATTTTTTGCTAAAAAAATATATATCAAAAGTTATTTTGACTAGTGTAAAATTTCACCCAACTCCAATACACTCAATGCTTCTTTCTCTATTCTTATAATTGGTTGCTTCTTAGTTATATTTTTTAATTGTTTTTTTTTTCTTTTTCATAAACAGAAATAAATACACCAAAGCCATGAGAAACTAACATCAAAGTACTAACTCTTTAAATGTAATACTCTATATAATTGCTTTGATATGCATCTCATCACATATCAAAGTACAAACTCCTTAAATGTAATATACTATTGAATTGCTTTAACGTTATGTTTTCCTTTATATGGTATTGTGGCTATTGGTCTTATTATTAAATAACATTTTCTTTCCCTTTTCATTAATTACGGATTTTTGAATTATAACAATTTCTCTATCGATCACCCCCTACTTGAAATATCCATGTAATTTTTATTTTTTAAAATAAATTCCAGTAATTTTGTATGCATTGGTAGACTGATGTATAAGATCAGACTAAAGGTTTATTATTTTTGTTAGATGTCAAGTATCAAAGACGCGAACGTTCCAACTTATGTTTTGAACCAGTTGTTGCTCATAATTTTATAATTGGTAGTGGCACTACAACCTTAAAAGTAGATGTAAGTCCTATTCGAAAGAAGCCTCGTAGACTAAAATCTGATGTTTGGGATCATTTTGTCAAAATAAAAATTGATAGATGAGGCAAGGTAGAAAGGGTTAAATGTAATTATTGTAGTACAGATTATGGGTACTCACCCTAAAATAACTCCCAACGATCCAATCTCACTCCAAAAACGGCCCCTAAACTCAGCAACCCTTCTACCACTCCCTAATTTCTAAAAATATCCTCGAAAAACAATCACCCTTCTCTAAAAACACCCTTAAAGACCATTCTTAAAAGGGTTGAACTATCCCCGATGCTTTGCCAAAGCCATCCCAAAAATTTTCACACCCCTCACCTCTTACCCAAAATCAGTCCCAATATACCACCCGAGTCCTTCACCCTAACCATCCCCAAACCATATCCCATCCTCAGTCCAAAACAATCCCAAAACTACCCTAGATTCCCATGGCTTAAAAATAACTCGCAAATTCTAAACCAATCATTCCCTGGGTCCCACCGTACAAATTCAAAACCAGATAATTTGTTCACCCAACCCGATCAATTTTCTTCCAAAGACACCCAATCATCCCATCCATGTCACCTCAACCACATGTCACCCCAACCACATCCCATTAATCACCAAAAACACACCCCCAAATACCCAAACATCCTAGGAAAATTTTCACCCAAATCCACCCCCACCATTCTTCCTAAATCAACCAAACCATCCACAAAGACAAAACAAAAATCCATATCCAATCAAATAATGAAAGAGAATCAAACAAGGCAAGATGGCAATAACCGATAACGTTGGTTCAAAATAGATAAAGTGCTCAAAGAATTGTATGAACAAATCAACAAAAATGGCAAAAAGAAGTGGCCAAGTTTAAAGCAAAGTGAATGTTTCTATATGAATTAAACAAGGAAGAAAAGATCAAAAATAAAAAAGGAAAACTCACGGCAAAGTCAAACTCCTCACAGCTTTAAGTTGCTTTCACGAACACCTAAGCAGTCCAAATCCTCCAACGATCAACGACAAAGGCCTAAATCAACAAAAATGAGAGGAATATGAAGAGAAGGGAGAGAAATTGCAAGGAAGAAGAAGGAAAACCGAAAGAACTGAAAATGAAGGGGCACGAAGGCTTTATCGTTTGAAATTCGTACTGGTCCGTGTCACTAGTACGGATGAAGCAAAGTTTGGACTATCCATATCACAAACACGGATGAAGAAAGTTTGGTTGGATCCGTGCCTAGAATATGGATGAAAGAAACATAAATTCTATCCGTGTCTTAGACACGAATGAAATCGAATCAAATGCTATCCATGCCTCAAGCACGAATCAGTCAAATAAATAAAAGGGAAAACTCAAAATAATAATAATAAAAAAATCAAAAAGTCAGAAAAATCAGAAAAATTTCAAAATCCTTTCAAGTTGCACTCAATCTCGATTTGTTAAAACACGACTGAGAAATACCCAAATTTCAAAAATCACTAAATCTTCATCAAATCCAAGGCCTCACACGAGCTTCCTGCCATCGAGATCAAGGAATCAATAAGGTAACTCTGTCAAACCCCGTGCTTGAGTAACCATTTTCTACAAAAGTCATCAATTCGACCGGTAATTCGAAGTCGTGTTTTGCAAATTTTCATCTGGCCTGTATAAATAGGGGTTTAGTCTATTCTTTGCACGCAATTCCTGCAAAGAAGGGTAGTTGTAGACACCCCAATTTGAACGGGCCCTCACTCGAAAGGGCCCAAAAACAGTAATTTTCCAATAAACTGGGCCAACGGGCCTCAAAGGTCCTAAGCATCGAAATGTGGCACTTTTGTTAAAATCAAGGCCTCTAAGACCCCTTGAGAGTCTAACGGGCCCACATGGAAAGATCTGACATGTTCCCATCTACCCCGTTCCATTCAAAATATCGATTTTTCAACGAAATTGGCCAATGGGCTTTTGGGGCCCAAATCACTGAAAAATGGCATTTTGATTGAACCAAGGCCCCTAAGACCTCCCAATGGTCTAGGAGACCTACAAAAAGGTTGTGACCCATCCTACGCTTCCCCAAACTTCACCGCTCCACGTTTGCATCCAAAAAATATC
Source organism: Akebia trifoliata (assembly GCF_017979445.1). Lineage (NCBI taxonomy): Eukaryota > Viridiplantae > Streptophyta > Magnoliopsida > Ranunculales > Lardizabalaceae > Akebia > Akebia trifoliata. The sequence continues at coordinate 28,679,793 of NC_141388.1, read as the reverse complement.
AAAAGCACGATAAAATTCTCCAACGGGTCCAAAAAGCCCGATTTGCCAACACGTGGCATTTTTTATTAAATCAATGATTTCAAAAACGCAAAAAAATTAAAAAATTAAAAAATATGAGACTTGGGATACCTACCCTTCATCTACCTTTACCGCTCCGCCTTCAAATTCACAAACACCCTAAGCCCATTCAAAGCCCATGGACCCTCAATTCTCCAAAAATCAATTTCCTACCATATCCCCTAACCTAAAACAATAATCCCATGTCACCAAAACCCCAAAACCTACCCACCCTCAAAATCCAACCCAAAACAAACCCTACCCAATCCAAAATAACCTACAACCCAAAGCCCAACACTAAAAGCCCACAAGACATCACACTATCCATATCCAATTATCCAACCCACAACCCTAATCCATCAACCACTACCCACATCAACCAATCACAATCTTCACACCAAAAGATGACACATGTCATCATCTCCTTTTACCTCCCTTATCTAATCACCTACCCTCATCATCATTCTCTAAACAATTCATCTAACCTACATTACCTCTCTCCAAAATCACCTCAACCCATACCCTACCCTAACCTAACCTATCTCCATTCTCTAACATCAACAACCACCCACATCACAACTCATACCTTACACCCTCTAACTTATCATCATTCTCTAATATCAACAACCACCCACATCACAACCCATACGCTATACCCCCTAACTTATCATCATTCTCTAATATAATCAATCAGCCACATCACAACCCATATCTACACCCATCACTTTCCTTAAAACACTCCAATAAAATCACCTCAACCCATACTCCCATCATCATCAACTAACTAACCCATACCCCTCTCTCTAATCAAACAACCACCATCAACCAATCAACCAATCATCACCACACTCTCTCATCACATATGCCACATGTCATTCCCCCATTTATTCTCTCAAAATCCAACCAACCAATCTCTTACACTATCAATCCCTCAAAATCTAAACACCTTACCCCTTCCATCAATCAAACACCTAATACCTTACACCCCCCCCCCATTCTCTCCATCAACCATCACTTATCTCACCCCACCAAACACTCTACCCAAATGAATTTAGGTAAGATCCAAACCATTTGGGTTAAAACACAACCTACTTTCCTTATTACACAAATACCCTCACTTTCATTCTAAATTTCATACCTTTCACCCCTAAAACCTATGTCATTATCCCTCCTTTCAAACCAATCACCCCATTATACCCCTAAGCATCCTCCAAACATCTATAAATACCCCCTCCTCTTCCCAAAATGGGTTAACCACTGTTATCAATTCTCTGTCACCAAGTTTCATTAAGAAAAAAATATATATATATATATTTTCTCTACTATCTCTACTACTCTCTCATACCATTTTTAAAAAAGTAATTTCACTCTCATACTTCACTAAGGACTCAAGAAGACCTAGAAGAAGAAATAAAGAAGAGAAGAGAAGCTTCAAGGTGAGTTCAAGACTCCATACCCCCCTCTTCTCTCTACCCTCTCCTCTTCCCTCTTCTATTATCCCCTCTCCCTTTCATTTTATTTTAGATGATTTAGGATGAATAGACCCCAAGGCTAAAGGTCTATAAGGGTCATTTCCATCGATGAAATGATATTATGATCAAGTCATTAAAGAAATCCCTATCTAGGGTAAAATTGCACTCACGTGACACTTTTTTATTATTTATTTTAAATTAAAATGACGAAGTTATTTGAGTTTACCGCCACTTGGCGGGGAGAAAGGGGTGCCTAACACCTTCTCCTTTCTCCAACCGAGCCGCTTATCCGAATTTCTAGATTTGATCAATCCCTATCCATTGTGAGTCACTACATATCAAAAATGACATTTTTTGAAAAATGTACATCGAGTGACCATTCACACCCACTTACAACATGAATGGTGGTGACTCCAGATCTTAGTAGATGTGGTCGTCGTAATGACGAAAACTACGTATCTACATGAACGATTGGAAAAACAAGAATCACAGTTTAGTAATGAACTCAAAGATGGGTTTCCCACCGAAGAAGATTGGAATTATGCTCGGATATTAACTAAGTTTTTGTAGACTTTTTATGAGATTTCACTACAAGAAAATGTCTATTTTGGAACAAGAGGGTGAAACGGACTTTGGCCGTTTGTAATAAAAAATGGGTTAAAACCATTTTTTATATTAAAGACCGTTTTTATATCTTAATCCACTCGGTTTAACCTGATCCAAACTGAAGAGGTCATTATCTCCTTCTTACAAGAACGAAAGACGGAAAGAGTACGAGAGAAATGGAAAGTCGCTCGAAATCTACGAAAATCCAGTCACTTCTCGACGAACTCAGAATTGACGAAGATTTATCAATTTCAGAGCGAAAACCATTTCGTTTCTTACCGTCGATCGATTCTTTGTCTAAGATCTGCGAAACTTAAGGTTGGGATTGTCGAAAACCCTTTGTCTCCCATGTAAGATATTGTTTTCTTTCAATTTCCTCTTCGATCTATTTTTTTTATGATTTTGGAACCCTATTACGCGATTCTTAGTTAGATCTGATTTGATTTGCTAATTTTTGGCTGGGATCGTTGCGTTTGGAGTCAATCAGTTGTGTTTAGCTAGTATTGCTATTTTGATTTGTGGATCTCAGGTAGAAACCTATCGTTTTTGGCTGAGAATCCTTGCATTTGGTACGTCTTCGATCCCTAGATTTGAATTTTAGTGATTTTGGATTTCTTAGATGGAATTCCGGTCAATGTAAGGTTTAATATCTTGTTTGATCTTTTAAGAACATTTTTTGTTGTTTTATTGAAGGTTTTAGTTCTGATTAAATCATCTTGGATCTCCTGTAGATTCTCTCTAAACACAGAGGTAAGCTTCGATCTAAAACTTGGACTTGGTTTTTGTTTTGATGTGCTCTAAGCCTCTCCAACTGAACAAAGCTTCAACCATTTTACCCAAAAAAAAAAAATAGTTGCATAAACAAATTTTAGGAAATAATTGAAGAAAAAATGACAACGAACTAAGCTAAAAAAATCCATTTATCAACTCACTAAATTTGTTATGGGTAGAAGTAGAGGAAAAGGTAAGATGTCTACTGTTGTTCCCAGTCGTGAGGATCCTATAAGAAAGCATTCTATAGGATTTGAGATCAACTATGGAAACTGATTTGGAGCTCAGCCTTGCAGCACCTCAGACTTCCAATCCAAGAGGGTCCATTGTAGTGATTTGAGATCCTGAGATGGTTTGGGAAATTAAGATAGTTGTGTTTGGGTTTTGTGGAAGGGGTTTGTTTGTGGGGTTAAGGGCTTTTGAGGAACTTAGCTATTGTGTTTCATTTACTTTTTGTTGGGTTTAGGAGTTTGTGTCTATCTTTTTGAGGAAATTAGCTGTTGTTGTTTCATTTACTTTTGTGTGCTAAATATATGCAAAAGTCTTCAAATTGTTTTTAGTCCCTTTTCTATTATTATTGTTATGGTATCATTATGGAGTTAGTTAAGCATCGTGGTGGTGGTACTGGGGCTGTTGGGATTATGCTGATTATTAAAAAAAAAAAAAACGGTTTGAATGTTTGATTTCTCAATTGTTTTCCTTGTAAATGCATCTAGTGCCGCCTTGGCATAGAATCCTTGAATGTTTCTTTATGGAGCTGGTGGCCCCTAACTTTTCCCTCTTTAAAAAAAATACAGGGGAAGTCAATTAGCCAAAACAATACACTATTGGTTTTAGTTATTCTGAATATAACTATGTGACTTGGTGAACAGACCTTAGGTTAAGGAGACTGGTAGGTTATGTTTCAAAGAAAGAAACCTAATATGTTCCTTTAATTATTATTTCTATAATTTTTTTTCAAAACAAAGTGTACCATCTTACCTAATCTAGGTCTAAGTCAATATGTGATGCAGTTAGAAAATATTGGGGGGGGGTCTTTGTTGGGCTTGGATGCCAAACCTTCCTCTCTGGTCGGATGGTAGAAGAGGCAGTCAGGTAGGTTGAGGAAATTTTGCATTTGCAGTGTACCATGCTGGGCCCAGGATGGTTAATTGAAGCTTTCTTTTGATTGTTAGTTGTCTTGGACCAAACTGAAATAATTGCAAAAGAAGAATAGACGTTTAAAATGGCATTAAGTCATTTTTATTTAAAAATGGTATTAAACCATTTTACTTTTTAAAGCCAATCTCGAGTTTTTTGTGATAAGAAAGCCTTTATATGTGGCTTGCAACAAGCCATTAATATGCTGTTTTGCTTTCATTTAATTTTTTTGAAAATATTTTCACTTATAATTGTCCATTGAAAAGGGAAAAAAGATAACAAGAACCTATATTGCATCAAATCCAACTGTACGATGTTTCACTTATTGAAACCTGAGATGCATTTTATTCTGGGGAAGGTGGTTGCCAAGGATTATGTGGAAGGTCACATGTAATAGGTTTTTTCCTTTCTATTTTGGCGAAAATATTTTTATGGTTAACATCTAATATGTAAAGTAGAGTAGGCTCAAACCTTAGCAGGTTTTCCTATACTACTTAGAAAAAAATAGATTTAGAATCAAGAAGCTGTAAACAGGTAGAGAACATCTGTAGAAAATAACCTTTCTCTTTTACTATGCTTTGGCTCTACTTGATCTACTGCAAACATTTTCCTGGAAATATTTCTGCCATTTTTAGTTATTTAGTCATGCCAAAAATTTACAAACAAGGAAAATGCTTGCATGGTGGCCCATACTTTCAGTTGTCTGCATTCCTATTTGGTTTCATCTACTACAGGCTAGATATATTGCCTTATGCCTTTCTACTAGCGTTGCCAATTTCATGTTTGTAGACAATTCAATGATAAATATCATTAAATTATTGAATTTCTTGTTTATTAGCTAATTCCCAAGATCATATTCAAAAGATATGGTAACCTATAGGATGGTCCAACACTGGTAGTCCAATCATATCTGAAAAATATATTTCTTTATAAATCTGGAATTATACTCTTTTCCTGGTTTGTTATTTCTGCAGACGGTTCGATTTAAAAATGAGCTGGAGCGTAACATTACTATCAAGCTTGGATATGCTAATGCAAAAATATACAAGCGTGAAGATGAGCGATGCCCTCGTCCTATGTGCTACAAGTATGGTGATCTCTAGGACCTAAGGTTCTTATCTTTTCATTGTTGCTCGGATTTTCATTATTTATGTTTAAAATTTGTATACAGGGCGTATGGTAGTGGAAAAGAAGATAGTCCTCCATGTGATGTTCCAGGATTTGAAAATGCAAGAATGAAGCTACTTAGACATGTCTCTTTTGTAGATTGCCCGGTAAGGTGATTGGCCTTTAGACGTTAATGTCAATGTTTATATTAACTAGAATATTGTGATATGGGCATAACCACTGGTCTATATTGGATGAGAGCGATTGTGTTAATTTAGGTTTTTTGATCCATTAGTTTCTTTTGGAAGCTAACTTTTGATTACACAACAGCGTGAATTTTCTTAACTCCACGTTTGAGTTCTTTTTTCCCTCTGCAGTGAATTGTGGATCTGCAAATCTGCAGTATGAACTTTCTTCTAGTGGACATAGATCATAACTTGAAGCAAGATTGAAGAACAGAAGTTAGGCCAGGAAAACTAGTTGCTTGAGTTGAAAGTGGATAACATTTTATGAAAACCATTGACTGGTTGAAGGATCTAATGGACAGAAGGTGAGTGAGCCATAAGGTATCCATTGAGGTGAGATATTGACTTTCGAGGGATGAGTCACGTGGACCAAAAGGTTAACAAAATATATAATCAACCAATAATATTATGAATTGATAAAAGACAATTAGAAAAATGGGGGAACTGAAAACTCAAAATCGTCACATTTTTGACACATCGAAACTGTTAATTCACAATTTATCTGTCCAGATTATTGTCCAAATTCCAATTGAAGGTTTTTTTTTTTTTTTTTGGTATAAGCAAAATTTTTATTGAAAAGAGGACAAGGAGTCCTCAAGAGATGAAACAACAAAAGCAATAAGAAAAAGAGAAGAGAAAAGAAAGAAAAAACAAGGACAACCCAAACTAACAAGAGGGTCACCCTTTACACACAAGATCCCACCGAAAGAAGAAGTCGTCTAAGGAAACCCCCCTGAACTCAGACAAAAGCTTACACCAATAATAAAAAAAAATTCCATAACATAATCCACACAAAGTTTAGTTTACATAGTCGGTCACTAAAATTTTTATTTATGTAAACTACGTTTGTATAGAGATGTAGAGTTGAAGACCAGCCAGTGATAAAACAAATTTCTGCACTAATTCTTATTTGTATATTTTATGTGCCATAGTTACCTCATTTACTGCTCCCAATGACACTAATTGCAAGTTTGCATTGACGGCCTTGTGTGTATATATTTGTGGTTTTCTCTCTATAGTGGTTCTAAAATTTTTTATTCTGCTTTTTTATCATTTAGGGTCATGATATTCTTATGGCTACCATGCTCAATGGAGCAGCCATTATGGATGGAGCATTACTTCTGCTTTTCTATCATTTAGGGTCATGATATTTATCTATATAATATAAATAAGTTGGATTCTTACTTTTGTGGGGGAAGCGCACATATTGGGACATGAATTTTGTTAAAAGTTGGAAATGTCTCCCTCGATCATTCTTAGTATTATATTAAGAAGTTTTTTTTGGTTGGTTTGAACTAAATGCAATACTACTTTTGGAAAAAAGAAAGATTTCTATTGAGGCACCTCTGCTGCTTTTTTTGATCATGTAGTGGGACACAACTAGACAAGACACTTGAAGTATTTCTTATGTCCATAAATACTTAAAATATTTATATGCATGAGTTTCCCCTTTAGATTTCTTACTGAAATCATAGAACGGTCATAATATGATTCAAGGTTTGTTGTACATGCTAGGCCTTGAGGTATCAACGCTTCTGAGTCACTTGGCTTAGGTATGTACAAAATATTTATGTGCATATTTTTTTGGCCTTTAGGCAACTACTACAAGATTCTTATACACACAGATTGATCTTTGGACATTTGGAAGTCTACCAAATCTGAAGGTGCACGTAATTTCTTCTATTGTATTGTTTGGTTTTTTTTAATAGTAGTCAAATTAGATCTATGGATGCATAAAAGGAGTTAGATATTTAACGTGTTTACTTGATAAACCTTGTGTTAGTTCTCTGATAATTTTTATAGTACCAACGAGTTTCCTCCTACTCTTGATCAAAAGGAGTAAAGAATATGGAAGGTACCTCCAAATATCAAGGCCACTTCCAAAACATGGCGCCTTTGTTTGGGTTACACTATGAGCTAGCTCTGTATGAGGCTGTTAAGGGTCCAGTTTGCCATCTTGATAGGCAAGTATTCACTTTATTTTGTGTGTGTGTGTGAAGTCACTGATGTCTAGTTTAGTATTTTATAGTGTATCATGTTACAAAAAAGCAAATCAAGGATATCAACTTGTCCCAAGATGATCGTGCATACTAAACTTTAGACCCAATTTGAGCTATATACTCCACAACAATATCTATCTACACACGATCCCAACATATGCTTTAGAATGCTAAAACCCAGAGAACATCTTTAGCTTATGAGGTGTAATAGTCATCTAGATCTAAATGAGGATACGTAAGACAAGTCTTAGCTAATGCTCGAACCGAGGTAATTCTTCTTCTCTCTTCTCCAATCCTCAATAGTTGATGATTCCATGTTTCAATTTCATTTCTAATTAATTTATATGTTTTTTATTTTTTTTAAATTCTTCTGTGGCGGTAATTTTTACAGATCTTTGATAACTCTGTTGGTATAGCAGGTGAATAAAATTTACTTTTCAATTCAGAATTTAGAAAAAAAAACAATACTTTTATAACTAAATTTTATGAAAGTTTATACAGGAATTATTAATTATTTATAAACATTTGCTTTATCCCCTAACCTCTGGTCATTTTGAAAACTTTTCACAGGGAAGACTCTTATGGACTACTATTGAACTCCCAAAATAGTGCTTTGCGAGTGCTTGGAATTTGTAATGTATATATGGTAATGTAGGGAAGAAGTGATGGGTAGATTTCTTGTTTTAGGGGGGTGGTGGTGATTCAATTTTGTAATTTTGATAGTGAAGTATTTAGTAATTTTTAAATTATAATTAATTGTAACTTTTTTTTATGTGTAAATGAATGTGATAGAGAACCTCAATGTTCTCTATTTGTGTCCATTTTGACTGCGTTTAATGGTGGCGCAGAAAAAAAAAGTTTTAATTAATTTTTTTTTAAAGTTTAGCTATCGGTTTATGACAATTTTAGACATCGGTTTCTAACCGATGTCTAAGTTCCAGACTTAAAACATTATTCTTATAGACATCGGATTTTAAATCGATGTCTAAGGTGTTAAATTTTTTTTTACAGTGCTTTCAAATTTCGAACGGATATAAGCCGTTCCAAATTCCAAGATCTGGAACGGTTTTTAACCATTCCAAATCCTGAAATATAAAACGGCTTCCAACCGTTTAAACTCATTAACGACGCCTCAATTAAAGATGGCCTGCGAACCGTTTCATACTGGCTTAGGAACGGTTATAAACCGTTCCCAATTTCCATATTTGTTGTAGTGCTTCTAAACGCATGTTAGGCTTGTTGTATGTAACTGATAATACGTATTTATATGAAATTTGTACTATTGAAAGCATTATTTCTGATTGGTCTAAAAGCCTTGATCCTTGTTTGAGTTCTAGTTCAATAAAGATGAAGAAAATTTTTGATAAATACTGGGTAAACATTGATAAATTAAACTTGATGCTATTGGTTGCGATGGTATTAGATCCTTGTTACAAGTTGAAGTATGTCAAATTTTGCTACTCAAATCTTTATACACCCATGAAGGTTGATGACTTGGTTAAGAAGGTAAGGGAAACAATGAATCAAATCTTTTAATAATATCAACTTCATGATTCAACTCTAGTTACTTCTTCATCTAATTTTACTCAAAATTCAAAAGAGATGGATCTTGATCAATCAGTTAGTGAAATTAGTGTGCAAAGGAAGTATCTCCAATCCGAGTTTCTAAGACAAATAGAAGAAAAAAAAAGTGTAGAATGCAAATCGGAAGTGGATAAATATTTAAAAAATGTGGCGCCCCGCCAAACGCTAACAATAATCCCCATGTCAGATCTCGAGGTACTAGGTGGCACCTCGAAATTTCGGCATGGTCTCCTCTGTTAATATTAGCATTCCAAGGTGTATAACCTGCACCTGATAAACGATATACAATCCTGCATATATACATATAAAATAGAATACTAGCGGAAGTCTATATACGTCTAATAACATACGAAAGATCAGAGTGCGAAAGAATAACTAGAATACAAGATTATACAATTATTTCTCACTCTAACAAAAGTCCTAACGCTCAGAACAAAATCTATAATACTTTTGGACAATTCGATACCATTAGGGGGTATAACCCCAATACTCACCAAGTGATAGACTCTGGCTGTCAATTTGACCCACCAGATGATTTTCACTCATGTTCTACACCTGCCTTGCTAAGCTTCGGATCTGAAACTAAAAAAATAGAGAAGGAAAGGGTGAGTAACAATGGTTACCCAGTAAGGAAGAACACAATTTATGCTAATAACCCATCCTAGCATGAATGAATAAGCATACTAAATCATTTTAACTATATAAAATTTTATAGAATAAACTACGATTAACTGCTACATATAGCCAGGGATGAGCAATTAAACATTTTAAAACTGACATTACACCAATCGACAGTACTAACTATAGCATTTTCTTTATGTACAAATTTAATTGATCAAATGGAAACATTAAACATGCATTTCAGTTTCTATATCAAAATAAGGCAACATATACATAATACACAATGGTGGAGTATTGGAATTAGAGAGTTGGGATTCACGACTGGATCGCTCCCAATCGGGACATGATGTTATAATTCTTTTCTAACTTTTAGTTCCTAATTTTGTGGTCGGTCGCTGCACTTACCACGCTTGGTTGACCATTTATCCGGCTCAGACTAGCCGTTTGACTTGACCGTAAGCAATGGGTCTCTTTTCGATGTGTCAAAATATTCGACTACTATAGATTGTTAGTGATCATTGACTAATCATCTTCGTCTATGCCTATCAGGCGTTCATGTGATTCCCAATTATACAAACCATTCGTATACGACCACCTTTACACTACAAGTTCACTGGTAAAGATAGAGAGGAATAACCCGGATTCCAGTTGTGACTCCACTCTCATACGCGTCCCATACCACGTATGAGCTTAGTGGCCCCTACCATACATCCCAGGATAGTACACCACTCCGGATGATATGAAGCACTATCCCTTCAAGCATTCACAAACTCTTTAACAGCTCACAAAATAGCAACATATATATATAATATATATATATATATATTATATATATATATATATATATTATTTTCATTTGAAAACAAAAGAAAAATTAACAATACAAGGTTGAGAATGGATATCCAGTTTCCTACCATGCAAGTGTGGCCACCCGACCTAAAATAAATAACATAACGAAAAGGTACACAACGCCTCGCGCTAACAGAAATTTAAATAAACATGCAACCAACAATATTATCCATGGATATCTGTTCACCAACCTACACATAACACAACAACGTAAAATGCAGACATCACCCCTCGGGTATGATTATGAGATTTTACCGTTTCATACCCTTTTTCCGTTTTTTCGATTTTTATAATTTTCAATCTCTTCAATTAAATATCCATTTTTTGATATTCATCAATTCAATATGAGTTCATTGAATATTAAATCACATTTTCCAACTATAGAATTTATGTTTATCAATAATATTGAAAAAGAATACAAATTTTATATCAAAACGGGGTCTGAGCAGTGCACAAGACCCAATTTATGGAAATAACCCCTTAAAATACCCTACCCACGTATAATTTGTTAAAAATACAATTAAACATATCAAACATGTAATTTCTAGCGTGAATTTTTGAAATAACAAAAGAATTCTATATTTTGGAAATACATTCAAAATTTTTTCGATAAAATCCTAAATGCAATTTTCACAATCTACGATTACTAATAGAAATTGAGAGTTCCTTACAATCACTAGACGACGGAATTGAAGTACGTGCACGGAAATCGAGGTGAAGAACACTAAAATTGAGGTGGCTCATACTTCGAGATAGCTGATTTTTGAAACCGGCCTGGAGGTTTAGAACATCTCGATGTCGTCGTCCTTTCTCCCTTCTATGGCGAAGGACGATTTGACCCCGAAACGGATGAAATCCGAGGTCGAAGTTTCGAAACCGTCGTATATGTATACGACTAATTTTTGACGATATGGGGTGAAAGAGAAGATGAAATGAAGGGATCTTGGGTGGGTTTGGTAGATGTCGAAGCTGCGGATCTTTTTCTCTTCTGTGGCGATCATCGAAAGTGGATCGTTTGCGACGAATCGAAGTTGGAAGAATGAGAGAAAAATAAATTTTTTTAAGAAAAAACGTAGCTGGTTTTTTTTACGCGTTGGGAAAGATGAATAGTGAAAAAAAAAGTAAAAAAATTATTTATATAAGGTCTTTGGGTGAAATCGATATTTTGACTATTGTTTTGATCGATGATAACTTCACCTTCCAGACTCCAAAACTGACAAATGAATACTCTATTTCATCTAATTTTTCGTTTCGGATCTAATGGTGTAGTTAATTTCTAAAAAATTTATCTCTAACAAAAATTTACATCTTTGGCCTAAGGTAACCCCTAAACTTGATGTCGTTTTCGTTTTTGACGATAATTCGACTTTCTAGTCTCCAAAAATGACAAATAAATAGTCCATGTTTAATAATTTTTTGTTATGAACTCAATGGTATAATTGAATCTTAATAATTCTTACTCTAATAAAAAGTCACTATTTTAACCTGATCCGACTCGGTAATCGAGGATTTTACAACTTTTATATTCGGACTCGCATTTGAGCATGCTTACAGGCTAAAGTATATTTTTCGATCATTTTGAATCTAATGGTGAGGTCAGATTCCATTAAAAATGATCAGAAATATCCTAAAATTTTACCCCTAAGACCCACTTTCAAGATTTTCTTAAAATTCTACTATTTATTTCCTCGAGATACGAATTGAAAATACGAGGTTTTTCAGAAAAAATAGTGGAGATTAAAATTTTGAATTGGTAAAAAATGAATTCTTTCAAATATCCCATACTTTCTAAAGTGGCATGAGATTTATTATCCATTCCGATTTTCATTGTTGCTTCTGAGAGTACTTTTAGCACGAGAAGCCGTATACTAGATCAATTTTGAAACTCCCTAACCCCAAAGTTAGTGAAATCCTTAATTTGTGGATAAGATTGGTTACATGCTTCACCTCTTCCAATTGATGTTGAAGAGATACTAGAGGAACTTGAAGAAATTGAGTCCGGTAACTTTTTATTTTTGTTATTTATTCATTTTAACTCATTTATAAAATTATAGTACTTCTATTTAATGAAAATTTATTTTATTTTATTTTTACAGTCATTATAGATGATGAAATCTTTCCATCTGGTTAATGATTATAGGTAAATTACTTTTCTAAAATTATAGTTATGAAGTAAATTACTTTTTAAATACCTATTCAATAATGAATTAATGATGATATTTATTTTTCTATTTTTAGGTCTTATGGATTGGAACATGAAAGAAGACATAGAATGGATTTACTTTATTTTAATTATAATTTCTATTTTGGATTGACTTATATTATATGAGACATATATTCATGGGTGTATTTCTTTTTGTGTGTGAGACATTTGTTTTGTTTGATGGATGATTCTTATTTAAATTTATTTTTGGATTTAAAGTTGAATTGGCATAAACATGAACTGTGGTTAAGTATTTATTCACTTATTCATTTTCTATTGTTTATTTGCTTGATTTTTATATTTTTTTCATATTATATTTGTTTTTGTTATGTCTTTTGATTAAAATCATTGATGATTGTGAATTTATTTATTCATTTAATGTTTTTACTTTCTAATATTTAATATTAGTTAACATAAATGCATAATTGTCTTCTTTATATTATTGTAGATTGATATATTTTCTTGATTGATGATGGATTCGATTTTAAACAAGAAACATTTGATTTTAAGAATGACTTTGATCTTCAATCATCCCTTACAAGGTAAGTGTTAAATAATTTTTATTTTCTAATTTTTTTATGATTTTTCTTTTTAATGTGTTAAAAATAATAAGTATTTTGGATTGGTTCGTGATTTTTATTACTATTGGATTGGTTCATTATTTTTTCATGATTTTTATTACTATTGAAAATAATAAGTATGAGAATCGAAAATCAATCTAAACCAAGATTGGATTGGATTGGTTCAGTTTTATAGGGTAATTAGATTGGTTTGGTTCCAAAGTTGTAGAACCGATCATGTTTGGTTCGGTTCTAATTTTGCCAAAATCCAAACCAATCAGAACCATGTGCACCCTAGTAGATAGGTGTTTGTAAAGTTATTTTATTCTATTCTCTTTTTTATTTTATTTGAAACCATAAAGCACTTATAGGGGGAAATCGTTTATTTCCTAAAAGGAGATTATTTTCTCTCTAGTAATTTCATGGAGATTTTTGTTTTTGTACTTTTGTCAATGGTTATTGGTAGGTTTTTGCACAATTTTGGTTCAATTTTTGTCGTTGAGTTCATGTTTAGGGATTACGAAAAATTGGACTCTCAAGAGCCGATTCAGATGACATTGAATTTCATGGTATTTGATCTCAAAAGTTTCAATTAAATAATTGAAACATGTATTTAGAGTGTGAGTTTGCCAGTAATTCAATTAAAAAATTACTTGTATTTAGTATAATAATAATATAATATATTACTATTTTACTGTATGATTGGCCATGTGTTGATTTCTATTTGGTGTTTGTTAATGTCATCCAACGTATATGCATTATGGTAAATTCTCGTATCTAAATAATATTTTTGTTGCTAAGCGATTTATGATTTTTGAAATCTCTAATGGAAGCAAATCTAATTGTAATTTCTTGCTGAAAATTCAACTTTTTATAATTGTAAGCATCGTTATTGTGTTATCTTAAGGTAGAAAAAATATAAAAAACAGCTTAGGTCAGTGTGGATTTGCTCAAGTATTCAAAGCATATGTGAATAACAATGTTGTTTCTCTAAAGGTGATTTTGATTGCTATATTCTTTTCTTTTTTTTGTAATTTTTTTAATTACTGCTATTTATTTTTTGCATTCAAACTTGATCTTTTTTCTTTTTAAATTTTTCATCTACTCTTCTCTAATGAACAATTCTTCTATTGTTCAATAGGCCTAGATATTGTGCCTACTACAATTGTAATAGTTCTTATAGTCTTATTTCAATCATTGCTAATAAGTCCTCCACTGATGTTAGTTACCATTATATTCAGTTTAATTTCATTTTTCTAAACAAAACTTTTCAATAACTCAAGGTGTTGGCATTGGTATACTCTGTCAATTTGTACATTGAATGGATCGCATCCTCTAGAGTAGAAGAATTGTAAAAATATCAAAATAAATATTTTTTATTTTGTGTGACCAAGTTTCCACATTTGTAACAGATTATTTGTTTTGATTTTTTTTCTAAAAATTGAAAATCGTAATGGAACACCACTGTTCACCTTAAATCAAACCGCAAAATTACCTCGTATAGCAAACCATCGAGATTGAGACTCCTTCAATAGCTTTTTTGCAGAATAAATTAGATTTTTCATGTTTCATTCAGAAAAAATCACTTTTTTCCCCAATCCAACGATCGAAACGACCTTCGATCTTACAAAAAATCATGGATTAAAGTTTCTCAAGACCATAAATTTTCAGTTGATTTTCAATGAAGAATAGAAATCAAAGATTTAATGAAGAAATCACATTTTTTTAATTAACTTGAATTGTATAGGGAAACTTGGTCGTTTGGGATCGAAAAAACAAAAAAGATTAAGGCTTCGAGAAGATTTCAAGATCAACCTTTGAATATATGAAATGGGTTAACAATCCACCTCACAATTTATTCAAAAACTTCAAAACAACAACAATCCATGGTTTCTGGTCCTTTCTGTCTCTCTATCTAGAATCAGACAACACTTATAGTCGATTTACCTAGCTTCGCTCTTCTAGATATTCTTCCACAGCTATAATTCCTCTTCTTAATAGAGAAACAAAATAGAGAAAAGAAAAAGAAATGAGAAAGGTAAAGGAGAGAGAGACGTATCTCTTTCTTTGCTGCCCCTTATTTACACTCAGATGAGAAGAAAAAATTAAAAAAATTCTTTTTTATTAACAATACACCTTTTTTTTTAACTGTCAAAGGACAGACGCATGTACCCAAAAAAAAAAACAAAGATTTTCACGACTCAACAACCATCATGTCATCCTCAATAAAATCATGAATTGTTTTTGGGTCACCCAAAGTGATCCTTGATTGGACCATAATTTTTTTATTTAACTTTTTTAAATAATGAAATGCCAAAAAAACATGCAACCAATCAAAAAATCTATGATTATACAAAAGAAAAATTAAAAAAATAGAAAGATGTCGATCTTACAATGCCTTAAAATTTGGGATTTTCAAGTTTGATCTTAAAACTACCCCCATGGAGTCGCCACTGAAAGTGCCATCGATTTGCGAGTGCGGACCATTTTTTATTTTTTGGGGAATCGCCACCTATTTTTATGGTTTAAAAATAAAAAATTGACTCTAAACGGATCAACGGTACTAAATCACAAAAAAAAGAACTTATGGGTTTAGAGATCATGTTACTGGATTGGAAGGTGTTGGGTACCAATCTTGTCTGGCGAACGTCGATATCTATTTTTCCTAAAAATTTTACATTATAAGAAAAAATGATTTAAAAATAAAAATAAAAAAATGACCTTCTTTACATGAGTGATTGCAACAATCAATTCCCTTATAATTGGAGGAGAGCATTCATCGTGTGAATCTTCCTACTTTTATCTCCGTCGCTAGACTTGCTTCCAATTTCTGAAATGAGGTTTTCTCCTTCTAAATCTAAATATGTTATGGCTTTTCTGGGTGTTTTGAGAATTTATGGGTGTTTTTTCGGTAAAAAATATAGGGTTTGGGTGTTAGGCATGGACTTGGGGCTTCAGATTTAAGATTTTGAAAAATCTTGTGAGAGTTTTTGGCTTTTCTCTTATAGGGTTTTTCTTGACTTGTGAATTTAGCTAGTGGATGCTCCTTTTTAAAGAGTTTTTGAGAGATTAGAATTTGGGATTAGGTCACTTAGAAATAAGATTAAGTTGTTTTAATTAGGGTTTAATTAGGTTTTATTTGAATATTGAATTTTGACTAACGTAGAATGAGGATTTTTTTAATTTTTGGACAACACCACAATGGATGGTTTCTTTATTAAATTATATTTTTAATTTTTCGGAATCCCCGATGGAGGATTCTTTATTAAATATCATGTGGGTCCCACTTAAATAAATGGGCCACCACTTAAAATTTGACCCGTGGGCTTAATTAATTGATTTTATTTGTTCAAAAATTTTAATTTAATTTGTTAAGATTTCATTTTGCGTTAATTAATGTTGTAATTATTAGTTTCAAAATTTTGAATTTTAAGGTTGGAAAATTACCGTTTTACCCTCAAAGATGACTTTTGCGTTGAAATATTATTTTTCGATGTTTTGAAATTAGTTTTTTTTATAAGAAATTCAATGAGAGTATCAATTTGTATCACTTATAGGTTATTGACGTGAAATGATTGCGGACCCTATGAGGGTGTTTATGTAATTTTGTCGAATTTTGTAAAAATTGACAAAATAGTTTATTTGGTTTTAATTTATTGTTTTATATATTTGAAAGGGTTTTCCTTATCATAATGTAGGCTTTAGGGATATTTTGATGTTAAGGGTATTTTGGTTATTTGATCATTTTTAGTAATTTTTCTCGTAAAACTTCTTTTTATCTAAAAATGATGATTTTTATGTTTTGGGTCATATTTTCGTAGCGTAACGTGATTTCTAAAGTTTTACTTGCTTGAAATATTTCATTCGAACTTTGGAAACACATCTAGTAACAAATAAATACATTGGAATATTCATCCATCATTGGGAAACATCACAGTCGGGTTGACGAGTTAATTAATTAGTCGGGTGCCAAAATGGGGTTTCTACAACTGGATAACCATTGTTACTAACCTTTTCCTTTTCATTTTTTTAATTTTAAGTTTTGCACTTGACGATGCCTATGTAGAGCATATTAACGAGGATTATCTTGTAGAATAGATAGACGACCAGAGTCCTTTACCTGGTAAGCACTGAGGCTATACCCACTAGAAGTATCAATTTCATCAAGATTGTATTATAAATTTTGGTTGAGCGTTAGAATTTTGTTAGAGAGATAAGTTTTTGTATAATCATGTATATTAATTACTTTTTCCGTACTTTAATTTACTTTACATAGTTAAGTGTATTTAAACTTCCATTCTTATTCATTTTTATCTATATATGCAGGACATTATATGTTTTATTTATCAGGTATTTGAGTGCTTTGGAATGTTAACATAAACAGAGGAAACTATACTGAAATTTCGAGGTGCCATCTAGTCCCTTGAAATTTGACATGGGATTTTATGTTAGTGTTTCGAGGGTGTCACAGTTATGGCTTATGGATTTGCGATGCGCTGAAAAATAAAAGATTATCTCCAACATCATAATTGTTCAAGGAAATCGATTTCACTTAAGTCTTACGCCACAAGAAATTTACTTAAAAATAGGGTTTTTGCACTAGTATGTGTCTTAAAAGAATTAGAGTTGGATTTGATAATGGAGTCATTGGAATGTTGTGATATGACATGCCACACTTGGATTGGATTTGAGAATAATTAAATCCAAATAAAAATTACTTTTTCAAAATACTCTCTCCATGTAGGTGAGATGCATAGAATTAAACATTTATATTTACTTTTTCCACAAAACGAAGAAGAGGTGATAGCCTTCGACTCAATTTCATCAATATTTGTTATCCTCTAACTCAACTCTCTACCTCCCTTTTTCTTTATATATATGATTGTGGAGACATGAACAAAACCCATGTCCTCTTATTTTTTCCTTTACTTCATTTGTTTTGTTGGTTCTTTATAGCAACCACATTCTTTTTATTTTCTTCATCTTTTTTCATTTATTTCATCCTCCTCATGTTTCTTTTATTACATAAATACGTAAACACTTGCACAATAGGTATGCATTTTTCTCTTTCTCCTTTTAGAATGGATTTGTGTCCGTACTAATGGTCATACTGAGAGATCCACCATAGATTTGCTTAAACTAATAATAAGATGATTATAATGGTTGCTACACTAGTTGACATTATGCTCTTGCCAATATCTATGAAGTTGGTGCTTTAGTAGACATGGATGTTGGTTGAATTAGGTTGTCGAGCCTTGTTTATCAAATCTAGATTTTTTATATCAGATTTGTTGGCTTTTTAATCTGTTTTGACCTTTGATATAGGCTTGCATTGAACAAATCAAGGATGACGAATCAAGCCATTGTGCTGGACAAATTCTTAGAGGTAATACTTTGAGCAAAACTTGATGATTGAACTGGATGGTAATGTGCAACAATAATGTTTCATCATTGGACAAGTATTTTGAAGATAGACATATAGAGTTAAAATGACAGACAAAAAGTGCCTCATAGCAACAATTTGAAGGTCACCCATTGTCAGCAAAACAATTCGTATCCTTCTCTACTCTTCTTTTTCTGATTTTCTATATCTTGTAGGGAGGTTGATATTTTTTAAGTAACAAAGTCGATTGTCATCGGGTTGAATGGTGTTATTTCCTTACACAAACTTGATCATGCAATGTTTTCGATTGGATCAAATGGAAGAATGTTACACACGAACGTTTGATATTCTACAATTTAAGAACATCGTGTGTTTGCCTTCGATGGTATTGCACCAAAATTTTGTATGAGCAATAAAAACAACATCAATCACAAATTTTCTTGGGTCTTTCACTTCTCTGACTTAAGTAAAAGAGTATTCCTTGATTATTGCAACAACAACAACAACAATGTTCTTGTTGGCTTTAGTGAGCTCATGAGGTACAATAGCCATATTTGGGTATGAGATAACCATTAAGGGAGAGGTGACAATCCAATTGCTAGTAGCATATATTTTTTTATCAAGATGTCATGAGAATAACCAATATCATGATTCATCTATCTGGGTAGCTAGGCATTTTTAGAGACAGATGCCTTGTTTGATGGACTTGATAATTGCTTTTGAGTGCCTTTAATAAGCATCATACAACGTCAATGGGTAGAAAGAAGAACTTGATGATCAAAAACCATGATTCCAGTATTAGACAAAATGGCGATGTGCAACACCATTTGAGTAGTAAGGACTCCAACAACATTGATGATGGTGATTGCAAGCTTTAACTTGGAAATATGGAAGCCATGTTAAAAAAACTGATCTTGACTGTTTTCTATCACAAATTTAAGCAACTTGTTTTACAAGTTGACTTTGTATTTTATTTTTATTTTTGTTTACAAATAAAAAATATCTTTCTTATCTTATGAAATTGACAATTGAACTTGATGTTGCTGATTTGTTGGGTAGGCTCACAAAGATCCTTAATACTACTTGGAATTCTACGAGGTGAACATTGCAGAGCTCGTCATGATAAATCTATGTTGATTAACTATTTCTTAAAGAAAATTTTTCATCAGCCAAGCTTAGCAATGATCAACTCTAATTTTTTGGAGGTACTTTGTACTTCAAGAAGAGATATTTGTATACGCAGGTTGTCAATTTTTGGAGCAACTGTATATCAGTCGTTCTCTAGGGGTGGGCAACACAACTAGCATTGAAGCATCATGCTAGCTTGTAGATTTACAATAGTAGGTCAATCTTAGGAGTATTTGTGTTACAGTCATGTTTGGAGGCAGACAATACCAACTACTACTAGAAGGCTATAGAACGTGAGGTACGTAGATTTATATTGGTTGATTAGTCATCAGAGGAGTTGTGTATCAATTGTGTTTGAAGGTGGACAACGCTAACTGGTGTTGGAATACTACATAACGTGAGGCCTGTAAATTTATGTTGGTTGGCCAATCCTTAGAGCAATTGTGTATTGATAGTGCTCATGGGCAACAACACTGACTAGTGTGTGATATAAATATGTAGAGATCTTATTCAGAAACTATTGACCCATTCTCTACCTATCGAGAGAACCTCAACCATTCACTTTCTACAATCGATGACCCATTCTCCAATTATAGGAAGAACGTCAATCGTTTTTTATCTGCAACTGTTAATCAATTCTCCAACTACCAACAAAACCTCAGTTATATAAGCATCTGTTGATATATTATCCATCTGCCGGGATAACTTCAGTCATGCAAGCAATTGTTGACCCATTCTCCTCCTATTAAGAGAACCTTAGTCGGAAGAATACTCTTGAAACTACTACATCATCAAATTTTGGGTGGTCTTCGATATACTGTGTTGTGTGTTTGATGAACCTAGTGTGACTTTGCAGGTTATCTACGTATCCAATATGGGATTCAGTTAGAACATTGTTTTGAGTTTTTTTGTGTGTAGTTGAACCTAGTGTAAGGTTGCTTACGTACCAAATGTGGGGTCAAACAAAAATGTAATTAAAAAAGATAACACTCTAAATTTTGCCTAAACTGCCTTTCGGGTTTTCTATCTAACAGGTTTTTTTTAATCGCACATAGTTTTAACTCGTGTCGATTAGAAGTATCATGCATTTTAAGCTCGTGTTGAGGATCATTGCAGATAGTTTAGGCTCATTCCGAAGAGCATTATCAAATAATTTAAGCTCGTGCCAAGGAACATCGCCAACAATTTAAGCTCGTGTTAAGGAGCCTCGCAAACAATTTAGGATTGTGTCGAGGAGAATAGGTGATTATTTTTTTAAGACATGGAATTTGACGAAGACTTCATGTTTTGTAATGATTGAACCTGATGTGACTTTGCAGGCTTCTTACGTACTTACCCAATGTGGGATCAAGAGAAAGCGTAATTCAATGTAGTTCTTTTTTTTATAACTAAACCTAGTGTAAATTTGCAAACTGCCTACGTATCCAATGTAGGATCAAGCGAAAGCATAGTTCAATTTTTTTTTATGGTAATTGAACTTAGTGTAACTTTGCAAGCTGCCTATGTATCCAATATGGGATCAAGCTAAAAACTTTACAAACTGCCTATATATCCAATATGAAATTAAGCCAAAATATAGTTTAACAATGATATTTTTTGAGTTTCTTTACATACGAAGACCAAGTTGGAGATGTTCATCAACAACAACGGTTTGATTATACATGTGAGTGTAAGACTTTGATTCCTTCTTGACCTTGATAGTTTCCTTGTACTTGTTGGATTTTTCAAGGGGTATGAGATTGTTGAAGTCCTCTTTAATAACTGAAGTACATTATAGATAATCAATCGCACTGGTGTATCTTTAGTGATCGAAACGATGCTTCATGCTTTAGATTGTTGTCCATCGAGGGTTAAAGTTGTGGAGTGGTGGCTAGACACATTATCATCATTTTCTTGTGATGCATCTACTTTAATTTGATTGCACATGTTGGTGTAGACTAAATCGAATAGTTCTTTTTTTCGACCTAGTTTTGGGCAGTTTATATATATATATATATATAGATATATATATATATATATTAGACATTGGTCTTGAAAAGAGCAAAGTTGATAAATGGGAATTTTCCTTCTTTTAACTTGTGATAATCATTCAAGTTTCATCTTGAACGTGAGTAGGTTTTAGATCTGGATGGTAGATTGCAACATCACATATGCAGGTTGCAATGTTGATGAACACAATCTTCTATTTGAAGAGTATTGTGGTCGTGGAGATAAAAAGAAAATGATTTTCCCCCAACTTTATGATACCCCAACATTGGTGAAAGATCACATGAGTCAACAAAATCAAATGTAGGTCTTTTTAACAGAAGCAACATTCTTTTATCTTTGGAGAACAAAATCAATGTTGCAAACAAACTTGTCAAAAGTGTTGGATCATTAGTCTCAAATGTAATCGTCGTCATGTTTGTAGCAACCAGATTGTTATCAAATTCAACTTCAATCTTTCCTTGACGCACTAAGTCCTAATATCTTCTTTCAGAGTGGAACACTTTTCAAGTGGATGACTAATCACATGATGGTAACGACAATATCTTGAATGATCATTACATTCTATTTCTTTTTGTCTACTTGAAGGAGACAATTTGATTAGATCCAACTTCAACAAATCATCGAACATGTCAAAGATATCATATTCAAGGAAAATATATTCTTTTACCTCGAGCTCTTTAGGTGTTAACAACGTTGCCCCAATGTATTGAGATTTTTCAACATTGGATTTCCCTCTTCTATTTTTTGTGGGTATTTTGGTTGATGAGATGAGCATGACCTCTTCTTCTTGAGATAATGTAGACACCTCATTTTTGCACTCGCCTGATTAATCAACTCGTCAATCCGATTGCAATGATTCCCAATGATGGATGTGTATTCCATTGCTTTATTTTGTTACCAGATGTGTTTCAGAAATCCGGATGAAGTATTTCGAATTGACAAAACCTTAGAAACCACACTACGATAGGAAAATACAACCCCAGAAACATAGAAATCATCATCTTGCAGACTAAAAAGAAACTTCACGATAAAAATCACTAAAAAATTACAAAATTATCAAACTACCCCTAACCTCAAAACAACCCTAAAGCCTATGTTACGCTTATGAAAACTCTATCGAACACACAAAATAACAAATCGGAACCAAATAAATCATTTCACCAATTTTAACAGAATTTGACAAAATTACGAAAATGCCCCTCATAAAGTTCACAATCATTTCACATAAAAATTTTCATAAATGACACAAACCAACATTATCATTGAATTCCTTACGAAAAACCGATTCTAAAACATCCTAGAACATTAAAAATCGACTTGAAACGTGAAAAGTCCTCTCCGGGGGTAAAACTGTAATTTCACAATTTTCATAATTAAAAAATTTGAAATTAATAAATAAAATATTAAATAATTAAAGTGAAACATTGATGAAATTAATTTAAAATTTTGAACCTAAAAAATCGATCAATCGGACTTTCGGGTAAAATTATTGAGGGTTCGTGGGATATTTCTTTAAGGACCCCTCCATTTGGGGGTCCAAAGAATTAAAGAAATAATGGAAGGGGGTTCTCCAAAATTTAAAGTCAATCAAGCAAGACTGTAGTCAAAGTATTAAAGTCAATCAAGTGAGACTACAGTCAAAATTAAAGTCAATTAAGCAAGACTGAAGTCAAAATATTAAAAGTCAATCAATTAAGACTAAAGTCAAAACATTAAAAGTCAATCAAATAAGACCAAAAGTCATAATAGAATTCTAATTAAATAATAACTCTATCTAATAGAGTTCTAACTTAAAAACAATTTTACCTAAAACAATTCTAATTAAAACACAATTCTACCTAAAATAATTTTAACTAAAACACAACTCTAATTAAAAGATCTCTAATTAAACACTAACTCTATCCAAATCAACCTTAAAAAAATTCTATAAATAGAGGTGCTCACACCCTATTTTCGGATAAAATCATAAACCCTAAGAGAAGTAGGTCTAGAAGCTCCCCTAGCCCCCCATAAACCCTAGTTTTGGAGTCCCAACTCCTTACCTAACATCCCCATTTCAATTTTAGTCTAGAAAACCCCTAAAATCCCTCCAAAAACACCCCTAAATCTGTAACAAACTTGAAGAGTTCAGATTCAAAAAATAAGGAGATACCTTGATCTAGGAGATCCGAAGTCAAATCCGAAGACAGAACGAAGCAAGGGAGTACAGTACAAGGAGCTCTTTTTGTCAGATCTGAGGGAACAAAATCCTTGTTATCGGAAATGTATGTAATTTTTTTATTTTTATCTAGGTTTTTAGCAATGTGATATATTTGGGAAGTTAGTAGAGACCGACTTTGGCCGGGCGAGGTTGGTGCCTAACACCTTCCAACCCCGTAACATGATCCCCGAATTCATATTTTTTGTCGTAGATTAGTTCTTTTTATCCATGTTAGAGTCAGTTTGGTTCCTAGACCACAATAACTAGGTGGCGACTCCCAAACCTCAAGAGTCAAAAGCGGATCCGTGCACCCCGCGGATCGAGGGCGCTTTCAGATAATATTTTTTTTTAACTCGGATCTCTGAAGTGTGCTTGGTCATAGATCCCCATGTGTAGCAATATTTTGCTTCATGTCATGAGCTCTTGTTATTAACTCTTCGAAAGTGTGGGGTTTGATTGCTTTTAAGAGGTACAAAAGTCCTCAATGCATCCCGTGGATGCACATCTCAATGGCGGATGAATGGGAAATTCGGTTTATGCAGTTAAGAGAGAGATTCCTCCAATGTTCGATATACTCTATAACTGGTTCAACTTTTATCTGCTTGATAGTGGCGAGTTCCACCATACTTACTATCATTCTAGTACTATAGAAGTGGGTGAAAAACTTTCTTTCAAGTTTATCCCAACTGTCTTTCGAGTTAGGCTCCAAGTCGGTGTATCAATTGAACAACATTACTACGGAGGGAACGAATGAACTGTTTCACCATGAAGTCTTTATGCATACTAGCGTTGTTTTAGTTTTGGACAAAGTGAGCAATGTGTTGTTTTGAATTTTCCTTTCCTTCGAATTGTTGAAATTTTGGTAGTTGGCATCTTGTTTAAAGATGCATTTGTTTGATTCGTTGAGTATAAGGTTTTGAGTAGACTAATTTGGTGTTTTTGAAGTTGACTGAAAGATGAGTGGCTGAGATAGTCCTATTGGGTGTGCCAAAAATTTGTCGACAATAAATTTCATAGATTTGTCTTGAGATTCATAAAATAAGATTGCAAATGATTTTTTTGGTTTTTGACAAAAAAGAGATACAGATATTTGTGTTATCCTTTGATTAACAATTAATACAAAATAAAAGATGGTGACGTGTGTATAACTTTTTTCTCTCGGGGCTTTGCACGTGATCGGTTGAGAAGGTGACTTTTGACATGGAGATGTTTGCTTTTGATGGTTGATCTTCTGTAAAGTCTTTGTATGGATTTTTTCTCTACGGGCTTTACATTTTATCAGTTGAGAAGGTGGTTCTTACTTTGTAAATGTTGAATTGGGTGTTTGAACTTTTGTAAAGGTTTTTTTTTGTAGATTTCCTTTTCTCCATGCTTCGTGTTTGATCAATTGAGAATTATTCTTTTGACCTTTAAATAATGGCTTTTAGGTTTGATTTTCTCTTGAGGTTTGTTGTAGATTTTCTTCTCTCCGGACTTTGCGCTTTATCGATTGAGAAATATTTATTGATTTCCAGAAAATTACTTTAGGCTTGATCTTCTATTTGATTGGAGTCCGAGTCTATTGAAGAACTTTGCTTCGCCTCTAGAGGAGGACTTGAAAACTTTTTATTCTCTAGTGGAAAGCTTTTGTCTTTTGAGAGAAAGTGATCCAGATACTCCTTCAAATGAGAAAGGCTTTGATATTTATAGATTTAAAGTCTTTTAATTTTCTAACTATGCCTTAACTTAAAAAGTTTTGATTGGTTCATTTAAGGTTAAGTTTGTCCAAATTTAATTTTAAGGATTCTATGGATTGTTGGTGGGCCAAACCCATTTATTTGGGTATAGGACCCAATATTTAATATAGATTACTTGCATTTGTTAGACCATAGGTTTTATCTATGAAAACTCAAAACCTGGACCGTAGGAGGAACATCTCCAATTAATGGGCCCTATTTGGATTTGTGGCCTATTTATGAATTTCAGGAACTTTCAATTGATTTGGAAAATTCGTGAATGCCTTTGTCAACATTGCAATGTCTACAAAGGGTTTAGAGGAGTTGATCGTTGAGGAGGAGATTTAGAATAAGGTACGGGAGTTTCAATATGTGGATGGGCAATTGTCTCCGTTAGTTTGAGTGGTCTTATTGTTTAGTAGTTGTTTATTTTTATGTTTCAGTTTGAGACACTTATGTTTGTGCTATACTGATTTAGATTCTGTATTGATACGTAGTTATGTCATTTGTGTCAATCAGTGAGATTTTTTTATTTCCATTACATTATAAATGTAAATCATGATCTATCTTTTATTATTATATATTATCATGGGATAAGATAATTAATCATGACTTGACATCTAACATACGAATCCTTGAATTTCGTGTTGAATTTGGGGGTGTGATAATAAAAATAGAGAAACATTTGATTTTTATGGCTTTCTTCCAATTTTGAAGAGATAAAATAGTAACTTTTGTACAAAGAGCTACAATACCTTCATTTTGTACAAATTCCTTTTTTTTATTTTTTATTTTTTTTAAATTAAAAAAATTTAATCTTTTAACGCATACAAGAGAAATCTTGTTCATCTTGTCCGGGATTTGCGAAACCTTGTTCAAGATATCATGTATATCTAAATGAAGGTATTGTAATTCTTTCACGAGATCTAAAATCATTTTCTTCACAAATAGTATTTTTCATTCTTGCGTGGAGTAACTCTTGGGCACAATTATTTATCCAAACAACCCTTCAACTACTTCTAGCTCCATCCAAACGTCCACTAATATTCCAAAAAGTAGGTGTGCCACGTGTCATTCTAAAGGATGGAAAGTGCAATAGTTATCCAACTCTCGAGTGTATAAGATGAGTTCTCTTTCAGCGAGTGGACTTATGGTCAAAGATTTAAGGAGGCAAATAAAATTAGTTTAATGTTCAGGGAGGCATCCCAAATATTTCTCACTATATAAGCCGTACCCTTGCTGGTCTCCGCCACAAACTCTCCGAAGCCTGTTTCTGTTCGATACTACTTTTCGAAGGCTCCCTCCCATATCTGTTACGGAAGTACAATCGATCTAGGAATTCGATCTGGAATAAACGATTCTAGGGTTTCAGAAGGAAAAGGTACTATAAGAGATTTATTGTTAAATTTTTTCTGGATTTCATATTTAATTTTGCGCATCTTTTTCAGATTTAGGGTTTCAAACGAGATTCCCTAGGCCTTCAAATTTACTTAGATACTAGGGTTTTCAGAGGTTAGATCATCAGGGATTTAATTCATCAGATTTTTAGGGTTTTAATTAGCTAAATTATTTGGGAAGATTGGTTGCAATTGATGTTTTGGCGAGGTGGTTGATGCGTTCCTGGTAATTTATCAATCTTAAAATTTTGATAATTTAGAAGTATGGGATTCAACTGTTAGGGTTCTTGTTTTCGTTTTATATTTGTAGTGAATTAGGTTACGACGCACTCCTAATTACTGGGAGCTTTTGTTGTATTGGTTGGATTTGAATCAAATTGTTTAAAATTTGGGTATTTTGTTTTGGTACTATAGTAATTTGGATTTTATTGGGCTCCATTCTTCTTTTATTAATTCTATCCTGAACCTAAGTTTCGTGGAGGTTGGATTCACTTTAATTTTTTTCTCTTTCCTTCCTTATCCATGCCTTTGAAATTTGTTTATGAAAATGCCTTGTTAATCCTATAATTTTTTGAGAGAAAGTACGGGATATGAAATAATAGTAATATTATGCAAGAGACCCATAATGGTATTTGCTTGGTACGTTTATTGGGGAAAAATTAATCACGATTCTTGCAGAAATAGCTATTTATGATAGCTAATTTAAGTTCCAATAGATCGATTGGTTGATTTTCTCTCTAAATATTATTTATTTTATTGATAACTTATGACGTTATGTATATTATATTTGGAAGTTTGTCCGTATTTCTAATTTGTAGCATAAGGAATGCAGCCAAGGATCAATCAGTGATTGAAGTTGCATTTCAAGGCCTAAGTAGTTTGAAGAGCTTCTGGGTTAAAACAGTGGATTTCCACTAACGGGCTTGAGCACTCTTGGTTTTTTGCCCATGGAGAAAGGAAAGGCTCCTAGCATCTTTGTTAATGATGGTTCATTTTTGGAAAGGTTTAAGCAACTTCAACAAGAACAACAAGAGAGGGGAACTGCACTGAAAGAGTCTCAATCTGGAGCTTTGAGGCCCAATTCTACAACCAATAAGTTGTCTTTGGAATCCAAAGCAAACAATACAAGCAAGGCCAAGGCCACTCCGGCGAGTGTTAAACTTGCATTCAGTTTAAAGCAGAAGTCGAAGCTTGCGGCTGCTCCTGTCAGACTAGGTGCCGATGAGGATGAAGATGAAAGGGATGCAGAAAATGCTCCTGCTGATGGACCAGCGAAACGACAAAAGTTGGGTCAAGTGGATTCATCTGTTTCATCATTGGAACATGGGGATGTTGGTAATTATTGCTTATGTATATACCCTTTTATCTTTCACTCTGGCTTTATATTGTTGGCGGGTTTTTAGTCTCTCTCAAAAGAACAAAAAAGATAAAAATAAAAAGATCAAGGTTTTACAAAATGAAACACTAAATAACATCTCACTGGATTCATAGTTGGAAAAAATGAGAAAAATGTTCCTTTGTGACACTTTATTTCTTTTGATCAACATGGTCTTTGCTGCACTGCATTGAACTGGCTATAAAAAGCTGCATATAATGTGCTTTGAAAAAGGATTGAAGACTTATTTTTGGTGTGCCGCTTGGCTGAGCCAATACAAAATTTTCCAGAAACCTACTTTAATTAATCTTATATGTCCATTTAATGGAGCCAGATGATCTGTTTAAACGTAAAAGCCCTGATTGTGGAATTATTATAGTGTTTGCTACTACAGAATTTTAAATATTTATGTTTTGTGTACTGTTCTTTCTGATCTATTGAGCTGTGAAGTTGGATTCATTATCCATTATGGTTCTATTACACCAAATACATGCCCATATGGTTCTATCACACCAAATACATTGAAGCTTCAATATTTTAGTATCATATGTTATAGATTTATAAGTGATCTTGGACTTAGCAAAAAAATAATAATTTATAAGTGACCTTGGAGGCTTGTATTCCTATCCTATCCTTACATATTAAATTACATAAATTCCGAAATTTAATATCTTTATATTCGAGTTAGTTGAGGGTTGTATTTCTTTTTGGTAATAAGAATAGATACATGCTACAATGAATTATCGTATTCTTATATCTGATATCAACCTGTGGTTCCCAATCTGAGGCTCCACAACCATTGACATCTGTATTAAAAAAGAAGGCACATAAAGTTGGTTATGGCCAGCAATTTAATTTCATGTATCTTCTATTTCTTTTATATATTTTATGGTTTCTTGGGGATATTAGTTCCATTTGGGGAGTTGATTTCCCCTCCACCATTAGCCTATTGGGATTTATTCCTACACTTAAGTTGATGGATAAGGGAAGCATAAATTCTTGAAAGTTCTTCTCTCATGAATGCAGCGTATGTCTTAAGTCTCTATCGACTTTGGTGGAAAGAGATGTGAATGACAGAATTGGAAAATGTGGCACGCCCTGCTACACGAGTAATTTGCATTCACTTGTTCATGCTCTTGGTATTAATCCGTTATTTAAGTGACATGCAGCACCAGCTTCTCCAAGCGATCCTGCAGTGAAGAAGGTTGCAGACAAATTAGCAAGTTTTGTGGCTAAAAATGGAAGGCAGTTTGAACATGTCACACGTCAGAGAAATCCTGGCAATACACCTTTCAAGTATGTTTTTTTTACTACAACTACTTCATTAGCCACCTGTTTCTTCTTTTAGTTACTTGTTTTTTTTTTAGTTTGCTTTCTATACGATTCGTTGCTGCCCTTTTAGTTTTTTGCTCCACATGTAGTTTCTTTTGTCATTGACTTACAGAAAATGATGTTTCCTTCACTCTTTTAGCTCTCTGTATTTTGTTTGTAGGCAAACTGTGGGCATTTCAGTGCTCATGAAGTATTGTTAGGTTTCCAATATGGTAATCTCCAAAATCTAACACGGTTCACTTTCCTACATAGTAATAAACTTCATTTTAAATAGGGCCATTGAAAAGAAGAAAGAAATAGAAAGCATTTATATAAGAAATTATAATTTCTTGTTTATGCAATGTAGGTTAGAAAGAATTTATATAAGAAATAATTAGTCAGGCACCATATGGTTGCCTAGAAAAATCTCTTGGATTATAATTTTTATTAGAAACTTTTGTCTTTGAAAAATATTCTTTTGTAATTTATGGCGAGGAAGAAATTATCTGAAATGGTTCTCCCTAAAATTTTATGCTAAAACATTTTTGTTATTGCCCCAAATCAATCAAAATAATGTACCAGTTTCAAGAAATTGTGGCTTACATGAACACCATGCAATGCTCAGAAAGCGCTTTCTAAAATGGACTCTCTTCCGAACAGGGAAAAAACCACAAAATTTTGATGTTTTGTGAATTGGGGTATACGGTAGAAGAATAACTAGAGGAAAAAAACAGTAGTTTCAGAATGAATGCCAATGAAAAGTTTTCTCTGGGATGGCAATAATGTTTTGTTTTTCTTTGCCTGGTATAGAAATCTCATTCTTGAAATTTCTATGCTTTCACATTATATATTAGTGGCTGAGAGCCCTTTCCATCCACTATCGTGTAACTATTCATGCTTATAAAATCTGTTTGAACATCTTTTGTCAATATTTCAAAGGGTGGCACTGAAAAAGATAATGGAGAGTTTTTGAGTTGCATTCTTAGTCATTAATATTCTTTCATCGCTATATGTTTATAAAGCATAGGCTAAATTCCTCTCCTTGTTCAGAAACTTTCTAGGGTTATCTTTCTTCTTTGAAGTAATTGAAAGTGGATTGGTTCTGTTTGCTCCCGTTAGCACCTGAGATTTTGTTAGTTGTTGTTTTTTGTTTTTGGTTGCATGGATTTCTTGTACTGAATTTTATTTTGCGAGTTGTGCACCTTGCAGGTTTCTGTTTGATACAGGCTGTGCAGATTACAAATACTATGAGTATCGGCTTATTGAGGAGGAAAAATCTCTTACTCAGCCTAGGGATTCTCAAGCATCACATAGTGGTTCATACTCCATCCTCTTCTAACTCTGTTCTCCATAATTTGAGTTGTTTTTTCCCCACTTCATTTGGATGTCCATGGCATGATATTCACTTTTCTTGCACTTTGCCACAATCCACTTTTCTGGTATTCCTCCCTCTTATTCTCTCTGAAGAAAATAAGCAAAAAAAAGAACAAACAAAGGAGATCGAGGAGAAGGGATTATTCCTTCTTTAAGTTCCCCCTTGAACCCAAATTCATTTGCTAGCCCTATACCTATAGAAAAAAAGCAAAATATGATTTCAAGAAAAGGGTTTCTGGTCGATTAAGCACTTTAGCTTTGTCATTTATTCTTGTTAGGGTTCTGCAATATTTAAGTGCTCTTGTACTTCTAGTGAAAGTGGTAATTATTGGATTCTTTTTTATTTTCAGCCGGTACAAATAGTTCTGCTTCTAGGACGTCAAATGACTCCCAAAAGAGCCATCCTCAGCGGCACCCTAATTATCAGATTCCAGCCTCTGCTTTATATGAAGCTAATGAAGACAACCCATCAACTGTCAATTCGTCTTATGCTGGAAGAAACTCTTCTTATGGTATGTGTTCTTTTCCTTACAGAGGCATGCATCTTTTGAAATCTCCTCTCTCAAGTGCATTGAAGCACTGCTTTTAGAGATGCCATCTGCATGTAACTGACATAAAGGCTTCTATTGTAGTATTATGTCCCAAGGGATGTCTTCTAGCTTATCTTTTCTGTCTTAATTTTGTATGTCAAGGTGATATAGATCATAAAAATTGCAACAGAAAAATTGCAAAACAGAACAAACATGGATGGTCAATTGCATTAGTATTTAGTCATGCAAGACGGTGAAATCTAACCTAAAATGA
Organism: Akebia trifoliata; assembly: GCF_017979445.1. NCBI lineage: Eukaryota > Viridiplantae > Streptophyta > Magnoliopsida > Ranunculales > Lardizabalaceae > Akebia > Akebia trifoliata. The sequence continues at coordinate 28,647,902 of NC_141388.1, read as the reverse complement.
TGAATCTGAGATATAGAATGAGCCATTAAAGCAATCAAAATATAAATAAGTAAAACTAGGAATCTAACATACATGCATCCACAATTCAAATAAGAAATCACTAAATACTATTAGTCAATTTACATACTCTTATCCTTTCAAGGATTAATCAATTTAGGTCCAAAAGATTTTGTTGGCTATTATGGAGGTTTCAACAATCCCCATTGGTTATATGTTGAAATCCTAAACGCAAATTTTGCAATTATGGTTATTTTGTAATAAAGTTAAAGAGTTGATATGGGGATGCTTTCAATGGGACAAAAAGGTTGGAAGGTTGGACAAGATTTCTTGATGGAATTAGAGGATTCTTGATCGGTTAGGATGGTTGTAGAAGGTTAAGGTAAAGTTTGGAATAAATGGGCGGCAAGAATTTGAAATAAAAGGATATGGAAACATGTTCTATTGTACCGTGTCATGTTCTAAATGTTGGTTTCAGTTTGAGTTTTGGTCCTTGTAGTCATGGAAACATGTTGTGGTAGTATTTAAATGTATAGAAGCATTATGACAATTTCAAAAGCTATGACATTATATAGACCATGAGGAACGTGCATGCATTTTTTTAGGAAATTATAAAATTAAGAACTTAAGAAGCTGTAAAAACAATATGCTACAAGGAAGATGTGTTATATTTATGAAAATAAAAAATATGCACAAAAGATCTCTCAAAACTGATGTAGGACAACCTAGGTTTTATGAATTATAGGTTTGTTTTACTTTAGGAAGGGTATAGGGGAAAGACTAATTTGGTGATGAAGAAGACAGAAAAATTATAGAAAGGGGTTTCAAGTCTAAAAGGTTTCATTGGCCATTATGGAAGGTTTCACAATGCTGTTCAAAGATTTGCAATTACGATATTTTGGAATAGAGTGTCGTAATTAGGTTTAGAGGTATGAAATAGGGGTAGATTTACTAGAGGTAAGGTTTGAAAGTTTTAGATTGGGTTGTAGGTTTCAAATATAAGGGCGGGCGTGTTTGATTGTTGGGAAAAAAGATTTGCTTGGCAAATGATTTCTCAAAAAATTATTTGCTCGTGTTTGAATGCACGATGTAAAATAAAGTAAATCTTTTTATTTAAAAATATATTCTTTTAATTACTATGTATAAATAATGATAAAACCATTAAAAAAGTATGATACTATGATTTGTTGTGAAAATCTTCCGAGAATTTCTTTTCTAAAATTACACGAAAATGATTCATCTAATAGACGAATATTGAAGGTGCTTTGCAAATAACTCAAAATATTTGAAACACTCTACTGCATAAAAATTAAACAACATTCTATGATCAATTAAAAGTATGGTCATACCAACAAATAACTGACTAATTTTTTAATATTTATTGTAATTTTTTAATATTCATATTAATTTTACTTAAAAAATTACTTTTAATAATGAAATAATCCAATATTTGACTTTGAAATTGTAGAAATCGAGGTTAATGGAGATGATGAGAGAAGAAGAAGAAAAATGAAGGAGGAGATTTTTGAGATAAATGAGTTTTACCAACTAGGCGTCTATGTTTTCTAGCGTCATCAAATAGCTCTCCCTGTTCATCATGCTTGATGGAGTTGTCCATAGGGGTATCCACGGGCCTAGAACCAAGCACACGAGTCTCATATACCAATTCCAATTTCTCTGAGAGAGATTTATCCCAGATTTAGATTTGGCAACCTCAATATCCAAGAAATACCAAATGACCCTCAAATCCTTAGTTTGAATATGTTTAGCAAGATGACTTCTCAACTCAACAATCCCTGCATAGTTATACCATATGATAAACATTATTAGTCCCATGTACCGTCTTCTGAATGAAGACTGAGTGATCAAAAGATGACCTGAAAATCATAATCCAACAACACAAAATTGAACTTGTCAATGGAGATTACTTCAGTCCATAAATGGACTTCTCCAGTCTGTATACCAATTCTGACTTCCCAGGAACTACATATCTTGAGGGTTGGTTCATATAAACTTTTATTTGCAGGTCTCCATGAAGAAATGTATTTTTGATATCGAATTGTAAAGAAGTCAATCATAACATGCAGCCACAAGTAATAGTATCATTACCAAGTTGAGACAAGCTACTTGGGAAAAAGTCTTCACATAATCAACTCCATAAGTCTAAGCGTAGCCTTTAGCTACTAACCTTTCTTTTAGCCTTTCAACTGACCCATCTGGGAGGCATCTAATGACATACACATCTACAACCCACTGTTATCTTACTAGGAGGTAGAGATGCAATCTCCCATGTCTGACTGACCTATAATGTCCTTATCTCATCATCCATGGCCAACTTCCAACCAGGTGAAGCTAGTGCATTTGTATAAGAGGGAGAAATAGAAATAGAGGGCAATGACATGGCAGAGGACTTCATCGTGGATGAGATACGATGAAGAGACAAAACGTTACTTATAGGATGTTTAGTGCATTCTTGAGTACCTTTTTTGTGAGCAATTGGTTGGTCTAAATCAGCTGGTCTCGGAGCCTCAAGACTAGAAGACGGTGGATGTGGGGTTGGTATCCTTGGTGTTGCTTTTCTCGTACTGTTTCGTCGATAAACCTGCAACGGAGCTAGAGCATCATTTGAGTGGGAGAATAGCCCTCAAAATACACATTTGATAGCCTAATGAGCCAACTTATCTCGACTTGGTTACAAATTGTGAACAAAGGACAACCAAACACATGTGGTGGAAGATGAAAGTGTTGACCAAAAGGATATAACACAAAAAATGGTGTATGACTTACAAGAATAGTAGATGGCATATGGTTAATTAGGAAACAAGCAATGGAGACAACATTAGACCAATAAGTTTTGGGCACATTCATGTTAAATGTAAGTGTGTGAGCAACGTCCAATAAATGGCGATGCTTGCGCTTAGCCGGGTTTTGTTGGGATATATGAGCACACAAGGTCTGATGAATAATGCCATGGGCTGAAAACAAATTCTGAATTGAAGTCTATATACATTCAAGGGTTCTATCAGAACAATTTTTATTATTATTGGTGTACCAAATTAAACTCGAATTTCATTGTAGAATGTAGTAAGAACATAATGAAATTTAGATCTATCCTTTAATAAAAATAACCACGTTATATGAGAAATCATTCATAGATAAGAAAATAAGAGAAATCAGATATACTTTTTATTCTTGAAGGTCCCCAGCTGTCCAAATGGACTACATCAAATTTTTTCAATTGTTGACTCTCAACTGTAGAAGGAAAATAACTATGATGATGCTTGCCCAATTGGCAAGCCTCACATTCAAGACTTGATAATTGCTTAAAATAAGGAAACAATTGACGTAACTTAATTAAAAATGGATGACCCAAACGATAATGCCACTACAATGGGGAAACAAATGAGCTTAGTGCCTTCGGCCTTTCTCTTATCTAAGGTAATATAGACCATTAGCTTCATGCCCCAAACCAATCATCCTCTTTGTCTTGAGGTCTTTGATAAGACAAGAAGAAGAAAGGAGTGTCATAGAACAATTAAGGGAATTAGTAAGTTGATTCACAGATAACAAATTAAAAGGAAAATCAGATACAGATAAACTAGATGATAGTGATATGATGGAGTAGGATGGATGGTTCCCACTCAAGAAACAGGTCTAGTATTGCCATAAGGTAGGAAAATATTGGATTTAGAAGAACGAAATTAGGAAAAGAGAAGGTATACTAGACATATGGGAACTAGCTCGAGTCAATCACCCAGGTAGATGGTGACTGGGCAACCACATGAGCATAATTACCTGTGTTGGTAAGCGTGTCTGTATTGGATGTACTAATGAGGTAGAGAAACTTCGAAGAAGTTGAGACATCTAGATACTAGGGGTGCAACTTGGTCCAGTTCAAACGGAGAACCGAACCAAACCGATAGCTTTCGGGTGGTTTGGTTTAGTTTGGAACAAGTTGCGGTTCGGTTCTGGGTTACGAAAATGGAGAACTGATCAATTTGGTTTGGTTCTTGGATCAAGCTTGTATAGAACCGAACTAAATCGAGAACCGAACCCCTATGCAATAAATAAATATATATGTATATAATAATTATTATGAATTATTTTAGAGTTAGTACATAGATTAGTGATCTTTTTTGGATACACTAATGACTTTTTATGGATAGATCTGTGATTTATTATATGAAATTTTATGTTTATTTTTTCATTAAAAAATATTACTTATAATTTATAAAATATTTGCAATCCGTCGAACCGAACCGAACCAAACCGACTTTAATTTAGTTTGGGTCCAATGGAAATTGGTTCGGTTCTAGTTCTTATTTAGTGGAACCGACCTATGTCTGTTCGGTTCCAATTTGACCTTAAATCGAACCAAACCGAACCAAGTTGCACCCCTAGTAGATACTCCGTGTTGAACCAGCATAGATGGAATAATACTCTCCAGTCTGTTGAGACTCTTCACTAGCTTGACTGGCCCAAGCTGGCTTACCCCACTTGTCCCAACAGAAATCTTGAGTATGATCATTGAAACCACAATATGTGCACTTCATATTGTTGTTAGTTCCTCTACCACCACGACTTCCATGACCTTTATGGCCATCGCCACGACCACTCGGATTACCACGTCCTCTACCACCACCGTGGGGGCTGCTTGTGGTGAGAGCGGAAGATTCTTTACCAACTAGGGATGAAGAACCCTAAGACACAAATGAGGTAGGTGTAATCCATACAACTTGAGAAAAGGCATTGGCAGTTGTAGGTAAAGTCTCTCTAGCTAATATTTGACCCTTAATAGATTAAAATTCAGTATCCAGTCTAAATTTTTTTTTTGTAGTATAAAATTCTTCATGATTATTTATTTATTTATTTATTTTTTATTTTATACTTTTAAACTGGTCGTGAGAGGTTGATACTTTGCCAACTCTTCCCAAAGTCTTCGAGGAGTGTTGTAATACTCACTAACATGCTTCCCGTTCTGCCTTAGGGTGAAGATAGATTCTTAGATCTCATAAATTCTGAAGACTTTCCGTTCATTAAAATACATGTCCTTTACATAATCCTAGATAGCTTTACCTGAAGACAACAATACCATGTTGGCATTGATCACCGGCTCCATAGTAGCAAAAAGTCAATTCATAACTAAAACATCTTCACTCACCCAGTCTCCATAAATTCCTGTTCTTCGGGGTTAACATCTCATCATGGAGGATGACCAGTGAAGATAATTGGTGTCATTTAGTTTAACTACTATCACACAAGCACTAACACCATCCCATGATTGTTTATCCTCATTGGAAGTAGTAGATTCCATAAGAAATAACTCAACTCACAAACCACAATTTGTCGACTTCGAAATTCGATTTTTCTTTCTTCGAAAACTTACCAGAGCACCAAACGAACAAAATAAAGATGGAGGGTGATAGGGAATGACCCTATGAGTGGTGCGGTTTGGGTAGGGATGCATGGAAGCTTGCAGTTGTAAAGAAAATCAAAAACCCAAAAGTTAGGATTTCGGCCTCCAAGCTTGGAATTAGCTCCAATCGCGTCGAAACTTCAAACAAACACTAACAAACCTTCGACCAAACCTTAGATTTACATTGGGGTTTGAAACAAACACCAATAAGACCTAGAACACGGGGTTTTGTTCACACCATGATCAAAATCAAGTGAACAAACCAAGTGAAAAAAAATTGAAGGAATAATAAGAAAAGAAGAAGAATCCTAGATCTCTATCGTAGATTAGTGCTCTGATACCATGCAGAAATCTAAGTTAATGGAGAAGAGGAGAGAAAAAAAAAATGGGGGTGAAGAGATTTTTGAGAGAGGCCTCCTCTCTCCCTATTTATATTAATTTTGGTTTAAAGACCAATATGCCCTTTTTACAATAATATAAATTCTAACAGAAACTTTTACCCAATTTTTACTTACTCACCAATTTGTTGTTAGATTTATGGTAAATATTACTAAGTAAATAATCCAATTTTAATAATTAAAAAAAAATTATATTTTGAATATCTTTTTACACATTTTCTTGGTTAAACAATTTTTTTCTAATTTTTAATTAGATTAAATTATTTATAATTAGTTTAATAGTTATTTACTATAATTTTTGTACATTTTATTGGTTCATCACATTTTTTTTCTTAGATTTATGGTAAATTTTGCTGATTTTATGATTTTTAGTTAATTTTTTTTTACTTAAATAATTTAATTATGGTTACATTTATTAATCATATGTTTTGATTTTGGGTTGATGGTTTTTACACATTTTCTTGACCAATAATAAATTTTTTTTAGATTTATGGTAAAATTTACTATTTTTACTAATTTTTTTTTTTTAAATTATAATTAATTTTACTAATTATATATTTTAATTTTTGATTGATAATTTTTGAACATTTTCCTGGCCATTCACTAAATATTTTCCCTACAGGTTGGAATTTGATTTTCCCGGGGGGGGGGGGGGTGAGAATGATTTGCCCATTTGAAGGGCAAGTCTCATGGCATTGGGCAAATCATTTTCCACACTAATTTGATTTACCTTACCTTAAACAAGGTAAAATAGTAAAAGTTATGGTAAATGATTTTCTCTTGGATTTGCCTTGCAATCAAATATGTCTTATGTTTTGAAAGAGTTTGGATAGTTTTTTACTTTTTGCAATAGGATAGATTTGGGTGGTTTCTTGCGAGCTAAGAACGGTTTGGATGGGTTGATTTCTCACATATAAGCAAAAAATGGATTGAAGAAGAAGATAAAGGAGAAGAAGATTAAAGAGAAAAAGATGATATATAGTTTTACCTTGAAATTACACCAAGGGTTCTTGGCATCACACCAAGATGACTTTACACCATATCCAATCACTAGAGAAACCTCAAGAAGTGAGCTGTAAAATTTCTTTTTATTCTATAAACTGCGTGAATATATATATATATATGGGTTCTCACATATTAACTCAAACTCATAATTCTAATATGACTTAAACATTGTCACTTCTGACCTTAATAAGTCAATCCCATGTAAAATTGACACCCTATTAGTATTTTGGCTATTACTTTCTCAAAATTCATTAGAATCACAAAATCTTGAGCTCTTTGTTCAATTAACTAAACAACCTTTCAAATGGCATACGACAAATTTTGACCACCCAAAGTGTAAAACTGATACCCTATCAGTATTTTAGCTATTACTTTCTCAAAATTAATCGGAATTGCAAAATTTTAGGCTCTTTTGGATAGGTAACTGAATAACCTTTCAAATGACACACAACAAGTTTTGACCCCTTAAAGTAAGGACCAAAGAAACATGATGTAAAATACTTAAAATCATATTTGACCCCTAAAATAAACCAAAAATTAACTTGAAACTAACCTAAAACTATTTCCAAAAATAAGTGATAAAAAATAACTCTTGACCAAAACAAGAGGTAATCTAAATGATTACAAAATTACCATTGCAACCCATGGCTGTTGGCTTGATTTGCGCCCCACATTAAAAACTCAATGGTGGGTGGCTGATGCTAATGAATGCCTTGAGACTTCGTGATATCAACTTGCTCACTGCTGTTTAATAGTCTAGTAAACTAAGAAATTAATGCAAAACAAAAAAGAAAAAAAAGAAAAGAAGAAAATAAGAAAAGAAGAAAAGAAAAGGAAAAATATATACTACACTTACGGTCATAACAATATAGCTACAATTTCAAACTTTTCATTTCAATTATGGCAACATGGACCACTTGGTCCTACATAGATGTTTGACATGCTATTATTGTTACTAAAATTCATACTGGCCTCTTAAAATAATTTTGATTAAAGATTTTTTCTTATGACTATGCATGTTGGCATGTTTATTTCCAGGTATGTTTTGTTTCCATATCTATGGAATTGAACATATGTTGGCCTGCTTATGAACCATGATTTGTGGCCAGAACTGATCTCTTACATTAAGGCCATATTGTGTCTCTTTAGGTGAATCCAGTGCTCCACCTGCAACAGATCCTATAGCAATGATGGAATTTTACATGAAGAAGGCTGCACAAGAGGAGCGACGAAGGCAGCCTAGACAGTCAAAAGATGAGATGCCTCCGCCTGCTTCTCTTCAAGGTCCAGGTTACAATCTATCATTACCTTTTTTTTTTTACATATAAAAAAAAAAATTACCTTTCTTTTTTTTCCCCCTTTCTTGTTGATGTTATTGATAAAATAGTTAAGGCAGATGACAACCAGCTGTGCTCCCACGTGGTAAGACATGTGGATTGTTGTTCCTATGTCCCAGGTTCAGACCCCCTTGAACCCAACTTCATTTTCTAACCATTAAACCTATACCTATTAAAAAAGAACCAACTGTGCATTTGTTGTAGTAAACATTTTTGTTCGAGTATTTCTCAACTCAAATTGAAAGTAGATGTTCCATTGTGTATTAGAAACCTTTTCTTTTTTAATCTTTCTATCTTCTTGACTACTCTCTGCAGCATTAACTTTGCCTTGAAGCCAGCAATTATAAGGCGCATTAACTTATTTTCTTGTGCAATGTAGCAGCTCCACCCAAAAAGGGCCATCACATGGGGGATTACATTCCACAAGAAGAACTTGAGAAGTTCTTAGCTACCTGCAATGACGCAGCTGCACAGAAAGCTGCAAAGGAGACTGCAGAAAGGTCTAGAATCCAAGCTGATAATGTCGGGCATAAACTTCTGTCGAAAATGGGTTGGAAAGAAGGTACTCTTTCTCTCTCTCTCTATATATATTATATATATGGGGAATGCAAATGTCCAAGACCTCATGGGGACGATAACATTCTCATCATATTTTTTTTCCAATAATTCACTAATTCATTTTGTCTTTTTAGTGAAAAAGATAGGAGTATGTTGGTCTTTTAACATAATAAATGCTTGTTTGCATTGATTTCCTAAGCATTTATTGCAAACAAGATATTTAAATCTAAAGACTGAATGCAATTAAATATTTATTATGTAAAAAAAAAACATTTATTATGAAGACTAATGTAGCCTTGTCTTTTTCACTTAAAGACAAAATGAGTAGGGTTATTATTGGAAAAAAATTGTGGTGGAGAATGCTAATGTACCCATGAGATCCTGCACATTAGCATTCCCCTATGTATTTATACTTTCTACATTTGTTGAAGTTGATTATGACTTTTGATTAGTCACTCGATTAAATGTTCTATATCGGTATCCATGAAAACTGATGAGACTTGGCTGAAATTTTAAATCCATGATTTGTGTTTGTGCCCACTGAAACTTCAGATGACTTTACTGAAATTTTGAACCCATGACTGGTTGAGTTTTAACATTGTCATAATCACCTTCGAAATGTTTCATATACATAGAAATATTGAACTCTCATCCACAAGCCTTGATCTGACTGTAGCTTAATTAATCAAGTGAGGTGCCTGTTTAATTTTTTTTTTCCCAACTAAAGTTTTGTAAATGTCATTGTGTCTATGTATTTAAAAGGCTTGTCACTCACTCATCAACAAGGCCTGGTCCCAAATCCCTACTGTATGTGGTTGGCTTCATGAATTCTTTCTGCCATTTCATTTTATTCAAGTCTCTTTATGTGTGCCTCTTCAAATTGTTTCTTGCTACCTCATCGTCTTCCTTTTCTACTTTTTTTTTTCTTCTTTTCTGTTGAACATCCAAAAGCACCCCTTACCTTTAATGAGCTCATTTATAATTTTTCTTACCCTCGTCAATTTTAACTTCCTTACCTGTGCTTTACTGATTTATGAACATGTTCCTGGATTGCCAACATGCAGTCTGAAAGTGAACCTCTTCTTTATCCATCCAAACACTACTTTTATGCTCAACTTCTCATTCTTTATTAGTAATTGAACTAGTCATTTCTGGGTATTTCCTGCTCATCCATGTTAACTAAACATTGGTAGAGTTGCTTTACATTTACTTTGTTTTGCATTTTATTCTCTTCTGGCAAAACAATATTTCATAATTTCGTCTCTCATGTATTTATATATTTGTATCCCTTTTTTGCCAATACCAGCTCATGATTTTCTAGGGACTATCAAATGGTTTCACTCAATTGTTGAACGCCCCAAGTATTTTGGGTTGGTTTATGAATTCTTTTCTGCAATTTTCTGTTTTTGGCCAAAGGCCTTATGTTTTCTTTAGTATGTCTTCAAAATTTTTCTTACTCTTTCCATCGACTTCCTTTTCAGCCATCTTCTTATTATTTTTTAAGAAGTTTCAACAAATACCAGCTTAAGCACTCGTTGATACTGTATTTCTTGTTGAACATGCCAAGATCAACTCGATTGATTTCCCATTATTGTATCACCTATTAGGACTACTCTACCTTCCCGTAAAACATTGCACTCTTATTGTTGTGTTATAAAATCACTCTTCAGTATGACCGGTATGCATCACTCCGTGACAGCCTGTAACCTCGTTCCATTCTCAACTTCTTCAACCTCGTTCTTTATGACTAATTGAACTGTAATGATAGAACTAGTCATTTTCAGGTACTTCATGTTCATCAGTGTTAACTATGCTAGAATTACACTACATTTACTTTGTTTTCGTTCGACTTCTCATATAATCCTTGAATCCAAAGTATCCTTCCATGGCTATAGTTTTGTATTTTTAGGCCTCCATTATAATCAACCAACATCTCGTAATTGCAAATATCATGCACCAAAGGATCTCCTTTGGAACATGAGTAGCTATTCTTCCTTTGCAAGTGCAAGAAGATAGAAACACCCATTGTCCTCTGGTGTAGACATTGTAACTAGGATTATGCTTATTGTACCACTTATTATTTTTGCACTAGTTATTACCCTCCCGTACATGTTTGTAATGATTTTAATTTTGGGGGTTATCTTACTTTTCTAAGTCAATTTGAACCATGTAGAGATTCTTATGTGAAACCCATAGATTAAGTAGGAATATTGGCTTGAATGTCAACCCTCCTGTTATGAAGCCATTTTGTATTCTGATAGCCTTGTTTGTTGTCTTTATCTTTGCTTCATCACTCTCCTATAATTTCATTGTTTAAAGTTTAATTCCACGATAGTTGTTGTGTACTTTGTTCATCTTTGTTTTTATGTAATGCATAGTTTGTTTATCATTTTCTAATTTTAATGAACAGTTAATTTTACTTGATGTACATGTTTTGTTCATCTTTGTTGTAATTAGAATCTTTTTGATCAGCAAAGGCCCTGTTATGGCATTCAGTTTGTAGCAGTGTTATCAAATGCGATCACATATGCGAATATGCAATCACATAAGCCTTTTCCAAGCTATATTTCGCATGTGCTACCATTGCATATATAAAAGTATGCTATCTGCACAATATGTGATAGCATACTGTTGGGACACATTTTTTTATTTATGACAAACTCATTTTTCTCTTATGGATGTCCCACTTCTACCCCCATACTCCTTTTACAACATCTCTTCTACCTTCTAATCTCTTTAGAACTCTTACAAAGCCTCCAACTATTAAATCTCATTACATTTTCTAATACATTCTCACATAATTATGAATATTCTCTAATCTCTACTTACACTATTACTCTCAATGTTCAAGTCTCAACTTAAGTCACTCTCTCACTTGCAAGACTCAAAAGAAAAAGAAAAAGAAAACTATTACTTCTAAACATTTTCTGCATTTTTTTCTCTTTTTTCCCCCTTGCAGCATATGCTATTTAACAACATTGCTTTGTAGCCTAAATGACAAAGGCTGTCTCTTCTTGTAGTGGTCGGTCATCTAGACTGCAGTTTTTTCCTTGTTATTAATAAATTGCATCATACCTTTTGAAAAAAAGCAAAAGAAGAGAAGGCTCTTATACTGAAGCTTAGGAAAATTTTCCTTAAAAAATGAATTTCTACTGTTTCCAGAAAAGAAGAAATCTCAAGGAAAAGTTCTCAATGCTTCCATACAGGACCTCCTAAGCTTACTGAACCAAACTCCTACTTTACGTCCATGCAAAAGCTTCTTTACTTATGTCATCCTAATTTTGCGAGAGTTCATCTGTCTATGATCTTCATTCTTTCTATAATTATGTCTTCTAGTGCTAAGATCTCTCTTCATTGAAGAATTCTCAGAACAGTTCTTTCCTTTTATCTCCTCGTCCTTAGATATCGTTGATATGAAATACTATGCCATAGGTAGTTTATAAACACATGAACAGGTTCAGGAATACATAATTGCACATAAACAGGGATAGGTTTGAGGATAAATTTGAGCATCAATGTACATATCTAAAGCCTCTAATTTTGTGGAATAGGTTTTTCCCTCTTTTTCGTGCCCATATTCTATTTGTGCAGATATACTCTTTATTACATTATATCGTAAAAACTTATACACAATTGGATTTTATTTTTATATATTGGTTTAGGCCTGCTATTGTACCTATATATAGGGTTTTTGCAATTGATATGTTATGCAAGAGAAAACTCTGGTGCATTTTGCAGGTGAGGGTCTGGGGAGCTCCAAGAGTGGACGTGCAGATCCCGTAATGGCAGGAAATGTAAAATCAAACAACTTGGGGGTTGGAGCAGAACATCCTTGTGAGGTAACACCTGAAGATGACATCTACGAGCAGTATAAGAAGAGGATGATGCTTGGTTACCGTTACAGACCCAACCCTCTGGTAAAGAAAATTTTCCTTATTATTGATAATTCCATGCTAAAGGCCCTTGGTTGCCTTTATTTTCTTATATTTGTTATTATTATTTCCTTAATGCAGAACAATCCTCGAAAAGCATATTACTAAGGGACTTACTCTGAAGGATTTCTTTAGTCTTCTGTTTGGTGAAAGGTCGATATACTGTAAGAGTGTTTCCAGCAATTTAGATGAAAAAAATGGATTGCTATTTTGTAAGTGAGATCAAACTTATTTATCCATGTTTTGCTGCAATTAAGATTTCAGATGATTGAGATATATTGATCAATTCTTTATAATCACACTTGGTAGAAATCCAGGTTTTCTTTTTCTTTGGTGTTTCTTTTTTCTTTAAGTTCCCATTGTAGTGTAGGCATGCTTAGTGTGGTAAATCAAGAGTGAATGTTTGAGCTTCTTATGATGGTGGGATATTTCATGCTTGCTTCGTTTACGTTCATTTTCTTTGGAGTTGTGCTGTAGTGACCTCAATATTGGGCCTCATATCGCACATCTTGACGTGAAAGTGTGTGGTAACCATAGATGCTTTCCTCAAGTGAAAAAGCATCTATGGTTCCTATCCACTTTCCTGTCAGGGTGTGTGATGTGAGGTCCAATCTTGAGGTCACTTCAGCATTATTCTTTTCTTTAAGACCCCAGATTTTATTGTTGACACTTTACCTAGTCTGCATGGTTTTAAATCCAGTTTTTGCATTTGATCTCATTTGTGATACCGAGCGGTCTGGGACAATTGTTCAACTTATTTTTGATTAAGATCTGTGAATCAGAGAAAAAAGAAAAAGAAAGCAAATCCTGATTTAGTTTTTTCTTATTTATAGATTATAGATGTGGATCATCCCCTAGGTGTAGTTGCCGTCCTCAACTATTTGTTCCGACTTTGGCAGTTAATTACATTATGATTAACTAGAAAATAAATATGAAAGAGTGGGTGATTCAACAATAGTATTATTTCATCTCATGCTTTAAAGAGGTGAATAGTGAGTAGTCACAGAAATATTTTCATGGAGGGAGATTTTGTGACATGAGTGGTAAGACAAAACTAGGCAAGTCAAAATAGCAAGTGCATGTATATATTTGAGGAAATATTGAAGTCCTTCGAATATAGAAAAAATGGAAAGAATGTGGGTTGAGATAGCGAAAGCAAATATGAACATTAGGAAAATTAATATAATGTCTTTGCTAGAATGAATCCACTCAGTGAACAATGAATCAACGTCGGTCAGTGTGCTCGCTGGTGGGGAGGGCCACTCTAGCTCAAGTGGATCATAAAGTGTTCGGTGAAGAACAACCAGGCCACTTGAGTGGTAGAGAGAAGAGGTAAGGGTGGCTTGGTGCTTTTGTTGTTCTAGGATGAGAGGCGTTGGTTGGGCAACGTGTTGGACACTATGAAATTGCCACCAGGGAAAGAATTGTGGAGTAAGTTGGTGGTGCTAAGAAACTGCAAAACGGCGAAGGGTATGGCAATGAGTTTGGGTACTTTTTGAAGATTCCTGAATACTTTGGGACAGGCTGGTTTTCGTCACTGTTGATTCCTAAAGGTAGTGATGGCTTGGGCTGGTGGAATTTCTCAGTGGCACTTGCAGGTATGGAGGGAGAGGATGTTGGGCTCACGAGGGAACTGCCCTATAAAAACAAAAGTGAAGTAAGATCTCCAGTAAACAACAACTTGAGGGGTCACTCAGAATCTTTCGGTGTGTGGAGATAGGCCATCCTTTGTGAATCGACAGAACATGAGTTATGCAGGGAGGATGTGGCAGTCAATGCCCTGGCTTCCCTTGTCTCATAGTATGTCCTAAGGCCATGTGGGCCAAACTTGAGAATACTTCTGTGCCTAGGAAAAAGGGATCTCGAGTTCTTCAAAAGTCTGAAGAGCTTGAAGATCAATGAGGTTGTCGTGCTTAAATCGTGGTTCGCGAATTGTAACAGCATCGCAAAGCTTTGGGAAAAAGGTTGGGACTTGGATTGACATTGTTGGACTTCCTTTTCATAGGTGGGGGGCTGATTTGTTCAGCTTCATCAGAGGAATGTTGGGTGTCCTCTTAGTGGTGAAAGAGGACAAGAGTAACCTAGTAGATCTGACAGTTGTGACAATTAAAGTGGGTTGGAGGGCATTAGACATTCCAAGGTGGTTAGTGATTCCGACGAGAGGGCCACCACTATTTGTAGGCCTTCGAGTTTTGGCAGATGTGATCAATAATGGCTTGGTGGAGAGATTTACGCATGACAACTTTGAGAAGGCGATGGAGGGTAATATCAAAACAGGTCTGGCATTAGCGGGCCCCTCTAAATCTAGGCCATTGAATTTGAATTGCAAGCGGTCAGATCACGTGGATGATCGTGATGCTTGTGCGATTACAAGGACAAAGGTAAGTCTGTTGTGCACGAGTTTCTGGCAGAGTGTGGGACAAGCTTTTGTTCAATTGATGTAGTGGGGATCTGAGAGTTGGGCCTGGGGTGCAGGGCAGTTGAGGTCCAAACCAAAATCCGCGAGGGTGTTGTAGGTGCAGTGTGCGTGACAGCTGCAGTTTCTGCGACTTGTGTGAGCTCACACGTGGCTTGCTCCATTTCAGGAGTGAATGGGCCCACAGACGGTATATTCCTTGAGGAGTTATTGATCTAGATGGTTGAGCCTTATATTGTGGTTGTCATCGTATGATGCCCACGAGATTTCAAGAAGCCCAGTTAATAGCTTAACTCCTAACTCCCGTGTTAACAGAAACTCTTGTTGCTTCTGATCAGTGGCAGTTAGAGAAAACTTCTCCTCTTCTAGTCGAAGTGGAGAGTGAAGGAGGAGAACTTCTGGTAGTCACCGAGGGAATGGAAGGTTCGGAGAGGTGAACTAAGCAAGGTTTTAGAACTTGACCCTAGTAGAGACGTCCGCGCGGGCCTGGGTATCAACGAAGGTGTTGAAACAGAGGGGCAGCATGTTAAGGTGTTAGGAAATCCCATAGTTGAAGCCGTAAATGATCCTACCCAAACAAATTTGCTTACGGAGCCAATCCCTTTGGCCCTGGTCGAAGGCAATGAGAATTTAAGGAGTTGGGAAGGCGGGAGGTCAAAACAGCAGGTTGTGGAGTTGCTTGCTGATTGGATTATTGATAACCTGTATGATCTGGGTTGGTCATTGAAGGACAAGCAGAGGACTTAGGTTTCCTGTTGGAAATAGCTCTCAAAAAGAAGGAAATTATTGGAGAGTGCTACGATTAGTTCATTAGGGAAGGGGTCTCGCTTGATGACGAGGGGTCCCATCCCTTTTGGATTTGAGGTTATGTGGTTACATCATCAAAATTTCAAAGAGCTGGTGTCGGGATGGAGTAGTTTTTCCTTCGTAGGTAGTGCGGGATATGTTTTTAGAAGGAAGTTGAAAACTTTGAAGGAAATTTTAACTCGGTGGAATAAGGAGTCTTTTGGGAGAGTTGATGTTAAGAAGAATGAGGTGCTCTCGAATATTGAGGAGCTATACCCCCTTTCGGTAGTAGATAGGCCAACGAGATTCAATCTGAGGGTGACTTATCAAAGGTTGGCTTCCTTGGAGGAGATGAGTTGGAAGCAGAAGTTCCTTAAGTGGTTGAAAGAGGGAGATGGAAACACTAAATACTTTCATAGATGACTAGTTCTCATTGTGGGAATAATTTCATTTCAAAGTCAGAGTGAATGGGGTGTGGCTAGAGGGAGAAGAGGACGTTGCCAAAGGTATTACTGACTTTAATTCGACTCTACTTAGAACAACATTTTCAGAGGTTGAAGCTCGGGTTTCTTCAGTTTGAGAGGGTTAATGAGTTGCAATGTGAGGGTTTGGAGAGACCTTTCGAGGAGGTGGATGTTTGGAATGGAATGGGTAATGATAAAGCTCCAGGTCTTGATGGGTTTCCTATTGAATTCTTCAGTGTCTGTTGGGAGACAATTAAAAGAGATTTCTTGTTGGTGGTGGAGTTTTCATAGGGAGTCAATGTTGGATCGGGGTCGAATTGCTCTTTCATTGCCTTGATTCCTAAGTTGCTAGGGACAAAAGATATTGAGGATCTTAGGCCCATCAATTTGGTGAACACTTTGTACAAGATCATTGCCAATCTCCTAGCCAATAGGCTAAAAGGTGTTAATTCAGGGGTTGATTGGTAGAAACCATGGCCCTTTCATCAAGGGGCAACAAATTCTGGATGGGGTGTTAATAGAGAATGAGTGCATTAATTCAAGACTTAAATCAGGGAAGGTGGGGGTGGTGTGCAAAATAGACCTTGAGAAGGCCTATAATCATGGTAGTTGCGATTTTCTGGAGTACATGCTTGGGTGGAGGATGGGGTTCGGTAGGAGGTGGATCTCGTGGATCATGTCTTGCATGTCATCTCCTTTTTTGGTTTTGGTTAATGGGTCACCTCAAGGTTTCTTCAAGAGCTCAAGAGGTCTAAGGCAAGGGGATCCTTTCTCCTCTTATATAGCATTGTAGTAGAAGCTCTTGGGCGGATGTTGGATAGAGGTGTGATGAGCGATATTTTGTTCGAATTCTTAGTGGGCGTCGGGGGATCGTTGATGATACCTACAATTTGTAGATGATACATTAGTGTTCTTGGGTGCCTCTCTTGAATAGATAAGGAGGTTAGATGGCCTTCTTTGTTGCTTTGAAGTAATCTCGGGCATCTCAGTAACATGAGAAAGAACAAGGTTTTGCCGGTAAAATCGTCTCGATCCGTTTCATTAAATGGCAAAAATGAGTCTGATTGATTGGTAAACTGGAGGATTTTCAGAGAATTAGGAGTCGTCGCCTAGTTTAAGTGTAAGAACAAAAAATAATTCTAAAAAAGGATCCGGATCGGTTCACAGATAAGAGAAATGAGTAAGGGGTTAGATTACGGGTTTCAGAAGGTGTTAGGCACTGAACCTGTCTGATTGAGATGATCGATCTCTACGACAATCCAAAATTATCCTATGATCAACGACAAAAACTAGATTCAAGCTAAGGTCCAATCATCATCAATTTATGCCGAATTTGCTAAATGGATCCTACGATTAATTTTTTTTCTAAACATTACATGATTTCTTGAATTTTGCATAAAAAGGAAAAAAAAAAAAAATGAAAAAACCTTAATCATATCCCATATTCCAAAGTTTAGTGTAAAAAATCTTGAATTCAAAATACCAAATTGGTAGGTTATGTAAACACTCCGAGTCAAAATTTTTTTATTGAATTAAGAATATATTTGTATATGAACTTTCTAAATTGGTAATCATTGATTTTGGCAAAATTCGGGAATTAGAAAAATTATGAATGGAATTTCAAATAAGAAAGTTATGAATATGAAAATTTTGAATTAAAGTAGAACTTCCAAATTAGAAAATTATGAATATGAAAATTTTAAATTAGAAAATTACGAATATGAATTTTTCAAATTAGAAATTTATTAATATAAACTTTTCAAATTAGAAATTATGAATATGAACTTTTAAAATTAGAAATGAAATTGAAAATTTCAAATTAGAAGATTATGAATATCGCATAACTGAACGAATTGGCAAATTTAAATATCGTATAAAATTATTAAGTTAATAAAATATGAATGCACCTAAATCACAAGATTGGTGAAAATCAATGTGATACAAAATTATCAAATCTAAAAAAAATTATGAACATTCATAAATAATAAAATTTAATATCATATAAAAATATCAAATCTGGAAAATATAAACATTTATAAATCACAAATTTGATGCAAATCAATATCTTATAAATTCATCAAATGTGAAACATATGAGCATTCATAAATCACAAAATTGATGAAAATCAATATCATATAAAAATTATCAAATCTAAAAGTTGTGAACATTCATAAATAACAAAAATTGATGAAAATCAATATCATGTAAAAATTATTAAATCTAGAAATTGCAATCATTCATAAATCATAAAATTGATGCAAATTAATATCATATAAAAATATCAAATCTGAAAAATATGAATACAAATATCAATTTGGAAAATATGAATTTTCCAACTAGAATTACAATGATAAAAAAAACCCAAGAATATCAATTTGGAAAATAATAAGAGAAATGAAAAGAAGGAAAAAAAAGATAAAAAAGAAAGTAAAGCAAGAAGCTAAACTCACATAAAAAATGGTTATGTTAGATTCCTTCAAGCATGATCTGAGGTAATTGCGAGAGACGTGATGGGAGAGGATGAAGAATGCGGTTCCTTTGAATTTTTTCTTCTTGTATATATATATATTTTTGTTATTCTATGTTTTCTTCTTCTTTTTTTCTTTTGTTTTCTTTATCTTTAAAGGAACAAGAAAGAAAAGAAAGAAAGAAGAAGAAAACATAGAATAATAAAAAATAATATAATACAAGAAGAAAAAGAAGAAGAATTTCGAAGGACTTGCATTCTTCATCCTCTCCCATCAAGCTTCTCGCAATTATCTCAGATTGCGCCTGAAGGAATCTTGCACAATCATTTTTTTAGACTTTGTTTTTTTTAATATCTTTTATTATTAATTTTTTTTTATATTATTTCTTCGTCTTTTTCTTTTCTTTATTTTTTTCCAAATTGATATTCTTGGTGTTTTTTTTATCATCGTAATTCTAGTTGAAAAATTCATATTTTTCAAATTGATATTCGTATTCATATTTTTTATATTTGATATTTTTCTATGATATTGATTTGCATCAATTTTGTAATTTATGAATGTTCATAATTTTTAGATTTGATAATTTTTATATAATATTGATTTTCATCAATCTTGTCATTTATGAATGTTTGTATTTTTCAAATTTGATATTTTTATATGATAGAGTTTTATTAATTTTGTGATTTATGAATGTTCATATTTTTTGAGACTTAATAATTTTGTATGACATTGATTTTCACCAATCTTGTGATTTATGCGCATTCATATTTTATTAATTTGGTAGTTTTGTACGATATTAAAATTTGCAAATTTGTCAAGTTGGCATATATTCATAATCTTTTAATTTGAAAAATGCATATTCATTTTTAATTTGAAAAGTTCATATTCATAAATTTCTGATTTGGAAAGTTTATATTCGTAATTTTCTAATTTGAAAAGTTCATATTTGTAATTGTCTAATTTGGAAATTTTATCTTCATAATTTTCTAATTTGAAAGTTCATTTCTAATTTAGAAATTTTATATTCATAATTTTCTAATTTGAAATTCCATTCATAATTTTTTCAATTTATGAAATTTGCTAAAGTCAATGATTTCCCATTTAGAAAGTTCATATACATTCATATATTCTTAATTCAATAAATTTTTATTTTTATTTTTTGATTTGGAGTGTTTATATATCCTACCAATTTGGTAATTTCGATTCAAGATTTTTTTACAATGAATTTTAGAATATGGGATATGATTAGGACTTTTTCATTTTTTTTTTCATTCTTATGTAATGTTTGGAAAAATTTTAGCCGTAGGATTCATTTAGCAAATTCGGTATAAATTAATGATGATTGGACCTTAGCTTGACTCCAGTATTTGCCCGTTGACCATATGATAGTTTTGGATCGCAGTAGAGACCAATCATGCGAGTTTGTTGCATACACTTTTAGAAATCCGTAATTTGACCTCTTATCCATGGACCGATTCGAATCCATTTTTGGAGTTATTTTTGGTTCCTAGACCTAAATTAGGTATCGATTATCAATTTTTAGAAAATCCCGCAGTTTACCAGTTATGCTCCTTTTTGTCATTTAGCATAACGGGTTGAGGTGATTTCAATGGCGACTCTACTGGGGAACGTTTGAGTTAAATTTGTTCGATTCAAAACTATCTTTTAGGTGACTTTTTCACTCGAGTCAACCTAGTTGACTCAAGAATACTCTTAGATTAGGCTATATTTTGTCATTTCTTTCATGAGTATGTGATTAGATGTGGATGATTGATTACTTCTTGCAATTGGATCATGTGGCTTGTACAGTTGATTATTCTCGAAAACGTCCCGAGTATATTTTGTCCATTTGCGCACACTCACGAGCATGCATTTTCATGTTTGCATCACGACATACCCTTATTAATTCTGCAGTCAGATCTAAGCTAATCTAATTTTTCGGTACGAGGGACGCACATGAATACTAAGACTTTAGTACCATACATTTGGATATATCAAATTAAAGCACCGCGTACTGTCTAGTCAGGTGAAATTGGGAGGTATATTGGTGTTTCAAGCTGAAGTGACCTGAGCTTTATTCCATCCTAGTCTCAATCATATAGCAAGTCAAGAAATCCAAATCTAGGTGCGGTCTCATTAGGCCACGAGTTGAACTGACTATGGGTGTTCCTAGGTTTAAATTCTTTAATCTAATTGACATATAAGTGGATGGACCGGTCCAAATTAATCTCGCAATACCGATCCGACCCAATAAACTCAACTGGTATAAAAAAATATTATTCATTGTGAACCAATTAAACTAGTTGGCCCAATTGACAAATGGATTTAACTGGCTAGTTTTAAATCGGCTGGACCAATTGGTTTTAGGTTCAAAGATTCAATCTAATTCACACCAAGAAGATTCTACCCTATGGTTAAACTAATTTGTCTGACCAAAGGTTCAACCCCAACCAAGGGTAGACCCGTGACTAACCTTTCTCACCCTTATGGTCACTATAGACTTATAATGTATTTGGACTTGATTTTTGTCATTGGACTTGGGTTAATTTATATCAAAATTCTAATTATGTAATTAAGAATCAAGCTTTCAAAATCAATGGTTAATCTTGGTTTATTTCAATCAGGTAATTATTGTTCTTAGATGTTCTAAATCACCATCGGTGCCATTTTGGGTTCGTCGAAAGAGTCGTCTTGTTCGAGTACCATCGTTAAATCTAAGTAGTTAACTTTTGCCACATGAAAGAACAACTATCATGGACAAAGTAGCATTTCGTTAGATTTTGGAATCCTTTCAAGCACAGATTATTGCCTCCGTTCAAATAAAAATTGAGGGCTTGAAGAATGAAAAAAAGAAGAAGATAAAACTGTAAAATCTCAGGTTGTGTTTGACATCGGCAAAGACCAAGAAGATCAAATACCCATTGACCCAATCTTAGTCTATCGAGTAATTCATGTTGAAACTGTCTTGAAGAATATCAAGGACCTAGAAGATTTTGTCCTTGAATTAGGGGCAATGGCGTTATTCCCCACAACCTGTATGCCATAGGAATTCACAATGCCAAATATGGAAACGTTTGATGGGATTGGATGCCATAGGACTTACTTGGAAGTATATGTCAGCATCATACAATCTCAAGGACTGAGTGAAGAACATGACTTTATTTTTTCAAAGAACTCTCACAAGACCTGCCTTACGTTGACTCATGTCACTAGACTTATCTCGTTTAAAAACATGGTACGAATAGATGAAGGAGTTTATTGGTTAATATTCATTTAACACAGACATTGAACTCACAAGAAGAGATTTCGAAACGACTATGTAAAAGCTCGGGAAAATCTTCATTGAGTTCATTGTTCGATGAAGAGGTAAAAACGCTTAATTGTGGATTGATCTCAAGAGAAGGAACATGTCAAGACCATCCTCAGGAATCTCACTTCAAATTATGCTAAGTATTTGATGCCTCAGAATCTTCTGACTTTTCAGTCCCTCATTGAGGTTGAAAATCAAGTTGAGGATGCCTACTCTTTGTGCATCTTTGGTAACTCGTTTGAGTCAAAACCCAAAAATTTCAAATCCAGTGCTAATTCCTTATAAGTGATCAATACCTTTTTTGTACTAGTTCAACAAATACACAACCCTCCCAAGCCAAGTCTAGATGACAATTCTCCAATCTTAGAATGTTCCTTAGTATTGCATTACAAAAATTGATGAAAAGGGGATTACTAACACCATTGCAATCTAAGCCTTTGCTTAATTCTCCCTCCAAATTTGGATAATGGGCAATTATGTGAATTCCATCAAATGCCTGGGCATGTTCTTGATAGGTGTATTACTTTCCACTATGTTATTCAAGACCTTATTGAGCAAGGAAAAGTCACTATATTCGCTCCTACCGCATCTAATATTTAAACTAATCATTTGCCTGCATTTCAAAATCAGCCTCTACCTGTTTTAATATCCCTATCCAAACCCGAATCAGTTGACAAAATTTCCTTCATTCACTAGATCGGTCTTAATGGTTTATCCTCACTATACTATAATAAGTCCATCTACCCTGAGATAATGACGAAATTGGAAGACAAAGAGATTATTGAAGCAATATGTTACTTAACATTTGACAGGCTCAAATTAGAACATGCAGAGGTAGTGAAAGTAGACGAGTTCAAGTCCTCCATTGTGAAGATATCCAAAGTGGCATAAACCCCAGGATTATGTCCAACTTCCCCGCTTCGTTGTTAGGCGCCTATGAGTTTCCTTTTAGTTTTAGTTCGGTTGCGTCAATATTTAAATTTAGTTAGTCATTTTGGTTATGTTATGTTTTTTAAATTTTCAAGCTTTAGTTGAGTTTGTTTGTCTATGTTTTTAATTCCAATAAAATAAATAAGTGTTCTGATTATCATGCACGTAATAATAAGTTGGACATAAAATCTAACATAAATAATGTAATAACTTGAAAATCCTACTATGTATCTCGAAGAAAGAATTTTAAGTTTTTACGTTGATTCAAAAGTATGGATCCTTAATTTTCAATATTTGAGAAAAATTAATTTCACCAATAGATTCAGAAGGGTCAAGAAACATACTTTAACCTATAAACACGATTTAATCAGAAGTCGATTGAAAAAATTATTAAATCCTCGAGTTTCGCATCAAGTGATTACCAAATTAGTAAACAACACTTTAGATATATAATTTGAGAAATTCGATCATACCATTAGATTCATGTCGAAAAATCACCCGAAATAGAGTATAAGAATGTCCAAATCGACATTCGAAAAAAATAATTTTTGAAATGACACATACGTCCCAACTTAAGTTATAAATATTAATCCCTACTTAGAAAAAATCTGTTTTTTCTTATTCTCATCTCTGAACAAAACTCAATTATTTTCCTTCGAGATTTGCAACTTAGATCTACGCTAAACGAAAACGATTCAAGCTTTACCGCAAGAAGGAAAGTTGTTCCTCTCGGCGAGGGTTATGCATGAATGCTAGAAACGTCGATTTTTGTCGAAGAAATTTTTTTGCAATCTATCGGAGGTGATCTTTAGACTCCGTTGAACTGTAGAGAATAGCTGAGGTAGGTTGCCTTCCCTTCTACCTTTTAGTCATGCAATAATTTCATAGAAAATCTATGCGATCTTCAATAGATCGATTGTTTCATTACATTTATACATATTTGAATGTATTGGATCATGTTTGCATGGTTATTTTTGATTTATTTTAGTTCATTTAATATATTTTATGCATTTTATGAGTAGTATAGGATTTGTATCGATTTTTGTCAAGTTTCGACAAAAAATTAGTAATTTGAAAAAAAAAATTCAAATGTTGAGTTTAGTTTCAATTTTTATTTGTGTTGCTTCCATATAATATGTATACCCATTTCCTACTTTTATTTCATTAAAAACGTTTAAGTAATTTCAATTACTTTAAGTTTTTTAATGAAGTTAAGGTTTTACCCCTAATTTCGAAACGTTTGGAATGATTTTAAGATCCAAATCTCATCGTATCAAAATGTGATTTTTGGTTTCAAGAACAAAACATAAAATTCAACGTTTCTATCCGATTTTCAAAATGCGATATCTTAAGCGTTCCTTTGAATTAAGTATTAAAAAATTATATGGTGTTTCTCATGTTGTCGAGGGCTTTCATGTACAAAAATCCGTTTTCAATTTTGACAACTTTGAAAGAATTATCTTTTACATTTAGTCAAATTTTTACAGATTTTTAGTTTTTACGTCTTCTGATTTTATCGTGTTTTTCGAGTCTTTCGACTCAATCAAAGCCATCGAATGAAATTGGTTGATGCCTTATGAGTTTCGAATTACTTTAAAAGTGAAATTACTTTGATAGATTTCGTAGAAAACCCATAAAGAGTGATGTGTTGCTGTGTATCCGGAAGTGGCGAGTCAATCTAGGATAGTGTTAGATATCATATGCACTTCGGTAGTAGGAGATACCTTAGAGTATATTATAGTTTATGAGATCCAGGAATTTCTTACTTATTTCCTGGAGAATGTTGTATGTAAAGGCGGTCTGTGTATAGTGTAGATGTAGGTGGGGTTCACATACATTACCTCTTGATAGGCTTCGAAGCGAGGGGTCTCCTAGGTTAGTTAGTGATCACTTCTAATTTATAGTCGTCGAACTGTCAATCTCACCGTTAGTTGAACTCAGCATTGGGTTCTTGGTCAACGGCCAGTCTGAGTCGAATAAATGGACATTCAACTGTGGTATGCTAGACCGGCTGCAAAATCAAATTATAACGATGGGATTCCACATCGTATTGGAAGTCTAGAATAACGAATTGTCATACCCGAGACGATTATATCGGCATGTTCCTTGGCTCTCTTATCGACTACACCGCTGTATTCATATTATGTATCTTTTCCTTATTTTTGTAATGTTGATAGATGTTTTCACTTGAAAGATGCACATATTACTTTGAATGATAGAAATGATAATGAAAAATTATTATAACTATTTATTGAGTATGCTTAGACATTTATCGTATGTTATATTATGAAAAAATTGCATTATTTAATTATTTTGGTGATTACTCGTATTATGTATGACTCGCTTTTAGAATGACGTTCATTTTGTTGAGTAACACTCCCTTGTTACTCACCCTATCCCCCCCTTTCAGATTATTTAGCTATTGATGAGTCTTTTGAGGAGGTCTTGAGGGAAGATCAGATTGATGTCTTGCCACCGTCGTGTCTTTGAGGATTAGTAGAGGATCCTAACGATTTTTGCTTGTAGATAAGAAACATGTTAGTTTAGAAATTTTTGTAACCTGATGTATTATGAGATTGAGGATTTTGACTTATATCAGTGTTTGTCGATTGTTTCCGCTTATTCTAGAGTCTCGTTTAGATGTTAGTCAAATGTTTTTTCCACTCCGTATATTTTACTTTCCATAAGTATTATTGCTTATGAATGTTCTATCAAATTGTGTGATTAGTTACCTCACACCTTGAGATTCTGACTAATGAATCATGGGGATTCATGTTGAGATTTTGGGGGTGACAAATAATGGCTCAGAGTTCACCAATCAAACTTGATAAATATTAGTATTAAAGAGTACTCAATAAGTGCAAATTGGTTCTACATTATCCTTAGAGAAACATAACAAAATAATAAACTTAAGAAATTCAACAATGTTCTCACATGGTCTTTATGAGGATATGTCAATAAGCATCACATTGCCTTTCATCAAAATAGATCGCTCCTAGATAAAATAAGACAAAAAGTCAATGGTAACTTTCAAAGTCAAATATTATTAGAAATAATGATGTAGTTAAAACCATCGATAAAAATGTTAAGGCCCACATGAATGATCCATCATGCTTTTCACTTAAGAGAAGAAGATTTTCATTCGCAAAAGAATAAGAGATTTTTTGAAATTTTGAAACAGTTGAACGAATCAATGTCAAATACAAAGAACTCAATCATACTTGAGTTCATAAAAGACGACTGAATTCAATTCATTCTCAAAAGAAGATTTTACTCGACAAGACAATTAAGACATTGAGTTCCTAGAATCTTGACCAAATTAGGTAGCATTTCATCAAATGATGCATTCTTTAGTCGAACAATTTTCTTATCTTACCAAGAAAAAGATAACTTTTTTTAGCCCCTCATAACCTCTGAAAAATCAATTACCTTTTCTTTCTAAGCTATGCTAACCAACCTTGGTAGAATAATATTTATGAATTACGTTTTAACCTGATCCCAAAAGAGAAATTTTTTTTTTTGGGTACGTTGGCAACTTAAGAAGTTATTCCAGGCCCGGTCACGCAAAAAATACAAAAAAATATATTCTTTTAAGGAAAGTGTCATCCAAAAGAAAATCTTCTATTGAGAGGTTAAAAAACTTAATGCAAAATTAGGGGCATTAGAAAAAAAAAAAGAGAATCAAAAGAATTGACAGAAAAGAGAGAATATCAGATTAGGGGCGTTTCGGAAAGTCGAGCCTTATATTCTTTTTAAACTATGTCCAAAACCCACCTATTAAGTCCTTTTGAATGTTAATTAATTCGATTATGGTGCAGGGGACCAAAAAGTTATCGAGTTGAATATTCGAGATTATTAAAAAGAAAGAGAAGCCCGTTAATTTGAAAACCCAAAACGGCGACTTAGGCAAAAGTTAGGGTATAACCATAAAAAAAAAGAACTTGCTAGATTGAAGAAAACTTCAAAAGGAAGCTTGCGCAAAAATTAGGAAATGCAGAAAATTATTCAAGTCACAACATTCGTTTTTCAACCAAGAGTTCACATCCGGCGAAGACAATGTTGAAGTCGACGAAACTCGGAAGTCATCTTAAATATGTCAGATCTTTAAGAGTATGTTTACTTGTTCAAGTGTTCGCTAAAGATAAATGTAGAATCATCGATCACTTTGAAGAGAAAAATCTTCTGTTCCAATAATTATCAAGATTTTAAGTCAAACTCAATCATTTCTCAAAAGAAATTTGAAAAATGACTAATTGCTTATTGCACGTATGATAATCTTAAGAGTCTTAAAAATTTAAAGGAATGTGGGTTTTTCTATTTGTCATTTATCAGAGTCCATAGTTTCTCTTCCATATTTTTCAAGTGCAATCCATTCCATCAATTTCATAATCAAGTTCTAGTTAGAAGTTAACCTTGAAACTAGAGGCATTTTTGAGAATCACTATGATTCCAAAGTTTTCATTCTTAATCATATGATCAAAAAGGAAAATCTTACTCAAAATTTTAAAATTCTGGCGAAGCCTAATGATAATTATGAATCCAGATGCATGATAACCAATAAAGGCCCAATTTCTCAATTTTTGAGCTTGACAATACCAAGGTTCTAACTAACCTAAGCCCGAGAAGTGTGGCTCCAATAAGTCGTGTTCGAGAAACGAGACTTCGAATTTTTGAACTATAGAATATGAGATCGAGTAGGATTTTAATAAGTTCCTATAAACCTCAGTTTAAGAAGCGTGACTCCAATAAGTTCAAGTCCGATAAACGAAATTTCAACTTTTTGAATCATAGAATATGAGTTAAAGTAGGATTTTAGTAAGTTCTTACAAACCTAAGCTTGAGAAGCGTGGCTCCTGTAAGTTCGATTCTGAGAAACGAAATTCCAACTTTGTGAATTATAGAATGTGAGTTAAAGTAGGATTTTAATAAGTTCTTGCAAATCCAAGTTCGAGAAACATTGCCCTCTAGTAAGTTTGAGTCCGAGAAACGAGACTTCAATTTTATGAATCATAGAATGTGAGTTAAATTAGGATTTTAATAAGTTCCTACAAACCCAAGCCTGATAAGCATGACTATTAAGTTTGAGTCCGAAAAATGAAACTCTAACTTTGTGAACCATATAATATGAGTTCAAGTAGGATTTTAATAAGTTCCGGTAAATCCCTGCCCAAGAAATGTGGTTTCCATAAGCTCGAGTCCAATAAACGAGACTCAATCTTTTCGAGCTCTAAAAATAAATAATTTTTCAAATAAGATTTAATGAATTTCCTACATCACCTTATTCCGATAATGCTATGACTCTAATTACTTCGTTGTTCAACCTTGTCATAATTGCATATCATATGATTGCTTTCATTGCGTATGTGCACTATAATTTGAATCATTATTGTTAGGGAGAGAAGACTGACACATTTTTTTTTTTGTAATCAATGAGAGTTTATTCTCAATGATCCGATGAAATGTTTTAAAAGCATCAAACCATTGCACACACATGCACTTTTGCATAAATTAGGGAGAATTGTCAAAATTCGAGGATATGACACCCTCTGTCAGTGAGAGCTCACACTCGAGGATATGACACCTTTGAGTTCTAGGAGAGTTTTACCCTTTGAGATTTGAACGTCCAGATGAATAATTGAATCAGGTTGCAAATTGAGATGTCATTAGCTTTGACATTCAGATGTCACACTATCTACCAAAGTAAATTTGATATCAAATTTGATTTTCTCCTCTACCAAAGAGGGGCATCTGTAAACATCCCATTTTTGCATATGGTTAATTCGAGATTTTGCCACTTGATTTTGATGGATTCCTAATGATGAGCGCGAAGAATTAGAAAGTTGGAAGAGTATTTCTCTATTTTTCCTATTTCTAATCCTTTCATCTCTTTCACTCATTACGATTCGACATAGAAATTTACGCACGCTTAGGATCGTTATACCTTATACTTGATTTAGCAAGTATGTACGCTTAGGTTTGTTACATATTTCGATAGTTTAGAAACCTCACGACGTTAAGAAAATGTGACATCGAGACTTAGAAATAATTACGTTGGACTAAAAAAAATCTCACATCAAAATTAATAAGATTTGCAAAAATAAATAAAATGATGGAAATACCCCTCACGAATCCCATATCTTTGGAAAGTATCGTCATTGCCTTTAGAATATGATTTTGAACCTAACGGGACTAAAATCAATGAAAACGGAGAAGTTTATGTGAAATCACAAAAATGACCAAAACACCCCTCAATGTCCAACTTTTTACCTAGCGACTTAGAATCTTAGGAAAATGTAATCGAAAAAATAATTATCAATAGATTTACGTACATCAAAAATTTTAAAAAAAAACATTGAAAGTTATGCATTGACGATTTTAATTGATCAACAATTGACTAATGACATAAACCGACCAATAAAAAAAAATTGAAATTTAATCAACTAATCAAATTCAAATCAAAATTTAATCAAATCAAGTTCAAATAAAAATTTAATCGACTAATCAAATTCAAATTAATATTAAATCAACCAATAAAAATTGAAATTAAAGTTCAATTAACTAATCAAATTCAAAATAAAATTCAAGCAACCAATCGAGTCAAAATTAAAATTTAATCAACCAATCAAATTAAAATTAAAATTTAATTGACCAATAGAAGTAAGATTAAAAATCAATTGATCGACCAAATTAAAATTAAAATCTAATTGATGGAGGATTACCGAATTGCGAAAAACGTGAGATCATTACTCGTGTGGTTCTATAAGAAACGTGCTTGGTAAAAAAAAAGAGAAACGTGAAACAAAAAAAAAAAGAAAAGGAAACTTAAAAAAAGAGTTTGTTTTAAAAAAAATAAATAAGAAACGTGAAACATAAAAAAAAGGAAGCTTTTTAAAAATGTGATAAAAAAAGGAAAGACTAAAAAACGTGAAAAAAGAGGAAATGATAAAAAACGTTGAAAAAAGAGGAAATGATAAAAAACGTTGAAAAAAGAGGAAATGATAAAAAACATTGAAAAAAAAAGAGAAGAAAAAAAAAATTAGAAAGTTTTTTTTTAAAACTCTTTTTCTATCCTACGTTTGGGGACTCTCTCCTTCTTCCCAACCTTCTCAAGTTTTCCTCCTATTCTACAATCGTTCTTCCTCTACACTTTTCTTTCTTGTTCCTTCAAAGATAAAACAGAAAACAAAAGAAAAAAGAAGAAAACATAAAAAAATAATAATAATGATATACAAGAAGAAGAAGAAGAAGAAGAAGAAGAAGTGTGAAGGACCTGCATTCTTCATCCTCTCCCATCACGTTTCTCCAATTACCTCTAATCCCTCCTAAAGGAATCTTGTACAATCATTTTTTTGGTGCGTTTAGCTTCTTACTTTAATTATTTTTTTTAATCCTTTATTATTTCTTCTTTTCCTTTCTTTTTTTTTTTTTTTTTTTTCCAAATTGATATTCTTAGATTTTTTTTATCATTGTAATTTTAGTTGGAAAATTCATATATTTTATATTTTTCAAATTGATATTGATATTTATATTTTCCAGATTTGATATTTTTATATGATTTTGATTTGCATCAATTTTTGTGATTTATGAATTTTCACAATTTCTAGATTTGATAAATTTAACATGATATTGATTTTCATCAATTTTATGATTTATGAATATTTATAATTTTCTGATTTGATAATTTTTATATAATATTGATTTGTATCAATTTTGTGATTAATGAATGTTCATAATTTTCAGATTTGATAATTTTTATATGATATTGATTTTTCATTAAGTTTGTGATTTATGAATGTTCATAATTTTTAGATTTGATAATTTTTATATGATACTGATTTGCATAAATTTTATGATTAATGAAGATTCATAATTTTCAGATTTGATAATTCTTATATGATATTGATTTTCATCAATTTTGTGATTTATGAATGTTCATATTTTTTAGATTTGATATTTCTAAATGATATTGAGTTTTATAAATTTTGTGATTTATGAATGTTCATATTTTTTTTTAGATTTGATAATTTTGTATGGCATTGATTTTCATCAATCTTGTGATTTATGTGCATTTATATTTTATTAATTTGATAGTTTTGTGCGATATTGAAATTTGCCAATTCTTCGAGTTGCCGTATATTTATAATCTCCTAATTTTGAAAATTCATATTCATAAATTTTAATTTGGAAAGTTTATATTCATAAGTTTCTAATTTGAAAAGTTCATATTCATAATTTTTAATTTGAAAATTTCATATTCATAATTTTTTAATTTGGAAGTTCATTTTTAATTTGGAAATTTCATCTTCTTTCTAATTTTAAATTTTATTCATAATTTTTCTAATTCACGAATTTTGCCAAAATCAATGATTTCCAATTTAGAAAGTTCATATACATTCATATATTCTTAATTCAATAATTTTTTTTTTGACTCGGAGTTTTTACATATCCTACCAATTTGGTAATATGGATTCAAGATTTTTTACATTGAACTTTAGAATGTGGGATATGATTAGGGTTTTTTTCATTTTTATGCAAAATTTAAGGAATCATGTAATGTTTGGAAAAAATTTAGCTGTAGAATCCATTTAGCAAATTCAACATAAATTGATGATAACTGGACCTTAGTTTGACTCAATCTTTGCCCATTGATCATAGGATAGTTTTGGATTGTAGTAGAGACCAATTATCTTAATTGGGTAGGTTCGATGTGTAATACTTTCCGAAACTTGTAATTTGACTCCTTACCCATTTTCCTTATCCGTGGACCGATCCATTTGAAGTTATTTTTGTTCCCCTGACCTAAATTAGATGATGACTCCTAATCATTAGAAAATCCCCTAATCAAACTCTTTTTTACCATTTAACGAAATGGCAAATTTCAATATTGCACAAAACTATCAAATTAATGAAATATGAATGAACATAAATCACAAGATTGGTGAAAATTAATGTCATACAAACTTATCAAATCTTAAAAAATATGAACATTTATATATCACAAAATTGATAAAATGCAATATCTTATGAAAATATCAAATCTGAAAAATATAAACATTCATAAATCACAAAATTGATATAAATCAATATCATATAAAATTTATCAAATCTAAAAAATATTAATATTCATAAATCATAAAATTGATGAATATCAATATCATATAAAAATTATCAAATTTGGAAATCATGAACATTCATAACTCATAAAATTGATGAAAATCAATATCATGTTAAAATTATCAAATCTGAAAATTATGAACATTCATAGATCACAAAATTGATGCAAATCAATATTATATAAAAATAATAAAGCTGAAAAATATGAATACGAATATTAATTTAGAAAATATGAAAAATATAAATTTTCAAACTAAAATTACGATGATAAAAAAAAAATTCAAGAATATCAATTTGGCAAAAAAAATATGGGAAAAGAAAAGAAGAAGAAATAATTAAAAAAAGAAAAAGAAAAAAACTAAAGTAAGAAGCTAAACTCACCTAAAAAAAATTGTTGTGCAAGATTCCTTCAGGCTCAATCTAAGGTAATCGTGAGAGGCGTGATAGGAGAGGATGAAGAATGCATGTCTTTTGAACTTCTTCTTGTATATTATTATTTTTTGTTGTTCGATGTTTTGTTCTTTTGTTTCTTTTTTATCTTTGAAGGAACAAGAAAGAAAAGTGTAGAGGAGAAGGATAGAGAGAGTTGTGAGTTTGGGGAGAATGAGAGTCCCCAAACGTGGGATAGAAAGAGTTTTTATTCATTTATTTTAAATTTCTAACTTTTCTTGTTTTTTTTTTCAACTTTTTATTTTTTTATTTTATCATGTTGTTAAAAAGTTTCCTTTTTTTTGTTTTGACTAAGCATGTTTCTTATAGAACCACACGGGTAATGATCCCACGTTTTTCGCAATTCGCTAGTCCTCCATCAATTAGATTTTAATTTTAATTTGGTTGATCAATTGATTTTTTATCTTACTTCTGTTGGTCAATTAAATTTTAATTTTAATTTGGTTGGTTGATTAAATTTTAATTTTGACTTGATTGGTCGATTGAATTTTAATTTGATTGATTGATTAAATTTTAATTTTGACTTGATTGGTTGATTAAATTTTAATTTTAATTTTGATTGGTTGATTTAATTTGAATTTGATAAGTTGATTTATTTTTCATTTGAATTTGATTAGACGATTAAATTTTTATTTGATTGGTCGATTTATGTCATTAGTCAATTGTTGATCAATTAAAATCTTCAATGCGTAAATTTTCAACTTTTTTTAGATTTTTGATGTGCATAAATTTGTTGATAATTATTTTTTCGATTATGTTTTCCTTCGAGTCAAGGTCTCTAGGTAAAAAGTCGGACATCGAGGGCTTGTTTCGGTCATTTTTGTGATTTCTCGTAAATTTCTTTGTTTTCATAAGTTTGGGTCCTGTTAGATTCGAAATCATATATTGAAGGCAATGATGATACTTTCGATATTTTCTGGAGATATGGGATTCATGAGAGGAATTTTCGTCATTTTGTTCATTTTTGCAAATCATATGAATTTTAGAGTGAGGTTTTTTTCAATCCCAACGTGATTATTTCTAAATCTCGAGGTCACATTTTTCTAGCGTTGCAAGGTTTCTAGATTATAGAATTGTGTAACGAACATAAGCGTATATGCTAAATCGAGTGTAAGGTGTAGTGAACCTAAGCGTGTGTAAATTTGTATGTCGAATCGTAATGAGTGAAAGAGATGAAAGGACTAGAAATGGGAAAAATTGGGAAATGTACTCTTTCAACTTTCAAAATCTTCGCGCTCGTCATTAGGAATCCACCACAATCAAGTGACAAATTGTCAAATTAGACATATGCAAAAATGGGGTGTCTATAGCCGGTAGGGAAAGTCTTAGTTGTGTCCTTTTTTGCAGCTTCTTTGGGTTGGCAGGTGGGTGTTCTTCCAACTTCCTATTTGGGGCTTCCCTTGGGGACTCCTTATAGTCGATTGGCAATGTGGGATCTCATTATCGAAAGGGTTGGAAGGATATTAACAGCTTGGCAAGAGAACTATTTCTCTAAAGAGGGCAAATTGACTTTGATTAAGAGTGTGCCTCTAGTATTTTGGTCTACTTCCTATCTTTATTCAAGATTCCTCATAGTGTGGAATTGAAGCTAGACAAGTTGTTTCGAAACTTCTTGTGGCATGATAGAGAAGATAATTGGAAGCATCACTTGGTAAGTTGGAAATTGGTGTGTTCAGACAAGAACCTTGGTGGTTAGGTGATTAGGTTTGACGAATTCAGCTCTTTTGGGTAAGTGGTTTTAGAGGTTTAGGGGTGGAAAGGGATAGTCTTTGGAGACGGGTCATAGCGGCGAAATTCAGGTCCAATGCTTTTGGGTGGGAGAGGGGGGCAACTAGGGCACTGCAAGAGTGTGATTTCTGGAGAGAGATTGTAGGGGCTCTTCCACTTTTCGAAGTGAGAAAGCAATTTAGATTGGGAAAAGGAGATAATGTTTGGTTTAGGGAAGATACTTGGTGTGGTACTTAGCCGCTTAGGAAGAGTTTCCATCTGTTTACTCCATTTCTGCTATAAGAAAGGCTTACTAGTATCCAACTTTAGAAGGTTTGTGCGTGGAGAGTGGGCTTCGAACTTTGGTTTCGGGAGAGTTTTTAATGATTTGGAATTGGGGGAATTTGGGAGGTTAATCACCAACACTTCATCTCTCCTCCCTGACTTTGGGAGAGAGGATGAGAGAACTTGGAAAGAAAGCAAGGATGGAAGGTTTTCGGTTAAGTCTTTTTATCACTCTTTTTGTAATGTTGAGAAGCCCTATTTCCATTATGTAGCCATTTGGGGCCTAAGGTTCCAAAAAAGATTGCCTTCTTTACGTGGATTGCAGTGCTAGGTAGGATTCAGACGGACTTCTTGATAAGAAGGGGTATGTGTGGGTTAATGGTTGCTTGTTGTGTTTGAGAGACGGGAATCAACTGGCGATATTATCCTCCATTGTAGTTTCACTTCCGAGATTTGAATACATTTCTTTAATTTGTTCGGAGTTTTGACTTGCATGCCCGAAATGGTCGAAGATTTTTTTTTGCCTTTTGCTTTTCTCTTAGTGACTCTTTCTTAGGTGCGAAGATATTGCTGTGGAGCTTTACCAAGTTTGCGATTTGTTGGAGTTTTTGTAGGGAGCGCAATAGTCGCAACTTTAATGGAATGGTGAAGAATTGTAACGACACAATTTTGGTCATTTTGGATTTTCTTTTGGTCTATGATTTTCAAGGAATTTATGGGGGTCTTAGAGGATTTCGTAGGCAATTGGGATAGGGTTTGTCGTATGGTTATTGAGTAGTCCCCTTTGTATTGGTTCTTGCTTGGTTGGTCATTATGGTAGATCTTACTTTTATAATGATTTCTTACTCATAAAAAAAAATTAATGTCTTTGGACAAATTGAATGAAGGAATCTTTAGGATGAGACTTGGTAATGATAAATGGTGATCCAGATGTGTATGATTGCAGGGAATTCATTTTTATGGTAATGTGAATTCTTTTGAAAAATGATCAAATGACTAAAATATTATTTATGAATACAAATATTTTTCTTTGACTCATTCGGGTCGACTCACAAGTTATCTAATTGATTGGACTTATGGACATCCGACTTGTGTTAGGTTTTTGAGTTTTAAAACTATAGTTTTCAATTTTGGGGTGAGGAAAATAGTGAGAATGATACTCGGTTGGAAAACTCATGAACTGTGGATTTTCCCTCCTCTTTGGACAAAGAAATTGAATTCTTGAGAAAATATGTAACACATTTTCCAAGGAAAATTGAATTCCCACCATTTTCTATGTGCAAACATTTTGTGGGGGTGACATTGGATGTACTGCGATTCTCACATTTCTGATGTGGAAGCGTGCATATAACTGTAGATGCTTTTTATTTGTTTATCGCGGAAACACATTTACGGTTGTATCCACAATGTCACCCAAGCATGACTCATAATAAAATGTTTTAAAAAATTAAGATATGGTTAGACTGACACGTGGTTCAAGATAGCATTCGATTGAGAGTTTTGTTACTGGAGGAGGCTTGTTAGTTTGATGATCCTGATTTTTAGGGAAGTAGTTATATAGCTTAAGTAGTAAAAGTGAAAAAATAGTTAAGATTAGGAGGTAAAAGTGAAAAAAATTATAAAATTAGAAGAGTATTATTAAAAATCCATGAAATTAAAATGGTAAAAAATGAAAAAGAATAAAGTAGGAGATGTATTATTAAAAAAGGGGAGTGAGGAAATTTAATAAAGAGGGTTGAAGGGGTTAAAAGAGGAAAGATAGTAAAATTAGAGGGTAGGGAAAAAGAAGAAAGTAAGCTGGATGGAACGTTTAAAATTGTAGAATTATATACTAGAGTTCGTTGTAGGCATGAGCATCCTCTCTTAGGGTTAAAGGGGTAAAAGTGGAGAAATAATAAAATTGGAGGGTATTATTATAAAAACTCTGGGGTTGAAGGGGTAAAAGGTAAAAGTTATTAGGGATATTTACGAAAAAGTGATCAACTTTTGACGAATTTACGATTCTAGCTCCCAGTTCATTTTAATTACGGAAATGTGGGTAGTGAAAAATTCAGAGGTTTTTAAAGTGACTATTTTGTAGGTTTAAAGTGACAATTTTGCAGGTTTAAAATGACTAATTGGTTAAACCTACGAAATTGTCACTTTAAAATCGTTGAATTTGTTACCATTCTAATTTTTTATATGATGAAAACGAGATCATTCACGTTTTGGTAATTAAAATTAAAATGATCAATGAGTCGAAATCCTAAATAATCCATTTTCAGCTCACAAAATAGTAATTCACCCAAGATATTAAAATTAAAGGGGTATTATTGCAAAAGGGAAAGAAGTGGGGGAGGAGGAGATTAAAAACAATAAAATTGAGGGGGGAATAGGAAAACAATAAAGTGGGGGTCAATATTGATGGATGAGATGTTTATCCTCCCTAAGTGGACCTACCGTTGTGTTTTATTATATAGCTTAGAGCTCACCCTTGTCTACGACAGGAGCAAAATAAATATAGTTGAAGTGGGGAGGAAAGAAGTAAAATGAACAATGAGTCGAAATCCTAAATAACCCATTTCCAGATCACAAAATACTAATTCACCCAAGATATTAAAATTAAAGGGGTATTATTGCAAAAAGGAAAGGAGTAGGGGAGGAGGAGAGTAAAAACAATAAAGTTGAGGGGGGAATAGGAAAGTAATAAAGTGGGGGTCAATTTTGATGGATAAGACGTTTATCCTCCCTAAATGGATCTATCGTTGTGTTTTATTATATAGACTAGAGTTCGCCCGTGCTTACGACAGGAACAAGGTAAATATAGTTGAAGGGGGGAGGAAAGAAGTAAAATGGGATTACTATAACTGGATGAGATGTTTATCTCTTACAAGTGGTTCCGGCCGTTGTATTTTATTATATAGATGGATAATGTTGAAGTAACATTGAAATTGACATCGTTTGAGACATTGTTGACGTAGATGTGTCTATAGAACCATAGATGCTTTTCATCAAGATACGAGTGAGAAGCCTCTATGATTCAATGCATATGAATGTTTTAAATGATGTCAATTTCAATGTTACTCCCACATGACTCTATATAGATATATACAAAATATGGTAATTGAGAACTTGTATTTTCACGCAAACCGTTATTTACACACCAAGCCTATAATTGAAATATTCTGAATGGGATGGAAATTAGTTTTTTATTTTTTATTTTTTTGTTGCATCCCATTCTTTGCAACTAGAATCAATACGTAGATGGGGAGATTAATGGATGTTTCATCTGATCAAATGGGATTAGAATTTGCGAGTTCCTCTCTCTCTTTCTCTTATTTTAATAAAGATAAAGATTTTAATCTATTCTAAAATCTAATTTCACAAGTGCATTTAACAATCCAATACCTATGAAATTGTTTGAACCAAGTTATATCTCAAAGAATAGTCATGACGAATTAATAAATTGTTAGAAAGCGTACCTTGTGCCTCAAATCGAGTTGATCAAATAAAAAACTATAGAAGATCATCAATACCCCTTCACATGTGAATCGTCCAAAGTCCACTTTCAACAGGACTCACCTTCTCTCCCTATCTCTTATAGTTATGAGAGAAGAGGGCATAGATCTTTATCCAATTAGTAAGATCCCTAGACCATCAAGGTTACTTATAAAAATTCTTTAAGAGTCACTCCAACATTTTTTCAGTTCTTTATTGAAGTGTCCTTTTCTTTCTAGAATACAAGAGAGAATCCCGAGGGATTGGCTCAATGGCTACTTCAGACCAATATGCGGGTAATGCCCCGTAAGATAGGTCTTGAGTTGGATACTTACGAATATGTGTGTGATGTGCCCCCCGACCCGGTCCACTGTCTACATAGATAACCGATTATCAAAAAAAAAATATTGAATTATTAGATGTATAGGCTTTCTTTAGTTGTTTTGGAATTCAAAAGTTTCTAGAACTTAAAAAAAAAAAAAAAATTAACACAACAACGTGGAGGTATAAAGCTATAACTAAAACGTGGTCTAACATATTAGCTATACAAGCTATAACTAAAACGTGGTCTAACATATTAGCCATACAATTTTCCCATATGTACATTGGTAGAGTTCAAATCATAGTGTATGGTTGAAGAGGAATGGGGAGAGATCCGGGGAGAGGAAGATATATCTTCTAATGTGATAATAAATTTAATGTGATTTTCCAATATTATTTGGGAACATCCCTCTTAGTTGATCCTGTTACTTGGGGGTTATACTAAAGCCCATATTTGGCGGTCTCAACTCATCAAATTTTGGGAAATTTGACGGATCGTCCTATCAAATATTTTCTTGTAGAATTTTTATTTATTTTTTTATGACGGCCTTGAACTATCAAATTATTAGAGAATGAGTTTCAAAAAAAAAAAAAACAAAAAATCCATAGAGTATGACCGTTGAATATGGAGGTTTAACAAACAATAGGATGATCTTCTAATTTACTAATCACAATAAATGAAACAGTAATTAAAAAAATTAGAAAAATAAAAAAACTAAACAAAAATTATAAAACAAGCTCCAAATTAAACTAAACAACTCAAAATTCATATTATATATTGAAATTCCATTACTAAACAAGCTCTAATTAAAGCAATTTGACACTTACAAATGATATTACATCACATAATTGCTTATAAATAAATACAATTAGAAGTAAATGGTTGCAATGCCTTTGATCTCTTCTGGCTCTCTTCGTTCTATCGTGCCCTCTTATTTTCCTTAAGATTTGGATTTCCCCTCCATTGCCATTGTTCTCAAAGAAAACCTAATAGCGTTCTCGTACCTACATGGAAAATGTTTAGTACATCGAGATATCAACCCAAAGTAATAGAAGAACATAGCTAGACTTTATTCAAAAATGTTAGAAAACAAGAACTAATATATGAAGGAAAAATACCATCAAGATCTTCAAGAACTGTATATTTATGAATATTAATAGCAAATTGAAAAAACAAGTTGATAGAAAACCAATTCTAGGCTAACTTGGTTAGTTGTAATCGAGCAGTCTTCCACTAATGAAGAACGGTTATAAGCAACCATAACCCACCAACATAAGAACCAGTTATTTTGACATGCCACAACCAATGTTCATTGCTCAATACTTAGAAAATACACAAACCAGATGCCAATAGTAACTAGTTTAAAACTTAGTTACCGAAAGTGCTAGAACATGGTTTTATGTTGGGAATGGCCTAAAGTGCTACAATGGACCTATGTTGGGAGTGTGAGAATAATCAAAAAGTAGAAATTGAACTATTTTGAGTGTTCATTTATGGGTAAGATGGTCAAACTAACATGTCAAAGTCAATTCAAATCAAGCACCAAAAGTTGTAAATAGAGTAGGGAACATACTCTTTTTACGGTTCTAAATTCACCCAATCGGTATAACTTTTGGGGTAATAATATCTCCATAATTGGGCCTATCAATCGGACAGTTTGGATCAAGGAGCATGTGAAACAG
This sequence comes from Akebia trifoliata, assembly GCF_017979445.1. Lineage (NCBI taxonomy): Eukaryota > Viridiplantae > Streptophyta > Magnoliopsida > Ranunculales > Lardizabalaceae > Akebia > Akebia trifoliata. Next base: position 28,607,848 of record NC_141388.1, on the reverse strand, counting down.
GTGGCAGTATAAAGGATAAAATGATGAAAGTTATTCTACATTGCTACTAATGAAATAACACACACACACACCTACACCTACACCTACACCTACATATCCAGAGATATATGTAACAACGACATGGACTAGTGTCATCGACATAGGTACGATGTGTATGACGTGGGACCACTGATACATGTTCAACATAGAAAAAGTCCTAAAAATTGCAGTATCCTTATTACATAGGCACATACATGCACGTAAATAAAGCTAACTTATATAGTATGGACATATATCATGGGGTCCATTTAGAACCATAACATATAAATGCCCATCAATTGATTGACCCACACAACATTTTCAATTAGTGTGACATTTCTTAGATTGGGTCAGTTTTGGTGTTTTATTTAAAATACAATGTAAAACATTGGACTGTCCAACGAGTTACAAAATGACAGTCCAACATTTTAATTTGGTTTTAAAAAGTTAGTATTCTTTATAATTAATGAGAAATTTGACCCTTTTTTTTATAAATTTTTTTTCAAAATAGAACAAATGAAAAATCACGATGAGGTAAGAAAATATCCAATAGTGAAACTAGAAATAAAGTTATAATGTGTTGGAAGTATCCAATACAAGTGTCATTATTATATTGTGTAAATAATGGTACATTGAGTCATGCTGAAGTATCTGTATGACTGTATCATATAATGTACACAATAAGATTTACTAGAATAATCTTCACAAGTAGAATTTTGAATGATTCTAAACCAAAAAGATATGGAAAAGACATGAACAAATTATTATAAGAGAAAAAGAGATGGTGGATATTGGATTTCAAACAGAATTATCAAGTACCGAAGCCATATTTAATGCACATCTAGGTAAAGTGTTACGTTCACCCGAGAGCCATGGGGAATTGGTGGTGAACCATCTGCATTGTTTGGCAGAAAGATCTCTAAAACACCAAACTCATCCTGTACACAGATAATCAGTGAGAATCAAATCATTCAAAAAGGATATAGAGAACACTTGTAAAATAAACAAAACTGAAACATTCATGTGAATGGTTGAACTCCATAATGTCAAGCCGATACTAAAACAAGATTATTGAACTGAAAATAAGAAATATATCTTCAAATTTCCCACTGTACAACCAAACATATCGTAACATAAACAAAATCACATTTGAAATCAAATCGCCAACTTGAAAAGTAAAACATTTGAAATCAAATCAAGAAAATAAGGTAGCATTTTATCTTTAAAAAATAAAAAATCGGGCCATTGAGGTTAAACATTGATATAAAAGAATCGGGCCTTTTGTGAAAGATTCTAGTAGTTTATGTATGTTTCTTGATATTTATTATCTACAGGTTAAAAAAAACTGTTAAGTTTCAAAAGAGAAGTAAAATGAATAATTTTCCTTTCATATGATTTTATTAGTGTTTTTGATAGCTTATGCAAAAAAAGAAAGTGGAGTTGTTAGGAACATGTGTAGCATTACAAAAGTGCAAATAGTTAATAAAAATTGAAGTTTTCATAAATAGGAGACAATGCTATCATTGGTTGGTCACTAAACTTTCAAAAAATATTAAAAAAATCGCATGGGTCATGAAATTTTAAACTTTTGATAGCATTAGAATTGATTATTGTTTCCTTTCATTGTCTTCATTGTTTGTTGTTGCCTTGATTGCTTGAAACATTTATGACTTTATGTTGTTTCCTAGAGGACCTTGTGTCTTCTTATTCCACAATACCTATAGAAAAATAAAATAAAATAGAGAAGTATTTAGCTAGAATCATGGAGAAATCATCAACCTACGCATGACAATGAATCTTAGGATTTCCTATAATAGATCCTTTTAATATGTGCATGAGCACTGATGCAGATGAAAAATTTGATGCCCACAAACAAAAATATTTTAGCTTTGACACCTGAAAGTGCCATCGATTTGCAGGTTGCGGATCCACGTTTTTGGGTTTGGGAGTCGCCACGTAGTTATTATGGTTTAGGAACTGAATATTAACTCTAAATCGGAAAAATGTATTAATCTACGAAAAGAAAGGGTATGGGGATCACGTTACGGGATCAGAAGGTGTTAGGCACCGATCCCGCCCTGTAAATGCTGGTCTCTACTTTTTTCAAAAATTATTATATTGCTAAAAATGACTTAAAAAAATAAAAATAAAATAAAAACCTAACTTACCCGGGTGATTACGACAACTAGTTCCCTCAGAACTGGCGGAGGGCGTCCTCGTGTGAGTTTTCTTACTTTTTATTCGTCACTGGATCTGATTTCGATCTTCAAATTGAGATATCCTCCTCCTAGATCTAAGTATTTTATGATTTTTTGAAAGATTTCTGGGTGTTAGGTAGGGAGTTGGGACTTCAGATTTAGGATTTTGGGAAGGTTGGGAGGTGTTTCTGACCTTTCTTTCCTAGGGTTTATTTTGACCTGTGAGATTAGGTTGTGGAGGCTCCTATTTATATACTTTTTTTGGAAGTTTTTAGTTTGACTTAGTTTTTTTTAGACAACATTAAGTTGTTTAATTAGGATTTGATTATGGTTTTGAATTAGGGTTTTAAATTAGGGTTTTCATTCTTACGTACAATGAAAGAATATATTTTTTAAGTTTTTGAGAGAACTCCCTTAATTATATCTTTAATTATTTGGGCTCCTAGATGGAAGGGTCTTTTAATAAATGTCAGGTGGGCTCCCACTTAAATGGGCCACTATTGAAAATTTGGCCTATAGGCTTAACTAATTTATTTTAATTGTTTAAAATTTTTAATTTAATTTATTAAGATTTCACTTTACATTAATTAATGTTTTAATTATTAATTTTGAAAATTTGAAATTTTAAATTTTTAGGGTTGAAAAATTATCGTTTTACCCCCAAAGAGGACTTTTGTATTTCTAAGTCGTTTTTCGACGTTTTGGAAAGTTTTGGAATCAGTTTTTTATAATGAATTCAATGAGAGTATTAATTTGTGTCATTTATGGATTTTCAGTGTGAAATAGTCGTGACCCTATGAAGGGCATTTTTGTAATTTTGTCAAATTTTGTGAAAATTGACGAAACAGTTTATTTGATTTTAATTTGTTGTTTTATGTATTCGAAAGGATTTTCCTAAGCGTAGTATAGGCTATACGGATGTTTTGATAGTAAGGATAGTTTGGTAATTTGATCATTTTTAGTGATTTTTCTCGTAAAGCTTCTTTTTGTCTAAAAATGATAATTTTATGTTTTTGGGTCATATTTTCTTAGCGTAGTGTGGTTTCTAAAGTTTTGTTTGCTTGAGATACCTTATTCGAATTTCTGAAACATATTTAGTAACAAACAAAAAATATTGGAATATTTATCCATCATTGGGAACCGTGGCAATCGGGTTGACGAATTGATTAATCAGGCGAGTGCCAAAATGGGGTGTCTACAGATGCCCCTCTTTGGTAGATGGTTGAAGCTAACTAGATAGCAAATTTATTTTGGTAGATAGTGCCATATTTGAATGCCAAAACTGGTGATAGTTCATTTTGCAGCCTGATTTAGCAATTCGTCAGGGTATTTGAATCCTTGAAGGTAAAACTCTCCTCGAACTAAAAGTTGTCAGGTCTTTGAGCGCAAGCTCTCACTGACGGTGTCAGATCCTTGAATTTTAGAAAATTCTCCTTGACTAAATGTGCAAGTGTGTACACTTGAAATCTGAGATAAATCTCAGGGGGTTTGAGCGAAAACTGAGTAAAATCTGAGAAAATCCTTGGTGGTATCTAAGCATAATTCCGAAAAAATCATCGGTGGCATCTGAGCATAATTTCGAGAAAACCCTCGACGACATCTAAGCATAATATCGAAAAAACTCTCGACGGCATCTGAGAAAAATTTGAGAAAATCTTCGGCGGTATCTGAACATAATTCTGAGAAAACCTTCGGCGGTATTTGAGTATAATTTTGAGAAAACCCTCGACGGTATCTTCGCATAATTCTGAGAAAACCCTGGGCAGCATTGAACATAATTATGAGAAAATCCTCGACAGTATCTGAGCATAATTCGAGCAACCCCTCGATGGTATCTAGGCATAATTTTGAGAAAATCCTAGACGGCATCTGAGCATAATTCGAGCAAACCCTCGGTGGTAACTGAGAAATTTTTTGAGAAAACCCTTGACGGCATCTGAGCATAATTCTGAAAAAACCCTCGGCAGTATATAAGCATAATTTGAGCAAAATTTGAGAAAATTATCGACGATAACTGAGCAAAATCCGAGAAACCCTCGGCGGTATCTAAGCATAATTCTGAGAAAACCCTCAGCGGCATTTGAGCATAATTTCAAGAAAACCCTCGACGGTAACTAAGAAAAATTTGAGAAATCCTCGATGGTATCTGAGCAAAATCTGAGAAACTCTCGGCGGCATCTGAGTAAAATCCTGAGAAAATCCTCGGCGGTGGAGTGAATCTGAGAAAAAATGAATGAATTTAGAAAATAATGAATGGATCTGGGAAAAAATGAATAAATTTGGGGAATCTGGGAGAGAATGAATGAATTTGGGAAATAATGAATGAATGTAGGAGAGAATGAACAAATTTGGGGAAGAATGAATGAATCTGAGAAAGAATGAATAAATCTGAGAAGTAATCTGGGAAAAAAAGAATGCCCTATCTTCTATTCTAGGTGAAAGGGTAATGAGTTATTCTCTGGGCAAAACTAAATATGAGATCAGAAACGCTTTTGTTTAAATCTTAAGGTTTTTTCAAAAATTTTATGAATTTAAACCTGAATTTTAATTTCCTTTGGACCTCAGGGATTTTCAAAAAATTACTATCAAGAGGGTAATATTAAATTTGGGATTCCCATTATCCTTTAGGATTAATATTGATCAAGCTTGAATATAAAAATACCCCTAGTTTGATAGGAAACATTGCACTGGAGATAATTGAACACAGTTTTTAAAAAAAATACCTTTAGTATAAGGGGGAAAAATACACACTATAGAAAAAAGAGAAGTACCCTTTGTTATGAAGGTATGAAATATTTGATTACGACAAGTACAATAAAGATTTAACTTTTAATTTTGACTTTTTATATTGAAGATTTTGAATCAGGTTCAAGAGAACAAAATATTTTCTTTTGAGATTCATTGTAGAATCCACCATTTTACCTCTTGCTTCACTTAGGGAAACAAAATTTTTTCAGATCAATCGTAGACGATACTCGTGACTTCTGAGTCCTTGCTTGGTTTAAGCTGGGTACTGAAACTTGGTCATTCAAACTTCTGATGTTTCAGCTCGGACCGTCTTTTAGTTTTTCAACTCAATGGAGATTTTTTTATATTTTTTGACTGCTCTAATTTTTGCCTAGATTGCTTTTTTTAGGTTTTTGATCTAGCGAGCTTGCTCTAGTTTTTGCCTAGATCGCCTTTTCAAGTTTTCGATCTAGTGAGCTTATATTTTTTTATTTTTACTTTGATTGTTGGCAAGACCGTCCTTTCGCATTTTCAACCTTTCGAGCTTGCTTTAATTTTTGCTTAAGTCGTCCTTTTAGGTTTTCAACTTAATAGACTTTTTTATTTGTTCTAATTGTTGCTAAGGCCATCTTTTCGAATTTTTAACCTTGCGAGCTTGCTTTAATTTTTTTCCTAAGTCGCCCTTTTGGATTTCCAACCTAGCAAGCTTTTTTTTTTTTTGAACTTCTAGAGTTATTGTCTGATCATGCTTTGCTACCTTTCTTGACTTTTTCACACGGTACTTAGAAGGACTTTCATGGGTAAGCTTAAGACTGGACATAAAAAAGATAGGAATTTTGAGGCTTAAAAACCCAAATGCCCCTTGTGTGGCATTATTTTTTTTTTTTTTGAATTTTCTTCCCCATTCTGATAATATTTCTTTTTTATTTTTTTATTTTTTTGGGTTCTTTTTGTGGGGTAATATATATATATATATATATATATATATATATTTGGGGCCTGAAGTAACTTCTTAGGTTGCCTATGTACCCCAGAATTTTGGGATCAGACCAAAACGTAGTTCAAATTTTTTTCATCCCCTAGGTTAGGTGATTAGGCTGAGAAAGAAAAATGCATTTTTTTAAAAAGGTTGCAAATGGCTGAGAAAGGAGATATTGAACTGGGTAGTAAAAAAATTGATTCGGCTGAAGATGACCTCCTTAAATGTAGTACCGCTTGATTTGGTCAAAGTTGGATGGTTCTGGTGGTTCAATTCTATCATGATCTTGAAGTCTGACGACTTTTCCAGGCAATATTTTCTTAATGGTTGAATCTTTCCAATTAGGTTCAGACTTCATCCTATGTTCAAGGAGGAGTGCTCACTTTTCTTTGAAGTCTGATGGTTAAATCCTTGACTTATAAGTATCAAACTTTGACTTTCTTGTCAAACGTGCGAATGACTCTTCTTTGATAAGTTTGCACGTGGTACAGAACTCTAAGTTGTTTTTCTTCAATCAAGTTTAGTTCTTCGGACTCAGTCTATTTTTAACAATTGATTTTTCATTAAGACCTTGAGATATGGGATTTCTATTTCAACGGGTAAGACTGCTTCCATATCATACACTAAAGAATAGGGAGTGACTCTAGTGGAAGACTGTATTGAAGTACGATGTGCCCTCAGTGTGAATGGTAACTTTTTGATTGACACATTTTCTTGATGATTGTTTTGAGATTTTTTATTAGCTGCTTCAACTTTTCCATTAGTTTGAGAACGTAGGGGGATGCTTTGTGATACCAGATCCTGAACTTTGAATATAAAGTAATGACTTAAGCTTTGACGTATGACCTATTATCAGATATCAGCTCCAAAGGTACCCCATATCGACTTATGATAGATGCAGTGAGGAAAATATTGATATATTTTGTAACATCTTCTTTGATCTCATTGGTATTTTCATTTCATCGAACGAGTATCTATTCCATGTCGGACAATACCTAAGCTTGCACCTAACATATCCTCATCATACCACGTGAATAAGTCTTTTAAAATTTCTGAGTACATTTATTATCCCTTTGTGTTCTTCTAGGGATAGGATGATTTCTATTTGAATTTCTTTAGGAATTATTTTCTATTCTGAGGTCAATAACCTTTGCTTTCTCGATTAAAGGTTGAGTCCGACTATTATCTTCTTGGTCAAGAAAGAAATCTATCCTTGAAGTTAGATTAGTAGTTAATTCGTTAATGCGCTCGAGGTATTAAAAAAATTTCTTTATTCAGATAGGGTGACAGACATCGTTGTAAACTTGACAAACTAACTTGACTCAACAGAAAAAGAGTAGACTGGATCTAAAGAAAATATGATATTGATAAATTTATAAAAGAAAATTGGACTCGAGCTAACCCAAATGACTCATGAAAACTCAAGACAAGTACCCACAACGGGCTTGATTAGGATTGAGGACTGAGACATTGCTTATAATCAACTTGACTAGGACACTGTGATCTTCAGGGAACAACTATGTAATTTTGAGTGGTTTTGGGGCCATTTCTGACGATTCACTTGGTGTTGATATTTGTTCTAACTGACCGGACTAGTGACCTTAGAAAAATGGTGAATGATTGAGTTTAGGTGCAATGATAACCTTGTAACCCCATCTAAGGTGAATTATCAATTTTAGTGTTATCCCATTGGTAACATTTTAATGAATCCTTAGATATTTTATTGAATTTGTGCACCAATCCATAAAACCATTCATTCATGCAATGATTATTCAGAAGGAAAATAATTTTATTATAATCTAGAAAATTATTGATAAATAATGTTTTCAATAAATAAACGTTTTTATAAATTTGATTATTTTTTGCAATCATTTTCTTTTTAGAAAAATATATTTTAATAATTTTTCAAGGTTCATGCAAAAAGTAGATTTTTTGTAAGTTATTTTCTTTCTTATTTTCCTTTGGAAAAATATTTTTCTTCTTTAAAATGGGTTGGGACCCGAATTAGCAAAATGTTTGAATACTACTTCAACTTAGTTTATGTATGTTTCTTGATATTTATTATCTACAGGTTAAAAAAACTAGTAAAGTTTCAAAAGAGTAGTAAAATGAATAATTTTCCTTTCATATGATTTCATTAGTGTTTTTGATAGCTTATGCAAAAAAAAGAAAGTGGGGTTGTTAGGAACATGTGTAGCATTACAAAAGTGCAAATAGTTAATAAAAATTGAAGTTTTCATAAATAGGAGACAATGCTATCATTGGTTGGTCACTAAACTTTCAAAAAATATTAAAAAAATCGCATGGGTCATGAAATTTTAAACTTTTGATAGCATTAGAATTGATTATTGTTTCCTTTCATTGTCCACATTGTTTGTGGTTGCCTTGATTGCTTGAAACATTTATGACTTTATGTTGTTTCCTAGAGGACCTTGTGTCTTTTTATTCCACAATACCTATAGAAAAATAAAATAAAATAGAGAAGTATTTAGCTAGAATCATGGAGAAATCATCAACCTACGCATGACAGTGAATCTCAGGATTTCCAATAATAGATCCTTTTAATATGTGCATGAGCACTGATGCAGATGAAAAATTTGATGCCTAGAAGGAGAAATCTTTTAGCTTTGACACTTGAAAGTGCTCTCGATTCGCAGGTTGTGGATCCACTTTTTTGGGTTTGGGAGTCGCCACGTAGTTATTATGGTTTAAGAATTGAATATTAACTCTAAATCGGAAAAATATACTAATCTACGAAAAGAAAGGGTCTGGGGATCACGTTACGGGATCGAAAGGTGTTAGGCACCGATCCTGTCCGACAAATGTCGGTCTCTACTTTTTCCAAAAATTATTACATTGCTAAAAACGACCTAAAAAAATAAAAATAAAATAAAAACCTAACTTACCTGGGTGATTGTGACAACTAGTTCCCTCAGAACTGGTTGAGGGCGTCTTCATGTGAGTTTTCCTGCTTTTTATTCGTCACTGGATCTGATTCCGATCTTCAAATTGAGATATCATCCTCCTAGATCTAAGTATTTTCTGATTTTTTGAAAGGTTTCTAGATGTTTTTGAAGGGTTTTTGGGTGTTTTTGGAGCGAAAACTGGGCTTTGGAAGTTAGGTAGGGAGTTGGGGCTTCAAATTTAGGGTTTTGGGAAGGCTGGGGGATGTTTCTGACCTCTCTTTCCAAGGGTTTATTTTGACCTGCGAGATTAGGTTGTGGAGGCTCTTATTTATATATTTTTTTTGTGAGTTTTTAGTTTGACATAGGTTTCTTTTAGGCAAGATTAAGGTGGTGTTTGTTTGCGTTATTTTTCAGCGTTTATTGCTGAAAAATAATAAATTCAGCACTTTTTGTCAAAATAGCATGTTTGTTTACTCCATATTTTCAGCGCTTATTGCTGAAAATAAGTGAAAAAAAATTCAACACTATTTTGATACTGAAAAAAAGTGCTGAAGCGGTAAGCACTTTGTTTTTTTTGGCACGGACAAGTATACCCTTCATTTTTTTGGGCATGGACAAGTATGCCGTTATACTTAAAAGGATATTACCTCTTATATCCCATGGATAAGTACATAAACACCCCACAAATTAATAAACCCACACCATTGCCAAATTGTTGTTTTATATGGGTTAAAAGTTTTGGAATGAGTTGACTTTTGGTAAGGATGATCTCTACAATGAGGAGATCATCCTCATCAAAAATCAGCTCATCACCAAACTTCTAACCCCATCAAAACAAGTTCAAGGACCGTAAATCGTCCATTTTTTTTTTTTAAAACTAGTTTTAACGTGATTAGAAGTTTTGGAATGGGCTGATTTTTGGTGAGTATGATCTCTAAACCATATAGATCATCCTCACCAAAAAGTGGTTCATTCCAAAAACTTAAACTCATATAAAACAAAAAAAATTGGCTGTAGTGTGGGTTGCCCTTATTAATTTGTGGGGTGCTTTTATAATTACACATCCTTCATTTCCATCCAAAATTATTCTCCAAAATTAAGTTCTTTCAATGCTGATTTCAAATTTTGGTGACTTGTATGACATTATTATTTTTAATTTGAAATTTGTGAGCTTTTATAAATAAAAATTATTATTTATAAATTGAAATTTTTAGTATTACTTATTATTTAAAAATGAATTGTATTTTAATTTTATAAGAAATAATATATTTTATTGTATTTAATAAGAAATAGATATTTGAAACATGCAAACAATGTATAATATGATTGTAAGGATTAAAAGACAATTTACCAATTTTAGCAATGTGTAATTGAAAGCGCCCTCGATCCGCGGGGTGCGCGGATCCACTTTTGACCCTTGAGGTTTGGGAGTCGCCACCTAGTTATTGTGGTCTAGGAACCAAAATGACTTTAAAATGGATAAAAACTAATCTATTATAGAAATCTGAATCCGGGGATCATGTTACGGGGTTGGAAGGTGTTAGGCACCAACCCCGCCCGGCCAATGCCGATCTCTACTTATCCCAAATAAATCTACATCGCTAATAACAAACCTAGATTAAAAAATAATAAAAAAAACTTACCTTTGATCTGCAAAAGTGCTATTCCCTCAGATCTGGTGAAAATGACTCATTGTATCGTATTCCTTACTTCGTTCTATCTCCGGATCTGATTTCTGATCTCCGAGGTAAGGTATCTCCTTCTTGAATCTGGGTGCTTCAAATTTATTATGGATTTTTGGGATGTTTTTTAGGCTAAAATCGGAGTAGGGGTGTTAGGGAAGGAGTTGGGGCTCCAAAATTAGGGTTTTGGGGAGGTTATGGAGGCTTCTTCACCTACTTTTTCTAAGGTTTTTTCTTTGATACGAAAATAGGGTGTGGAGGCTCCTATTTATAAAATTTTTAGAAGCATTAGGGTTTGATTAGGGTTTCTTTTTAGGGTTTCAATTAGGGTTTAGACTTTGGTTTCATGAGATGGACTTAGTCATTAGGGTTTTGACTTAGGGTTTTGACTTTAGTCTTATGAGATTGACTTGATTAGATTAGGGTTTTGATTTAAGATTTGACTTTAGTCTTATGAGATTGACTTGATTAGTTGAGATTAAGGTTTTGATTTAGGGTTTTGACTTTAGTCTTATGAGATTGACTTTAATACTTGACTTTTAGTCTTACTTAATTAACTTTAATTTTGACTTTAGTCTTATTTGATTGACTTTAATATCTTGACTTTTAGTCTTGCTTGATTGACTTTAAATTTTTGGAGAACCCCTCTCTATTATATCTTTAATTCTTTGGACTCCCAAATGGAAAGGTCCTTAAAGAAATATCTTACGAACCCTCAACAATTTTGCCTGAAAGCCTGATTGATCGAATTTTTTGTTCATATTTTAAAATTAATTTTATTAATGTTTCACTTTAATTATTTAATTTTTTATTTATTAATTTCGAATTTTTTAATTATGAAAATTATGAAATTACTGTTTTGCCCCCGGAGAGGACTTTTCACGTTTTAAGTCGGTTTTTAATGTTTTAGGATGTTTTAGAATTGATTTTTCGTAAGAAATTCAATGGAAATATTAGTTTGTGTCATTTATGAATTTTTTTGTGTGAAATGGTTGTGAACTTTATGAGGGGCATTTTCGTAATTTTGTCGAATTCTGTGAAAATTGGCTAAACGATTTATTTGGTTTCGATTTATTATTTTATGTGTTTGAATGGGTTTTCCTAAGCGTAATGTAGGCTCTAGGTTGTTTTGATGTTAGGGGTATTTTGGTAATTTGATAGTTTTTTAGTGATTTTTATCGTGAAGCTTCTTTTTATCTGAAAAATGATGATTTCTATGTTTCTGGAGTCGTTTTTTCCTAGCGTAGCGTGGTTTCTAAAGTTTTGTTAGTTTGAGATACCTCATCCGGATTTCTGAAACACATCTGGTAACAAAATAAAGCAACGGAATACACATCCATCATTGGGAATCATTGCGATCGGGTTGACGAGTTGATTAATCAGGCGGATACAAAAATGGGGTGTCTACAGTAACAAACATAATTCTGCATCTAAACAAACAACTTTTTCAGCACTTAAATTCAGTGCTTATAAGTTTCAGCGTTTAATGCTATTCAACACTTATTTTTTTCGGTTTAACAAACAACACCTAAGTTGTTTAATTAGGATTTGAATTAGGATTTTAAATTAGGATTTCCATTCTTACGTACAATGAAAGAATATATTTTTTAAGTTTTTGAGAGAACCCCCTTAATTATATCTTTACTTATTTGGGCCCCCAAATGGAGGGGTCTTTTAATAAATGTCAGGTGGGCTCCCACTTAAATGGGCCACTATTGAAAATTTGGCCCATAAGCTTAACTAATTGGTTTTAATTGTTTAAAATTTTTAATTTAATTTATTAAGATTTCACTTTACATTAATTAATGTTTTAATTATTAATTTTGAAAATTTGAATTTTTAGTGTTGAAAAATTATCGTTTTACCCCCGAAGAGGACTTTTGTGTTTCTAGGTCGTTTTTCGACGTTTTGGAATCGGTTTTTTATAAGGAATTTAGTAAGAATATCAATTTGTGTCATTTATGGATTTTCAGTGTGAAATAGTCGTGACTCTATGAAGGGCATTTTTGTAATTTTGTCAAATTTTGTGAAAATTGACGAAACAGTTTATTTGATTTTAGTTTGTTGTTTTATGTGTTCGAAAGGATTTTCCTAAGCGTAGTATAGGCTCTAGGGATGTTTTGATAGTAAGGGTATTTTGGTAATTTGATCATTTTTAGTGATTTTTCTTGTAATACTTCTTTTTGTCTAAAAATGATGATTTATATATTTTTGGGTCATATTTTATTAGCGTAGCGTAGTTTCTAAAGTTTTGTTTGTTTGAGATACCTTATCCAAATTTCTGAAACATATGTAGTAACAAACAAAAAATATTGGAATATTCATCCATCATTGGGAACCGTCGCAATCGGGCTGACGAATTAATTAATCAGGCGAGTGCCAAAATGGGGTGTCTACAGATGCCCCTCTTTGGTAGAGAGTTGAAGCTAACTACATAGCAAATCTATTTTGGTAGATAATGCGATATCTGAATGCCAAAGCTAGTGATAGTTCATTTTGCAGCCTGACTTAGTAATTCGTCAGGGCATTCGGATCCTTCAAGGTAAAACTTTTCCCGAAGTAAAAGTTGTCAGGTCCTTGAGCGCGAGCTGTCACTGACGGTGTCAAATCCTTGAATTTTAAAAAATTCTCCTTAACTAAATGTGCAAGTGTGTACACTTGAAATCTGAGATAAATCTCAGGGGATTTGAGCGAAAACTGAGTAAAATCTGAACATAATCTGAGAAAATCCTCGGCGGTATCTAAACATAATTCTAAGAAAACCCTCGATAGTATCTGAGCATAATTTTGAGAAAACCCTCGGCGGCATCTGAGCATAATTTCAAAAAAACTCTTGGCGGCATCTGAGAAAAATTTGAGAAAATCTTCGACGGTATCTGAGCATAATTCCGAGAAAACCCTCGGCGGCATTTGAACAATATTCGAGAAAACCCTCGACGGTATTTGAGCATAATTTCGAGAAAATCCTCGACAACATCTGAACATAATTCTGAGAAAATCCTTTGCAGTATCTGAGCATAATTCTAGCAAACCCTCGATGGTATCTGGGCAAAATTTTGAGAAAATCCTAGGCGGCATCTGAGCATAATTCCGAGAAAACCTCGGCGGTATCTTAACATAATTCTGAGAAAACCCTCAGTGGCATCTGAGCATAATTCCGAGAAAACCTCGGCGGTATCTGTGCATAATCCGAACAAACCCTCGGCGGTAACTGAGCAAAATTTTGAGAAAACCCTTGACGGTATCTGAGCATAATTACGAGAAAACCTTTGGCAGCATCTGAGCATAATTCTGAGAAAACCCTCGGCGGTATCTAAGCATAATCTGAGCAAAATCCGAGAAAACCCTCGACGTTAACTGAGCAAAATTTGAGAAACCCTCAGCGGTATCTAAGCATAATTCTGAGAAAACCCTTGACGGCATTTGAGCATAATTCCGAGAAAACCTCGACTGTATCTGAGCATAATTTGAATAAAATTCGAGAAAACCCTCGACGGTAACTGAGCAAAATTTGAGAAACCCTCGACGGTATCTGAGCAAAATCCTGAGAAAACCTTTGGCGGTGGAGTGAATCTGAGAAAAAATGAATGAATCTGGAAAATAATGAATGGATCTGGGAAAAAATGAACAAATTTGGAGAATCTGGGAGAGAATGAATGAATTTGGGAAATACTGAATGAATCTAGGACAGAATGAACGAATCTGGGGAAGAATGAATGAATCTGAGAATGAATGAATAAATCTGAGAAGAAATCGGAGAAAGACAGAATGCCCTATCTCTTATTCTAGGTGAAAGGGTAATAATGAGTTATTCTCTGGGCAAAACTAAATATGATATCAGAAACGCTTTTGTTTAAACGTCAAGATTTTTTCAAAAGTTTTATGAACTTAAAACCTGAATTTTAATTTCCTTTGAACCTCAGGGATTTTCAAAAAATTGCTATCAAGAGGGTAATATTAAATACGGGGTTCTCATTATCCTTTAGGATTAATATTGATCAAGTTTGAGTATAAAAATACCCCTAGTTTGATAAGAAACATTGCACTAGAGATAATTGAACACACTTTTTAGAAAAAATGCCCTTAATGTAAGGGGGAAAAATACACATTATAGATTTAAAAACACATTTAGTAACAAATAAAACTTTAGAATATTTATCCATTATTGGGAATTGTCACAATTGATTTGACGAGTTGATTAATCAGGTGGTACAAAAATTAGGTGTCTACATTGACCCAATCCTATTGAGGGCTTGCCTCCTTCTGACCAGATTCCTCCTATTGAATAGTTGTTTTTTCCTTTGGTCTTGTTTTACTTTGCTTTTCTTTTGTACTATCCTTTCCTAGGACTTCGTTGTATATATATTTTTCATACTTAATGAAAAATTTTGCTTTATAACTATGATCTTTCTTTGTGTACTCAATTTTCTATATAATTTTTATTTTCACATGAATTATTATGCTCTTTGTTGTAACTTAGTTGAATCACTACAGTATAATTAATCAAAAATTTTCCATGTGAAATCTTAATCTTCTTTGTAACAAACTTACACTTCAAGAAAAACCTCGCGCTGAACAAACCGAGCTTACACTTTGCTCTAACAAACTTTCTAACATTAGTTTGTTCTATAGAGCTTCTCATACTTCTAGCAAACTTTCTAACACAAGTTTGTTCTGACCATTGCATCCCTACTTCTTCCCCCCCAAGTTCTACCTCAAGTTTCTTTTGCAACCTTGGGTAAAACCTTTTTTGGGAGTATATGCTTTGAATTATTTACTTAATGCAGTGTAGATAACTTAGGATCTTAAGAAGCACAGGTTTAGGCTATATGTCACTATATCATTTAAGATAGAGAAATGTCTCTAAGTCCTTCCCCCTAAAAGGGGTCCAATTCAGTGTTATGCCACTTAGGATAGAGTAGGGGTTGTGACCAACTTCATATTTTATCAATTAAGACAGAGTAGAACCACAAAGAGCCTGACCCTCAAAGGGGCCCAACTATTGCTCTGCTACTTAGGATAGAACAGGGTCGCGACCAGCTCCATACTCTGTCAATTAAAACAAAGTAGAACCACGAAGATCCTGACCCCCAAAGGGGCCCAACCATTGCTCTGCCACTTAGGAAAAAGTAGGGTTGCGACTTGCTCCATACTTTATCAATTCAGATAGTGTAGAACCATGAAGACCTTGACCCCCAAAAGGCCCAACCATTACTCTGTCACTCAGGACAGAGTAGGGTTGTGACCAGCTCCATACTTTGTTAATTAAGACAGAGTAGAACCACGAAAACCCTGACCCCCAAAGAGGCCCAACCATTGCTTTGCCACTCAGGGCACAACAGGGTCATGACCAGCTTCATACTCTATCAATTAAGACAAAGTAGAACCACGAAGACCTTGACCCCCAAAAAGGTCCAACCAATGTATTTCCATGCACAAGTTACCAACAATCAAAGGAAATTTCTTTTATTGATAATATCTTTTGAGGTTACAGGTGTTCCATGATCTAGAAAACTTTTTATCGGACATTGTAGACAAATAATAGATCCCCTTTTGGCCAATTTTTATCACTCTGTATGGCCCTTCCCAATTTGGACCTAATTTCCCACTATTCAGCTCTTCTGTATTCTGAAATACTTTGTATAACACTAAGTCTTCTTCATTGAACTGCATGTGGTAGACCTTTTTGTTAAAGTAATTTTGCAGCTTCTAATGATAACTATCTAGCCTTACTAGTACTGCATTTTGATTCTCTTCAAACAAGTCTAGCTCTGCTACTAGTTTCTTGTTGTTCTAATCAGTTTGGATCACTTTTGATCTAGTCGTGGGGAAGTTGCTTTCTGTGTGTATTACTGCTTTCATTCCATAAGCCATGGCGAATGGGGATGATCCTGTGGAGGTTCTAGCAGTTGTCATGTAAGCCCATAATACTTCGTGCAGGACTGTTGTCCACTTACCATTTGCTTCTCCTAACATCTTTTATAGTATATCGATAACTACTTTGTTTGTGACTTTAGCTTGACCATTGCCCAGCAGATATTGCGACGAAGAGAATAACTGCGGTATCCTGTGTTCTTTATAGAAAGCCTTGATCTGCTCACTTGAGAACTATCTTCTATTATCTGATACTATTGTGCAAGGTAAACCAAAGCGATAGATTATGTTATCCCAATGAACTTCTGTACTTCTTACTGACGAATCCTAGCTAGAGGAAGTGTTAATGCCTACTTCATGAAGTAATCCGTAACCACTAGCAAGAAGGTTAGATTCTCTGGTACTCTGGGTAGCAGACCTACCAAATCTATTTCCCATTATGCGAAGGCCAATGGTTCACTAGGGAATTGAGTTGTACTGCTGGTTGTCGGATAATTCTTTCGTGTCTCTGAAATTGTCACAGTGCTTGACATACATGGAAACATTCTTTTGCAAATATGGCCAAAAATACCCTTAGGAGAGTACTTCATATGCCAACAATCTTGCACTAGAGTGATTACCACAATCTCCTTCATGGACCTCTCTTTAAACCTCTTTTATTTTTTCTGGCACTAGGCAGAGTAAGAGTGGTCCACCCATAGATTTCTTGTACAATTGACTATCCAGGATAGTATATCTCTCTATTTTGACTTTTACGCATCTTGCTTCCTTAGGATCATTAGGCAGTTGCCCTGACTGAAAGAAGGCAACGATTGGGTTCATCAACCCTTGATTCCTCACTAAAGTTACCATAATGACTAGTTCATGTTCATCGATCAATGGCCTTCACTGGTAGTCGAGTAGGAGCTCTCTCTTGTCTCACTCTCCTAGCATTGAGTATAGGAAGGCTTGCGCATCTGCATGTTTGTTATCCATTCTGGGTATGTACTCTACTCTTACTTCTCTTGCTTAGAATATGACAGACCTGATCTTCTCTAGGTTGAACTGTATCTTGGGATTTCGTGCCTCAAACGTCTTATTGATGTGGTTGACCTCTAGTTCGGAGTCATTATAGACTGTAGCCTCTCTAATTCCCAACCCTATCAAAATGTTGAGGTTGAGCAGCATTACTTCATACTCTGCTTCGTTATTTGACGATTTGAACCCTAGTTTGACTGTCTTCTCTAGCCTGGTACAGTCAAGAGTAAGTACTACTACCCCTATTGCAGACCCTTTCAGGTTTGAAGATCTATCTGTATAGACCTTCCACCCTGACTAGTTGCTTGTCTCTTGCCATATTCAGTATTTTCTAGCTCTTTTATTAATAGGTTTGCCATTTCTTCCATGAGGAAATCAATTAAGAAATCTGCGATTGCTTGCCCTTTTAGCAAGTGCTAGGTTTGTATTCAAGCCCAAACTCTACTAGCTACACAACCCATTTTACCGTTCTGCTTAACCCATCTATATTTCCCAAGACTAACTTCAAGGGATACTCTATGATTACCTAGACTCTATGTGCTGTGTAAACTAGAGCCAGCCCCATCTTCTCAATCCTTATACGTGATAAAACTTCTTTCAAATCTGCAACATGATCTTCCTTTTTTTTTTACTTTTTACTAGTAAGTCATTGATGTAGACCTCTACAGTCTTCCATAGCAGATCTTTGAAGAGCTCTGTCACTAGCCTCTAATAGGTTGCCCCTACATTCTTTAGGCCGAAGGACATGACTTTGTAATAGTAGAGTCCCTACTTAGTGATAAAAGTTGTCTTTTCTTGATCTTCAGGGTTGTGTTGAATCTAATTGTAGCCAGAATAACCATCCATGAAAGATAACCTCTCATGGCCTGAAGTGGTATCTACCAACTGATCGATTCTTGGTATTAAGAAGTTGTCTTTTGGACAGGCCTTATTCAAATTTGTGAAATCGATACAAACTCTGATCTTCCCATTCTTTTGTGGGACTACTACTATATTCACTATCTAGTTTGGGAATTGCACTTTCCTGATGAACCATATCCTGATCAGTTTGGTCACCTTTTCATTTACAACTTCCCTAAGGTGTGGTGCCAATCTTCTCAGTTTCTATTTTATCGGCTTCATACCTAGCTCAACATTTAAGTAATGGCAGATCACTTTAGGGTTGATTCCAGGCATCTCTTCTATCAATCAGGCAAATACATCCCTATTCCTCCTCAAACAATCTGTCAGATCCCTCAGCTCTTCTGGTCTAATTCTAATTCTACTTTGATTTGCCTTTCTTCCCCTATATCCACCATTTAGATGTTTTCCAAGCGTGGGGGTCCACTCATCTCAATTTCCCCGTTATAATTGTTATTGCTGGGCTTTTTCTTTAGATCTCTCATTTTGACCCAATATGCATATCTGGGCTGCCACTTGATCTCCCTTGATGTCCCACATCCCTTGTGATGTTGGGAATATCAAAACTTGGTAGTACGTTGAGGGGACAAGCCTCATCTTATGCGTCCACCATCTTGCTAGAACGACGTTGCATGGAGAGTTTACTTCGAGGACCATAAATCTAGTCATCAAAGTGATAGGCCCTGCCTGCATGGGCAAGACTATCTCACCCCAAAGCAGACTTGTTCTTCCATCAAATTTGATCAAAGGGGCTCCTGTTTGGGTTATCACACTCTTACTCAAGCCCATCTTCTATAAGGCTAAAGTGTACAGGATGACGACAGAGCTGCCGTTGTCAATTATAATCATCTTGAGAGTAAAAGTGCTGTATTGAAGGGTCACCACCAATGTATCATAATATGGCCTCATTACACCTTCCAAGTCCTTCTCAGTAAAGGCCATTGTTTGATCACTAAGTGTTTCAATATGCTCTATAGGTTCGTTTCTAGTCGTGTAGATGTGTGTGAAATGTTCTGCCTACCGTCTCTTTATTCTCTCATCAATCTTGTCCTACCCTGACCTCTTGGGTTCCTACTTTAGGACAACATGAATCACCGCTACCTTTCCATCTTGCCCTTTAATAGGAGGCTACTCTTGCTTTTAATTCTTATCTTGATGATGGTCTTACCTTTTTTTTCTCAATAGATCTCTTAGCAAGTCCTACTCTATAAATCTCTACAACAGACCTCTTAGAGCTTGACATCTTTTAGTGGTGTGAATCCACACCTTATGGTACTCACAGTACCTTTCATCCTACTTTATTTGATCTCGAGGAAGTAGTGCTAGCCACTCAAAATAAGACTCATTTACAATGAGGGGCAAGATCTTGTTGGGGAAATGAAAAAGTACATCCCATATCTTTTTTGTCTTGCGTAGGCAGCATTTTCCTTTTTTGCTACTGTAGCTATTGCTATTTGCTAGGCTTAGCCACAATATGTATTACTTTGCTTTTTCTGACTACGTTTCGAGGGTCAACCTCTAGTTAGATATACTTTTCTCCTCTTTCAAACATTTTGCTTAATGTTTCTAGTCTTTTCTTCACAAGAGACCTATATAACCCTGAGTCAGATGGCAAAGAGTTCCTAAACGCCACTATTGTCTTTCGTAACAACTTTTTAGGGCCATTACTTCTTCTTTGAATCTCTTTATTAATTTCTCTAAGACTTTCTTCTTATTGTATCCTCATTTTGAGTAAAGCGTCCACATCTCTTCCAACCTTCATATTATCGACATAACGCGCCACAAAGGTAATGTAAAGCTCCTCAAAAGAAGCTATTGACCTACGTAGTAACTTGTCGAACCAAGTCAAGGCGTTTTCCTACAAACTAGAAAGGCAAAGTCTACACATCAAGCCTTTGTTTTCCTCCATGATGTGAGTGTCTATCGAAAGTAAAATAAGTGCTCGATTGGATATTTCATTTTAGAATAAGGGGTGAAACGCAGTGGTACAATTTTTTTTGGGATTTCCTTCGTCAAAATCTTAGTCGTAAAGGACGATTTCTGAATTCCCCTAATTGTCTGAGTGGCCACGATGCCTATATCCGTGCTCCTTACTGTCTCATTTTCCCTCCGAATCATATCCTTGACATCCTCTCGTGTCAAACCCATGATGGACTCACTCGAGTTGCTGTAGCAGTCATAGTTTCAATGATTTCCCTCACACTCAGGTTTTATGAATGAGAATTGGCTTCTACACTCCGATCATGTTCACCCCTAATAGGAGGTGGGAGACCTTGCATATCTTGCCTATCTTTTTGTTGGTTCTCTATTTGTTGACTCAAATTTCGGTTTTGTTTCACCAAGCCGTCCATTTTCTTCTGCATCTCTTCTTACTACTTTTTCATACCTTCTAGCATAGTCAAGAGATTTACGTCCACAGTTGGTGCAACGGGTGAAGGAGCATTGACTTTGATTGTTCTAGTGGATCTCACCATTGTTTCGACTGAAAATAATTTACTGTGGTGTTCCCACAGACGGTGCTAAATTTGTAAGGGCGAAATCTGATGATGCTTTGATAGACTCTGCTCTATTGATCCGAAGTTGCTCCCTCTTTCCTCCTGTTAGCACCGGTGTGGTACCTGCCAAGAATTCTCTGATGCTCTAGTTAGAGTTTTAGAAGAATAACAATAAGAACTCCTTCTCTATTCAATTGGTAAAAAAATCCCTTAGCCTATGTTAATTCTTCCATCTATAGATCATCTTTTCGAATCAGGGTTTCCTTTTATTATAAGGATCCTAAACGAAATTGGAATTTTTGAGATTGAGTCCATGATTCCTAAGATCTCTTCCGAGATTTTTATATTTGATACGCGTAAATCGAGATTACTCAAATACTCAGATTAGGCCTGCCCTACCGGGAAGGCTAGGTCTCCACTAATGTTGTCCTACCCTACCAACCAGGTTAAATGTCTCTTCCTTGGTCTGTCCTGCTGCTGGGTAGGGTCGGATGTACTGGCATACACGATGTACCATTTAACCGGCTTGGACACGTGTACGGTTTGGATAACACACCGTTATTATCCTCTACAACCATAATTTTCTTAAAATAAATAAAAGAGATCCTTTTAAAATCAGATGGAGAAGTCATGATTTTCAAATAATTTAATTTCGAGAGAGTCCATATGACATGTATTGATCTACAAATTAATACACATAAGTTAGTGAATATCCTTTTGAAAGTAAATGAAAATCAATCTGAACATCATGTGCAAAGATCAACTCATTAGCCATGCTTTGAAAAAAAATTGATTTTTAACATAAATGCCACGTGCATAAAATCAGTAAGTCAACTTTTTTTTATCGAAAATCAATTTAAATATAACATGCACAAAGATTAATGAGTTTTGTAGACACTCAAATTTCACAAAAAAAAATGAGTTTGAGTGCCAATGTGCACAAAATGGTGAGTTAACTCTCGTGTTGACATTCATACCACCAAAACCTCGCAAGACATTTAAATTTGATTTTACTAAAAATTCCCAACCTAACATAAATAAACAAGACAAGGGAAGTAGGATATTATTCTAATGGTGGCAATCATGCATCAACCTAATCGTTATTCTATGCGAATTTATCTATAAAAAAAACTTAATCTTAGGCAACGACCTTTTACGTAAAATACCGATTGAATTTATGCCTGAGATCGAATGTCATGATTTCAACGAATCAATGTTCATGATTGGACACGCTCAGGTCTGAGCTCCATCTCCTAATAATAGTCCATTAAATCAGTAAGAATCATAAATCATGAAGCCAAAATAAACTTACTTTTGATCTATTATGCGAATCTTCAAATTAATGTTTGGGTGTTAGGGATCCCTTCAGAATTATCCAATACTTTTACTCCACTTTTTCGAATTGAAATAACGAACACAGATGGTAATTGGAAGACGAGGGTAGTAGTGACTAATAGTATGAGGGCTATGGGAAAGGGCACAAAGCCGAAAGGTGGGGGTGAGATGGCGAAACCTTGAATAGGGGTTGAGATGATGAAACTGAAAGCTAAGGGCTAAGATGAGTGATCTATGGGGGGTTGAATGATGAAGGGTGGTTGTTGCTATGCATGAGGTGAATGAGGTTGACAGTGGGGTTGTGGCGAAAAAGAACGGAAACAGATGGTGAAGTGGGGTTGAAGGGTTGAGAGAAAGAAGAAACAAAGTAGGTGGAGGGGAATATCAAAGAAGTGGTTGTGACAATGAAGACATGAAGAAGAAGAAGGTGGGCATTAAAATAGTGGTTGTGACGATGAATAAAGGAACAAGATGGGGTCATCAAGAGTGTGTTAGTCAGATCCGTAGGAATAAGATGGTTTGTGGGCTATGAAGGGTTGTAAAAATGTGAGAATGAAGGTGATCTGTGAGGTCTGCAATGCTGAAGAGAAGGGACGTTGTTTTTGGGCTAATGTAATAGAAGTTGTAAACACCCTAAAATTGCACAACCGGAGATTTGACAGTCTAAGGGATTAATGCTCCGTTTGGAAAAGCCTTCGCATGGCTAAATTTATGTCGAACACGTTCCGATTTTGGAACTTCAGTGTTTGGGACGGATAAGAATTCTTTTTAATTACGGATTAGTTCAACAAAAAGCAGCCGATTCTCTCGACCATTAATACTTAAATGAGCCTTCGCAAAATCATAAGGTTCCAAAAAAATAGAGTGAAAAGAATTAGCGCCAATCTCTCTCTCTCTCTCTCTATCTTACAATCAAGAACATCTATTTCCATCCTCTGCAACTCTATTAGGTAAGCAAATTTTCCTCTTTTTTTTTTCAATGTTAATCATCGAAAAATTCAGGAGATAAAAGAGGGAAAAAAAAGAGAAAAGAGAAAGAAGAGTACCTCTCTTCACCCATCGATTTCAATCCTTATTCACCCACAAATCTTCAGTCTTAACACCATTGTCATCTTCTCCAACAACTCAATCGAACCCAAACTCACCCTCATTATCTTTGTCCCAAACACCTCCAAGAGCATCGTATTCATCACCCTCACTTACTCATATTCACCATTAATGCACCAACATCCTTGTCTTCATGATACTCACAAACCGTCATCGTCAAGTCTCATTTAACACAATAATATCTCAGCTGCAGCACCACCACAGCCCTCCATTAATGGCTAACTCTCTCAATACCCTCTCTCACTCACAACTCACCCCAAAACATGAGAGAGCGGTGTGAATCAGTTCTGATCTCTTCTATTGATTCACGTTCTTCTCTGAATCTGAATCGAGCTCGAGATGAAAAGAGAAGTAACAATGGAGAGTTCCATTCTACGCCACAGCCACAGAATGTTTCTGTGGTCAGAAATAGAGTGAAAATAGAGATAATATTGCCACACCAAATTTTGTTAATGCAACACCAACTGTAGCAACTCTTTGGAAAAAAAATCATTAACTATTCTCTTATTATTCATGCCACCTTAACAATGAGAATGATCATCACCATCTGTGCGCATTTTGTTTTCTAATTATTTTTATTTTTATTATTTGAAATAAGGGTGGTCATATGTAAAAACATATGAAACAATAATGATTTTTCAAAATATGGGTTAGAGGTTTTGGATTGAGCTGATTTTTTGCAAGGATAGTCACTATGATGAGAAGATCATCCTCACAAAAAATCAGCTCAATCAGAAACTTCTAAATCCATCAAAAGGGATTTAAAAATTATTGATAAAATTGGCCAAAATCGACGGTCCACATTCTAAATCACTTTTAATGGGGGTTAGAAGTTTCAGATTTGACTGATTTTTTTTCGGATGATTTTCCCATCATAGAGATCATCCTCACAAAAAATTAGCTCAATCCGAAATTTCTAACCCATATTTTGAAAATTTATAATTGTTACATTGTTTTTACATATGTTTTCTCATATGTCCCTTGAACCTAACCCTTTGAAATAATCATTAACTATTCTTATTATTCATGCCACCTTCAACCAAGATTTTGATGGAAAAAAAAAACATTATACACTACTTTGAGTATATTTTTAGCTTTCAATTGGGGATGGCATGAAGGTGGTATTTCAACCGTTGGATTGAGAATGATCTTATATGACGGTTCGAATATTTATCGGATTAGATTGGGTATCAGAAAAATATTCAATTCATTGGCAAGCCCGGGATCTCTATTAAAGGGTGGTTGAGATAAGAGGTTAAAATTTTTCAAAGATGAATTCTTATTTTTTAGGAATTATTTTAGATTTACAATTTTCTAAAACTCCTTGGGACTATTCACCCATCTCAACTGTTTGTTTAATGGACATTATTAAATCACCTTTAAGACTAATAATAATGTTATTTTTAAAGAGACTCTACTGTTTGAATGATTACTATAATATTTTATTCGGTTGAGATTGTAATTAGAGGCAAACCTTCATAATAAATAAATAAAATAGGTGAATGATTGAGAATAATTAAAAGTTGAGGTGCTAATAGAAACTCTCATTTTTTTTTCCTTCGATTTTTTGTTTTAGATTTAAGATTTTATATGAATCTTTTATTTTTAATTGTAAAAAATTATTGAAATTGTTTGAATGAGTACTATAATATTTTATTCTATTGAAATTGTAATAAAAGACAAATCTTAGTAATAAAGAAAGAAAATAAGTGAATGGTTGAGAATAAGTAAAAGTTAGGGTGCTAATAGAAACCCTAATTTTTTTTCCTTAGATTCTTTTGTTTTAGGTTTAAGATTCTATATGAACCTTTTATTTTTAATTGTAAAAAATTATTGAAATTATTTGAATGAGTACTATAATATTTTATTTTGTTAAGATTGTAATTAGAGACAAACCTTAGTACTAAATAAATAACTTGATGATTAAATAATATTGTTGAGTTACAGTAGTTTTTTAATTAGAGTATTTGGTGACATGTCTACAAGTAAGTTGAACAAGAACTTAGTCAGGTTGATGCATAGATAAATTTGTATGTGAATTTATTTATTACTTTCTTTTTCTTAATTTTTTTTTAAATTTAAATTTTATTTTTATAGTTTTTATCAAGATAATGTCTAGTCAACCATCAGTAAAGGCATATTGGGATTCAACAATACATAAAATTTGGATGGAATGTTATGTTGAAGTAGTTCAAAAGTATGGTAAAGGAGGAGAGGGTCTAACCTCAAAAGGTCATGATTATTTTATAACTATTTTTGAAGAAAAGTCAAAAAAATCTTACACCAAAGTTCAATACAAGCATCGTTGGGATTACGTGAAAGATAGATGAAAAGCATGAAAGAATCTTAGGATGAAATCTGGATTAGGATGGGATGTAAATACATGATCCTTTGAAGCAACTGATAAACAATGGAAGTCATATGTTTTGGTAATTTTTTTATATGATAATTGAAGTTAAATGAGTTAGTTAATTTTTTTTTTCTGATTATGTTTTATATCTTTTATCAGTTAAATAAACATTTCAATCAAAAGGCACTAGAGTATGAAGATAAGCTAGACCAAATATTTGTTGGGACCGTTGCAATTGGAAAATATTGTATGACTCCAAACGAGACGTCTTCTTCAATCATGCAAGATAGTCGTTTTTCTCTCGATGATTTGGATGCAGATATTGATGATGTGAATGAAGGGTCAATACCAAATACTTCAATTGATCTAGTTGAAAAATCTGTTGAAGAGATGCCTAGAAGACGTCATAAGAGATCGAGTGAGTTTGACCCATCTTCTACCACAAGTGTGAATGCGAAAAGGAATGCAAAAATAGGCGATATTGAGGTCCATAGAATGCTTTCTGTGATGGCTGATAGTATAGAGGCGGATTTGAAAAAATAAGAAATGACACAAAACGCAAAAAAAGACGCTTATATTATCTCATGCATCAACTTGTTGAGTACTTTCAATGACATGGATCGATGTGGACCACTATAATTGACAAATTGTTCAAAGAGTCTTCTAACAGGGAGATTTTTGTTGGATTGATGGATATTGACCGTAGGTCTGCATCAGAGTGGATTAAAATGAAGTTTGAAGAGGCTCATGGAATCTTGTAATGGATAATCTTATGAGGATAGGGTAGATTTATGATTACAAATTATATTAAATACTATAATAGAATAGTGATATTTTTTTTTATTACTATAGTTGTTAGAAGACATTATTTTAGTTTATTGAATTCTTAAATTCATTTTTTACCTAATAGTTTTACGTTATGATTGGTAGAAATATTTGTTTTTAATTTTTTTATTTTTCATTTAAACTCTATATGATTGGATAATTATGAATTATTATCTGTTTATAATTATGTGATTTGCATATATATAATATCAGATAGATGATAGCACAAAGAAAAAAAATTTCTTTTTTATTTTATTGAGGCATTACTACCGTACAAGGAATCGACGCATGAAACAACCATGTCGAACTTCATTACTTTCTGGTGATTCATATGTCAGAGAAATACTTGATTCAGACAATCTAGTGCCTTGTTACGACAATTTTCGTATGGATAAGTATGTCTTCAATAGATTATGTTATTTTATGAGAGATAGAGGATTACTTCAAGATAGTAGAGCAGTGAGAATTGAAGAACAAATTGTAATTTTTTTATATACAGTTGGGCATAATGTTAGGAATAGAAATAATCAAGATAGATTCCAACATTCTGGTGAAACGATAAGTCGATATTTTCATCACGTATTACAAACATTATATAGTTTTGCCCATGACTTAATAAAAGCACCTGACTTGAGCGTCACACCACCAAAAATATTAGCAGATCGACGATATTTTCCATGGTTTAAGGTAATTGATTATTTAATATTTGAATTAATATAATCAATAACATAATAGTTGTTTAATGTTTACTTTTAAATGAAATAGGATTGTGTGGGTGCAATTGACGGGACTCATATACCTGTAGTTATACCATTTGACAAACAAATACCATTTCGATCAGGAAGAAAGACCGAATGTACACAAAATGTCTTGGCTATTTGTTCATTTGACATGTAATTTACTTTTGTTTTGACTGGACGGGAAAGCTCAGCACACGATTGGCGAGTCTTTCAATCTACGCTTAGCGATCCGAGTTTAAATTTCCCACATCCTCCTGTTGGTAATGAAATGTTATTTTATTTTATTTTTGATATTTTTCATATCCATTAAGGTAATTTAAATTTATTGAAAGAAATATTTTAATTGTCTTAGGAAAATATTACATGGTTGATGCGGGTTACCAAAATATGCGAGGATATGTTGCACCATATCGTAATACACGGTATCATATTCATAATTTTCGTAGAGGAAATGGACCAAGAACAAAGGAGGAGTGGTTCAATTATTATCACTCTTCGTGCAGAAACGTTATTGAGCGTTGTTTTAGTGTACTGAAAAAACGATTCCCGATTTTGAAACGGATGGCTTCAAACTCTTTTGTGACTCAGATACGTATTGTATGTGTGTGCATGGCCTTACATAATTTCATCCGACAACAATCAGTTACTGATAGTTGGTTTACACAATATGAGGATGAAAATGTTGACATTGATAGAGGAGGCGCATCTAATACGACACCAAATGAAGTTGATGATGAATTGGTTGTTGATATGAATATTGTACGAGATGAGATTGCTCAACAAATTTATAATGCCATTGTAGACACCTCAATTTGAACGGGCCACTTATCGAAAGGGCCCAAAAATATCGATTTTCTAAATAAATGGGCCAACGGGCCTTAAAGGCCCAAGTCATTGAAAAGTGACATTTTTACCAACCCGAGGCCCCTAAGACCTCTCAATGGTTTAGGAGGCCACCAAAAGGACTCGGCCTACCTTACGACTTCCCAACATTCACCGCTCCGCTTCCAAAATAAAAAACGTCAAATTTTCGATAAATTTCACTAACGGGCCTAAAAAGCCCGATTCGCCAACACGTGGCATTTTTGATCAAATTAATGATTGCAAAAATCTAAAAAAAATTAAAAATAAAAAGGTGAGACGGAGATGCCTACCCCTCCTCTACTATCACCGCTCCGCCTCCATATTCGAAAAATCATTTCTAAAACCCAAGCCCAACACTACAAAGCCCACAAATCATTAACCATATCCAATTCATTATCCAACCCACAACCCTAACCCATAAACCACAACCCACATCAACCAATCACTCTTTATCATCAAAAGATGACACATGTCATCACCCCATCTCACCTCCCTCACCCAACTACCTACCCCATTAATTTGCTTTAAATCCCATCTACCCAACATCAACCCATCACCTTTTCTCTCAATCAAACACATCTACCCACACCCCTAACCTATACCTCCCCTAATCTACCCTCATCATTCCCTAAAACCTACATCTACAACCTAAACCTACACCATCCTCTCAAGTCAAACACTCACCTCTCCCATCAACCTATCCCAACCCTTCATTTCCACCCACTTTAACACATGGCATCTCCTTCATCCTCCCAAAATATCAACCACCTCTTTAAATCCTTCATTCTCTTAAACCAAACACCATTTAATCTCAACCACCATCTTAAAACTTACCTCCACCAACACTCCACCCAAATGGGTTGGGTAGGATCCAAACCATTTGGGTCAAAACTCACCCATTTAACCCCCCTTACCTAAATACCCTCCAATCTCCTCTAAATTACACCCACTTCTCTCTCAAACTCATAACCATTCTACCCATTTTCTTCACTTCACCCCATTATATCCCTAAAATAACTCCTAAACATCTATAAATACCCTCCTCCTCTTCCCAAAAATGGCCCCCAACTTTCATTACAAAACTTCTCCCCAACACTCTCTCTACTAACAACCATCACCAATTCTCACCAAGATTACCACTTCTCTCTCACTAATCATCCCCAAGTCTCATAAAAAAAAATCACATACTCATCATCTCTTCTTTACTCCTTCAACAAAAAAAAAAGAATTGTATTTGCTTAAAATACTAAGGACTCAAGAAGACTCAAAGAAGAAGAAGAAAAGAAGAAAGAAGATACAAGGTGGGTTCAAGGCAACCCCCCCTCCCTCTTCTACATCCTCTCCTCCTCCCTCTTCTATCACCCCTCTCCCCTTCATTTTATTTTTTAGGATGAATGGACCCCAAGGCTAAAGGTCTATAAGGGTCATTTCCATCAATGGAATGACCCTATGATCAAGCCGAAAATGAACCCCTATCTAGGGTACAAATGCACAACACGTGGCACATCATTTTTCGTATTTTTTTTTAATCAAATGATCGAGTTGAGTTGAGGTTACCACTATTTAGTGGGGAGAAAAGGGTGCCTAACACCTTCCCTTTTCTCCAACCGAGCCGCTTACCCCGGATCTTAAGGTTTGATCCGTACCTTATCCACGTGAGTCACTAAAATGCCAAAATGCCACTTTTTCAAAAATGCACATCGGGTGACCATTCACACCCACTTACAATATGAATGGTGGCGACTCCAAACCATCGTAGATAGGGTCATCGTAATGGCGAAATCCCGTGTCTACAGCCATATATATATGATGTAAAATTTTATTTAATTATTTATTTGATAGACATTAAATATGTTAGTATAGAAAAAATGAAATTGAATTTTTATTTTTATTTTTTAATATTAAATCCTATGTTTATACTTATTGTTAACATATTATTACTTATATCAGATAAATAATTTATTTTTTAAATATTATTTTTAATTTCATCTAGCAATTTTTAGACAGCAGGTTACCAAACAGTTCAACATCTTAACAGCACAGTTAGACAGCATGTTATCAAATAATATACTCAATTCAGCAAGTTGCTTCAGCAACAGCAACAACAACTTTCTCTCAATTTCAGCAACTTAATTCAGCATCAGCAACTTTACATACAGTTTTTCCAAACGGAGCATAAGAAGGGCCAATGGTAAAACTAGAAGAGAGAGAAAATCTCAAAACCATCCCAAATCTAAATCTCAAACCAACTCAAAATTCATTTCTCGACCACTTATAATTTCCTTATTTATTTATTTTCTTCTCTCCTCTCAAATTTTCTCTATCCGAGCCCTTTTAGTCATTTATGTATTTATTTTTATATAATTTATTATTATTCCATGATTTCACTCTACATACTTGATACCCTTTATTTTATTTTATAGACATTCATCTGACTAGTCTAACCATTGCATTTTATTTTATTTTATTTTTTTATTTTCCAAAGGGAGCCTTACTTTATTAAGCTAGTTACCCACCAAATTTTATTTTATCAAGTTTGTTGCCAAATAGACCTTGGAGTAGGGATCCACGTCATAAAACCCAAATTGAAGAGGGAAATTTGTTACTTAACATACCTTGCATCTTAACCACATCAATTTGGGGCATCTAAAAAAACACATGATCCGATGCCACAAGGTAATAAAGGGCAATATTATGAGAACATAAAAAAAAAAAAGTTCAAAAGTTAATTTTTAATGTTGAATTCTAGGTTTTGGGCGTCCGATAGCCATCTGTTCTCTACACAATTGATCAAGGTCAAAAAATTAATTTGTTGTAAAGTCCTTTTTCTTTTGAATATGAGTTTTCAATGAAATCTAGATTGTTGTAGTGTCGGATTGCCAATTTGATATCCATGGCCCCAAGTAACCTTAGTGGGATTTGAAATCTTATTAAGTTAGTCATACTAACCTAATTCATAAAGTAAAGCTTGTTTAGTAACAAACATGCCAATGCAAGGGAGTTTTTGAAATTGCAACGGTTAGACTCACCAGGTAAATCCCTCTTTCGCTTTATTTGTTTATTTGTTTTTTTATTTTATTTTATTTTCTCTTTTTATTTATTATTTTTCTTCTTAAGTTTCTCTAACAACTAATCATCCACGTTTTTATCAAACAGTATTTAGAATCCTACCCATGTATCTCTCCCTCTCCCTAATTTTTTTGTTAACCAATTTCTCCTACACATCTCGCTCTCTCTCTTTTATTTGTGTGGGTTTAGTGTATGTTGGAAGCCATTTTTTCTAGAGTTCACAGTTTAAAAAAATAAACAAGTTTTGGTTGCATTCGTATCTCTCAATTGATCTTATAACCTGGAAATCTTGAAGGAAAAATACCATCTCTTATTGTCTAATTATTCTTTGGAAGGAAGAGCATAATAAGGTACTTATTATCTTTCATTAGTTTAAAGATGGTTCTAGTGCAAGATAGTGACTTGATACATATTGTTAAGTGATGATTTCATTATAACTAGTATGGATTTTTGACATTTTCATTTTTAGGATTATCTCTTGAGTTTTGTTATTCTTTGCTTTCTTTTTGGGCTATAATGCTTATTACATGTTTGTTTAAAGTCCTCAATGAATTAAAACTTATGTTCAACAATATTTGTGAACACTTTTTTTTTACTACTTTAAATGTCTAAAGGCTATTTTTAGGGGCTGGTTTGATGTTATAAAAAACTGACTTTGGGGGGACTGGTTTTGAGAGTATAAAAATTGATTTTGTGGGGTTGTTTCCGTGTAAAAAAAAAGACTTTGTGGCTGTTTCATGCTACTAAAAACCAAGTTTGTGGGGCTGATTTGGTATTTTAAAGACCAAATTTGTGGGACTGGTTTGGTAGTTGAGAGGTGAATTTCATGGGACTGGTTTTAGGTGCAGAAAATCAGTTTTGGAGAACTATCTCGAGAAGGAAAAAATTCAGATTTTGGGGACTATTTTGACATACCAAATCTTCATTTAGGGGCAGGCTTGCATTCTATAAAAATCTGATTTTTGGTACTAAAATGTCAGGATTTCTTTTTGGGTTGTTTTAGTGCTAAAAAATGAAATTTTGAGACTAGTTTTGTATTGTGTTTGGAGCTACTGTGGTAACATGAATAATTTTTTGGGACTGTTTTGATGGTGTAAAAAAATTGGATTTTAGGGGCTGTTTTGTTGGTGTAAGATTAAAAAAATTGGATTTGTTTTGTAGAAAAAAAATGAAAATGTCAGGATTATTTTCAATCAAAGTACGAGATTATTTTTTTTCGAAATTATGGATCGTTCTTGTTTGAAAGAAATTTGGATTGCTTGCGTAAGTGAATTGGTCCAATTCCATGTAAAATCGGGGTTTGTTCATACCATGGTTTCGAGTTCATTTTCGTTTGATTGATTCCAATGCCATAATGGCATTGGTTGCTTAATCGTGTTCATAACCTATTATGTACTTGATTAAGGTTGTTTTTCATCAGAATTGAATTTCGCTTGAATGTGTTTGATGAAACAAGATCTACAAAATTTGAGTGCTTTCCTTAATACTTGTCAAGTTGGTTTGTTATGGCATAAGTTCAACCAATGAGTTAACTCATCTCATGTGCATGAATTTCAAAAGTCTTAAAACGAAACATGCACACACTTTTAATCGAGTTAAATTGAGTTGAATCAAGGGTTTTGATTCCCTAAGAGACGAGTGACCAAAAATAGTGCCAGAGCATGCGCTAGAAGTCCTCAAACCAAAAGTGGATCAAAAACCTATGATTCGCCTAAATTCAACCCAGTTCATTGTACATAATTTGCAAATATCGAAATATATAAATATAAAAATCACGTGAATCTAAAAACTTAGTATAAACGGGTGAATCGGGGTGCCTAACACCTTCCCCAAGTCCTAATTGAGCATCCAAACTCGGATCTCAAATTCTTAGATTATTCCCGTAGAGTCAACTCGTCAGAAAAATCATTTTTAATTAATAAAATAAATTGGTTGGCCATTCACACCCAAGTAAGTCGATGAATGATGACAACTCCAAATAAAGTGGGCAATTGATTCCATCTCGAGAATCCGGTCGCTACAAAAGTAAAGGGAAGTAGGTTGTATGACTATGAGAGAGGAAGGAAGTTTTTTTTAATGGTGGTGAGTTTTTTTTTTCTGTCTTCTTTTCTTTTTCTCTTCTTCTCTTCCTTTTTTTCTCTTCAATTTTCTCCTGATCTTCTATTTGCTTTTTTTTTTTTATAACGTATGCCTCCCCTCTTTTATAGAGGTTTTCAAATAGAGTTTGAGTTCTGGATGGACTCTACCATATTGTCATCTTATGTGAGAGATCTCACGACTAAGAATCCCACATGATTTTAAAATTTCTTACTCTTTTTTTATATAATTCCTTCAACATATAAAACTCTTTTAAGGAGTTTCTTTTTCTTTTATTTAGAATTTTTCTTAGCCAAACCACTCAAAGGATGAGATGGGTTATGATAACATGTCCATAGCCAACTTATTAAATACAAAAAGATAAAATCTTCTAACATTATATTTCTTATCAAAATTGAAAAAATTTGAATTTAGTCTCCAAGAATTTTGTATGATAGCCTATTCACATATTTTTCTGTTGTGTGCAATTATATGTCGATTATATTGTTTTCTTGATCTGTAATTGAATCCCCAACATTCTATACGATTGTAAAATGATATGTTTTAGTTCCCTCCTTTTTTTGGTATTTCATTTTTTATGTTTTTATAATTTTTGCAATATTAGTGTGCACACTTAAAGGAAGTTTCTTCGCATTACTTGAACTACTATTGATTTCTTTCT
Organism: Akebia trifoliata; assembly: GCF_017979445.1. Taxonomy (NCBI): domain Eukaryota; kingdom Viridiplantae; phylum Streptophyta; class Magnoliopsida; order Ranunculales; family Lardizabalaceae; genus Akebia; species Akebia trifoliata. The sequence goes on along the minus strand of NC_141388.1, from coordinate 28,574,004 downwards.
TTCTTAATATGTATATAAATCATTAATGACCTCTCTAAAAATTATTTGCAGCTTATAAGGGCTGTGGTTACTGTCAGTAGCTCCAACATGTGCATTGGTTCTGCTTCACAACTTGGTGCTTTTTGAATTCAATTAAACACAAATTTTTCTAATCAACCAATGGAGACTCATGGTCGAATTTTATCTTGAAATTGATTCAAAACAAAGAAGGCTACTTACATTGTAGAATTTCCTGAAATTTAATGTTACATCAAGCCACGGTTGTCTTAAAGAAAGCGTGGTCTGCAAAAGAAGATTTTTTTCTATAATGGGCAACAAGACACTGATTAAATGGTCAAAACAAATTACATCCTCCCAAGTCCAGCAGCTAATACGGGCAGAAAGGGACGTCCAGAAAGCTTTTCTCATATTTGATGCAGCAACAGCCGAGTACACTAATGGCTTCCGGCATGATCACATCACCTTTAGTCTCATGATCTCCAGATTAGCTTCCGCAAACCAATTCAGATCAGCTGAGGAGCTCCTCAATAGGATGAAGGAAGAGAAATGTAACTTCACGGAAGACGTATTTCTCTCTATTTGTAGAGCCTATGGGCGGGTCCACAGGCCACTGGAAGCCCTCAGAATTTTCCATCAGATGAAGGAGTTCCTGTGTGAGCCCACCCAAAAATCTTATATCACAGTCTTTGCCATTCTTGTTACCGAAAACCAATTGAAGATGGCTCTAAAGTTTTACAAGTATATGAGAGAAGTGGGTATTCCTCCAAGTGTTGCTTCGCTCAATGTTTTGATTAAGGCTTTATGCATGAACAAGGGGACCATGGATGCTGCTCTTCAAGTGTTTAGAAAGATGCCCCATCATGGGTGTATTCCTGATTCTTATACTTATGGTACTTTGATTAGTGGGTTTTGCAAATTTGGGATGATTAATGATGCAAAAGAGATATTCAAAGAAATGGAAACTAAAGGTTGTACACCAACAGTTGTTACATACACATCTTTGATTCATGGTCTATGTCTGTCCAACAATTTGGATGAAGCTATGGAATTGTTCGAAGAGATGAGTAGCAAAGGTATTGAGCCCAATGTGGTTACTTTCAGTTCTTTAATGGAGGGTCTCTTCAAAGGTGGGCGATCTTCACAAGCCATGGAGCTACTCGAAAAGATGATCGGTAAACGCCATTCACCCAACACAATAACTTATAGCACTTTAATTAATGGACTATGTAAAGAAGGAAAACTTCAAGAAGCAATAGAGATTCTTGATAGAATGAAGCTTCAAGGCTTGAAACCTGATGCGGGGTTATATGGTAAGATCATAGAAGGTCTATGTGATTCCTCTAGGTTCCAGGAGGCCGCAAACTTCCTTGATGAGATGTCCCTTGGTGGAGTCTCACCCAGTCGTATAACATGGACTCTTCATGTCAAGATTCATAATGTCATAGTCCAAGGACTTTGTACCAAGAGTGATCTGAATAGAGCCTTTCAAGTTTACCTAAGCACGCGTATCCGAGGTATCTCAATCAATGATGAGACCTTTAATTCTCTTGTGAGTGGTTTTTGTAAGAAAGGAGATGTACACAAAGCTGCTCGGATTGTTAATGAAATGGTGCTCGAAGGTTGTGTCCCTGATGAGGTCACATGGAATGCTGTTGTGGGTGAATTATGGGGTCGAAGGAAGATGCGGGAAGCTGCCGAGTTGGTACAGGTTGAACTGATGAGCAAGTTTGTTGAGCCCAGGGCATAAGGTCTTAATATGAATCTCGGCTTGTGTACATGTGGCAACTCAAGTGTAAGTGGTAACCTATAGAGTACGTTCTCCTCTAGATTACTCAATTATTTTAAGTGTTAAGTTCTCCAAGTTCAAGGTTCTATTCTAGAAGTTAAGGCTGTCACATTTAAGAATCTAGTATTAAGGTTAGTGGGTTGACATACTGTAATGCAACTTTCAATTCTTGGGGTTAAAATCCAGCTTCCCAAACAAAGGAAAAATAAAAAAGGGTGGATAGTTCCCCTGAAAGATCCATCTAAAGGAATCAATCGACATGGATTGACTTACTATAGGTGAGGATCCCAAGTTTCCATCTAATCAAACAGATGTGCCACATCTAAAATTATTGGCATGGAAATCTATCTATCGAAGGGCCAGGAATATATATGGGCCAAATAGAGTCACTTTCTGCTAGATTTGAGTATGGGCTGCGAATCTATATCTGATGTGTATGGTGGGGAGATATTGTGCCATGACTTCTTTTTTTCACTTGAAATTAATTTGGAAAACAGTTTCATAGAAATGTACTGGGACTATAATCTCTCGTATTGTTTGTGTTGTATGTGGCTCATATGGAGTGGAACACGTATATAGAGAAAGCAGGCGAATGCCGGCATGAAGCTGGAGTGGAGAGAGGGACGCATAACATATCGAATGGAATGGAGCGGAACATTGAAATTGACGAGATACGAGTGAGAAGCATCTATGGAATGCACACCAATGTCCCAAACAAAGTCAATTTCAATGTTACTCCGGCATGACTCAAAAGAATAATGCTGAAGTGCCTCAAGATTGGATCTCACATCGCAGACCCTAATGTGAAAGTGTATCGGAAACATAGATGCATTTCCTCGAGATACGAGTGAAAAAGCATATGCGGTTCCTATCCACTTTCACATCAAGATGTTCGATAATCTAATTTATAAATTTATAATCAAATGTTATCGTGTAGTCGATAATCTAATTAATATTTTAATTATAAAAAAAAATTATAAATCGAATCAAATGTTATCGGGTATTCGACAATCTAATTTATAAATTTATAATATTTTTTTTATAAATCAAATATATCCTTTGTAATAATTTTCATAAATATATATGTGTGCTTTTCTTTTAACTTACGCACACACACACATCAATTACTGTACTCTGTATAGTCAAAGATGGAGAACACATGGCTCCCTCACCGTGGGACTGAGAATTGTGCATTTTTCCGGTTATTTATAGGATAACATGATATCACCTTCTGATTTCTCTATTTGATTATACACTGTTCAAAAGTCAAAATTACAAATCGAATATTCGATAATCTAATATCGGGTATTCGATAATCTAAAATCTAATCAAACATATTTCCTTGGAAAATATTTGCAAATCTGTTGTATTTTTTTTTTTTTTTTTTGAGTTAGAATTTGCATAAATTGCTTGTTTCTTATATTATTTTTTTTCATGCTTTTATTTATTTCAGTTTTACTTATTATATTAGCTGTGATTATAATGTTTAAATGATGTCAGAATATAAATGAAATGTTATATGGATTTGTAATGTATATATGATAGAATGTGAATGTGTTATGTATATTCGATGTAAGGTGGATGTTGGATTGCGTATTATACAGACATTTTGTTTATTAGGAAAATTTCATATGTCCATTTTTAAAAGGAAATGTTATTGAAATTTTTATAGAATTATAAAATTTTATCATTTTTTATAGAATTATAAATTTTTTAAAATTAAAAAAAAAAATTATAATTTTTTTTATATAAATTTATTATATTTATATATACTTAGTGTAATTATATATTTATAAGGATATTTTGATAATTTTTTATGCATTCAGGGTACGTTATCAACATTGTGTATTATGTAGGTATTTTGTTTATCAAGAAAAATGTCATATGTCCATTTTTAAGAGGAGATACTGTTGAAATTTCTATAGAATTATAAATTTTTTATAGAATTATAATATTTTTAAAATTAAAATAATTATTTTTATAAAATTTTAAAATAAATTTATTATATTTATATATATTTAATGTAATTATATATTTATAAGGGTATTCTGGTCATTTTACCCTAATATAGCAAAATCCAGAAGTTGTATCAAACAATAATTATCAGATTCTGATAAACAGCACAATACTTTTACAAAGTTCTATCAAACAAGTTTTTTAGTGTTCTAGCTTTTTACAACTGTTTTTTACAACAGTTTCTTACAGTAAATTCTGGCAGTTGTATCAAATGGGGCCTTACTAACAAGTATTGAGTAGGGATCTTGAGTGATGTCTTATTTCTATGGTTAGGTTAAGTATCAACGTGGCATTGTATTATTGGATGTTAAAACTAGTTAGACTGCTATGCAAGCCATGAGAATCTCGGCGTATTAATTGTTTTAATTTAAAAAAAAAAAAAACAGTCTTTCCCTCTCTCTCTCTCTCTCTCTCTCTCTCTCTCTCTCTCTCTCCAAACCCCAAAATCTTCAAGTCTTCCCTCTCATCTTGAACCTTCAAAAAAATAGGGTTTTCATTGTATCTTCTCTCTCTCTCTCTCTCTCTCTCCTCTTCAAGAGTTTCGAGGGTTCAAGATCAAATGGAGGTGAGGGAAGAGAGGAGTGCTTAGGTATTTGGATAAAAAAAGGAGAGAAGGAAAGCTGCTGTATTTAAAAATAAAAAATAAAAAATTAAAAGAGTCCCACAAACCTTATTAAGTTAGTAAGGACTTCACCCTTACCAAGGGTCTTGGGCTCACCTTGTGGCATCCTAAACCATGATCCAATTCTTTAGAGTTGTAGAAGATAAAATTCTATGAACTTTGAAAAAAAAAGTTCCAAAACATATTAATTTTTTCACCGTTGAATTCTAATTTTAAGTTTGGGAATTCGGTGGAAGTCCCGTAGCCATCCATTTTCAAAACAAAAGAATTAAATTTTTTATTTTCTAGATCTGATTTTTTTTTTGACGAAATTTCAAGGGCTATGGTGTTGGATTGTTGATGTTATAAACCATTTGAACAAAACTACCTTTAGTAAGGCTTAAAATCTTACTGTGATAGTAAGGATATTGTTTCGCTAACAGGGTGACTCGAAAACTAAATCAATGTGAACCTTGCAAGAATCATAGATTTTTTTCTCTCACTAATTTTAAAAGTTGGAGATTTTCACAATTGGTTACCACCTCAACAAAATTTTAAAATCCAATAATAAAATGCCACGTAGAAAACTAACCTAAGCATAGAAATGGAACATTGTGTTGATTCCCTTGTTAGCAATCTCCCGTTTAATTCTTGAAAAAATCACGAATTTTTTCTTTTTTTCAATGAAAGTGTTATTTTTTGGATTATTGAACTATTCTGAATAATTCATGGATTTTAAGTTTGAAAAAAATAAAATCCAATTTTTATGAATTTTTATAAAATTCAGTGGAAAAAAAATGATATTATAACTTGTTGTATGTTGCAAAGTGTAAACTTGTAAGTTATGACTTTGAAGTGACCATGCTTCAAAATTTTGGAGGAATCCACATTTTTATGTGACAAATGTTCCTTTTATCTTTTAAAAAAATAATGATATGACTGTCTACATTTATTTGAGATCACACCTTAATTTTTCAAATTGATGATTTGTCCTTGACTTTAGTCTTCTTTTAAAAATCAACGGAACAATAACCTCAATATCACCATCTCCATTAACATCAATTTCATCATCACCATCACTATTAACATCACTCTAATATGGCCGAATTTTTAGTTTTCGAATTTTTGAAATGAAACAGATCATATACGCATGAAGCATATGCCTCATATTTTTTATTTATTAAAGTTTTGGCCAAATTTTAGACTGAATTTTTGTAATCCAAAATCAAATAGAACTCGACTTTTTCACGAATCGAATTTTTTCGGTATTCCGAATTGCTAACAAGGATCTCCAATTTAATTCTTGAAAAATTTACGATTTTTCCATTTTTTTTTTTCAATGAAAGTATTATTCTCCATCTTATTGGACTATTCTAAATAATTCACGGATTTTAAGTTAGAAAAGAATAAACACATTTTTTACAACTATTACGAATTTTTATAAAACTCAAAAGAAAAAAAAATGCTACTATAACTTCTTGTATATTGCAAAACGTAAACTTGTAAGTTGCAACGTGTAACACAAGTCGACTTTGAAGCAGTTATACTTCAAAATTTTGGAAGAATCCACTTTTTTACATGAAAAATGTCCATTTTATCTTTAAAAAATAATGACATGACCCTCTACATTTACTTGAGATTCCACCTTAATTTTTCAAATTGATGATTTTTTCATTGACTTTGATCTTTAAAAAAAAAAAAATCAATGGAATAATAACCTCAATATCCTCATTATCACCACCATTACCATTTTTTAACATCACCATCACCATTAATATCACTATTATATGGTCGAATTTTTTAAATAAAACGGATAATACACATATGAAGCATATGCTGCATATTTTTCATTTATCGAATTTTTTACTGAATTTTAGATCGTATTTTTGCAACTCGAATTTTTCACGAATCAAATTTTTGCCGTAGTATTCCGAATTGCTAACAAGGGTTGATCCCCACTCATAAGTATTAGCTCTGCGATAAGTTATCATCAAATTACGAAAAAAAAAAAAAATTGCTCATAATATTCACCCACAGTGCTCACAGAATCTGGGATCCACCAATCACATGTGCTCGCATTGCATTCTCAATTTACAAAATTACCCTCGTCAAACTAGATATGGTACACACTGTTAGGAAAAAGTTTTGTGAGCAAAGAATCTCTCACAAAATACGCGAGAGAGCACCGACGGGTCATGTGGATGGAAAGCGACGGAATCAGATACTTCCGTGAATCCAAGCTCACGGGAATAACGGTGCAATTGGACATCTCGCCGTTGAATTCTCATGCTTTATTACACGACTGGCTAATTCCGTAAATTGGGATAAGATTCTCCGTTAACTCCACTCATGGATATTCTTTAGGGTGGTGATTTAAACATACCCCTCAATGTTTTGATGAATATTAGAAATACCCATAGTTTCAAAATGATAATATACCACCTTGACCTCAGTCTTCTCTTATAGACTAAATGTAAAATGATCCAAATGCAGCTATCTTCAATCTACAACAAAAAAAACCTGGATTTTTATTCGTGTGATTTAGCCATGACCCCACTTTTTGGTGAATATAAGAGATGCTTCTATGTTTTGAAATTGATGGCATGCCTCCTTTAACCTCAGTCTTCTTAATAGATTAATAGAAAAAATTCAAACGTTCTCAGTTTCAACCTTTAAGTAAAAACCCTTGATTTTTTCTTTCCAAAATCAATCATCTTCCACTTCTTCAAGTAAAATCTTAAACTATCATTTTCAACCTTAAGATTTTATTTACTTCAACCTTCAAACTTCAAGACAAGATGGGATTTTTGTTGAAATATAAATGATGGAATTTGATATAGAAAAATTTAAGGGTACATAAAGGGTGGAGCTAGGTTGAAAAGGATGAATCCAAGATAAAGTTGAGAAGAAAAAGAAAATATATCATGAAGATTGAAAATGTTGAAGACGTCTGATTTCAAAAAGAGGAATCAAGTATTTTTTAACTAGAGGTTGAAGACGGTTGGAGGGGGGGGTCTTTTTTCACTAATATATTAAGAAGATTTAGGGCAAGAGAAACATAACATGAGGGTATCTCTAATATTCACAAAAAACTTGGGGGCCATGTCTAAAGCTCCCTTTCTCTTCAATCATCTTCAATATCGCAAGTTATAAAATTACTCTACTCTTCAACCTCACAGATTATATCTACTCCAACTTTCAAAATTGAATAAGATAGGATTTTTGAAGTGTTTGAAGATCAATAATTTGGGAGAAAAATTAAGGGGTTTTTTCGTTGTCACAATTGAAAATGATAGCATTTAGGTTAGTTTGTATTAGTCCATAAGAGAAGACTGAGGACAAGGGGTATGTCATCAATTTCAAAATATAATGGAGGTACCTTGAGAGGGGTACGTCTTAATCACCCTTATTTTAATATTAGAAAATGTCGTTAAAGTCATGGTTATGGTCACATACTCACATGAGTAAAAGGGTTAAAAGATAGAGGATATGCGAATTGTGTTGTGCTACATAGCCCAACGACCCTAAGTTTCCCAAAAATCATTAAAGAGAGATACTATTTGCAATCTAATTTTACTTATTACACTTTAATTAAAAATAAAGAAAATAATTAAATAATTAAGAACAAGTAAAAGTTGGGGTGCCAATAGACATTCTCTTATTTATTTATTTTTTTGCTAAATTTTTATTTTTTGAGTTTAGAATTTTATATGAGCCTAATCATAATTATAAACAACTAGTGAAATTGTTTGAACGAGATGTTCTGTAATGTTGAGATTTTAATATGCACCAAAACCTTGGTAATGTTTAAAGAATGTTTTCATCGAGATATGAGTGAAAAAGCATTTATGATTCCTGGGGTTGTTCACAAGATAATTGAAAGTAGAAGGAGAGAGCTACAGGATAATTGCGCTACATGTATTAACTCTAATACATGATTAATTAGTTAATAATTACCTTATGTGCAGGGACAGAGTCAGGATTTTGCCCATGTGGGTGGGGGGCAACAAAGAGTATAAAATTTTTTGTGGGGACAATTAAAAGTGAAAAAAAATAGTTGTGAGAGCAATTAAGATTGGAAAAAAATATTGTGGGGGCAATAGTGGTAGATTTTTTTATCATCTGCTAAAATCTATTGCAATATCTCAAGAAGTCATAGACTTCAAAAATTCTTTTGGGGGCAAGTGCCCCCACAACCCTGACTCTAAATCCGCCCTCTGTTTACATGTGTCATCGGATTAAGGTGGTTAGAGAAATGTTATCTACAAAACCCATAGGTCTTGATGTTGTCATCCTTGTAGACATCCACATCCCTAGATTGGGATTAATTCTTTCCCATGGGCAACTCCTAAATGGCACTATCAAGCACCTCCTCAGGTAAGGGGATGCTCTTCCTCAAGCACCACGGCTCATTATAGTCCACGACCTGCATATTGATTGAATACATTATTTGGCTCATTATCCCATATGGTATGTATTTTGGATTTTGAAAGAAGAAACGAATTTTAAACGTAAGTAATGATATTAGTTTGGTGTCCTTGATTCAACTGGAATTTTTCTTATTTTAATCCAAATTTTAAAATGAATTCACTTTAAAAATTAAAAAAATAAAGAAAAAAAGAAGGGGGGGATGGGGGATGGACTAGTTGCACACCAATAAGTTGTTGGTTGCACTCTAACCTTAAAAGAAAAAAGTTCTTATTTTAACCTACTAATTGCACTTCATGATAGTAATATAAAGATTTAGGGGCTTACTCATCTTCCCATGGCCTTGTGCTCTTTTATTCTTGTGATTGATTTTGCTCATATTCTCTTTGGCACCAATTGATATTGATTTTCCAACCTCTATATAGGTTTCGTTTAGAAATTGATAAAAGCTTATGTTTGGATCTTATCTCTTAGGATTCGATGATCACTGATCAATTCAAACTGTTGACATGGATTCCAACAAGTTTCTTAAGCTTCATAATGACTTTAAAATCACCAAAACCAATCCTTCCTTGATTTATGAATACAAATACATGGTGATTATAAAGGATACGTGATGTTTGCACAAGGGGTGTTAATGAGTACCCATTTACCAGGAACCAAAATCAAAAATACCCCCCCGTCTTCGATTCTCTTTTAATTGGAGCTGATTAGAGCCAGGTCTAATATGGAATCGAATCGATAGGAACCGGAACCATTAGGTTCTATTAGATGGGTACCCACGGTTACCCGGAACCGATTTATTTTATCGTTTATTTTTACATTATTCATGATTTAAGGTTTTCCTTTATTTTAAAATTAGCATATATATTATGTAAAATTCTTCAATTTTTCATATAAACTAAATATTGTAGGTTGAAATGGCTCATCTCTTCTTAAAGTTTATTACTTGCAAAGAATATGATTTTCAATTTTTGAAAAAAATCATGAAATCATATTTTTAGTGGAACAGATGGGTACCTGTGATTTTTGACGATTCCAATTCTACTTGTTTTAAAATTGGACCCAAAAATTTAGCGTTTATGATTCTAACTTTCATAGGAATTGAACTGGAATTGACTCATTGACAAGCCTAGTTTACACATAGCTTAGACTACATAAAAATGATTGAACCAACAATAATTTATGTGGGCATCTTTGGGGAAGAAGAAGAAGATGAGTGCAATATTTTTTGTATTATTCTTGGAGTGTAATAATCTAAATGGAGTGCAATTGGTAATGTGTGGTGTGCAACTAGTCTGTTCCTAGAAAAAAAAAAAAAAAAAGGTAAAGCGGTATTATTTTCTATTGCCCTCAACCTAATAATAGTCGTATTACAATCATGCATTTTAAATTCAAATTCAATTTGATTTGGGTCTCATCACTCTCATACAAAAGTTACATTGCTATCATAAGGGCAATTTAGACCATACCCCTCTATGTTTCGGTACATATTCTTGGGAAACCCCTATTTTTCTCAAATTGATGACATGCCCCTTATCACAATCTTCTCTTATAAACTGATTAAACATGATCTAAATGCCCTCATTTTCAACTTCTAACCAAAAACCTCGATTTTTATCCCCTCAAAGCTTTTCAACCTATTACAAAACCACTTGGAAAACCACCTCTTAGAAAACTACTGATTTTTCTTCGTGAACCTTCTTTCAAAATCAATTTTTTTCTTGAGATATGAAATGTAGATAGAATCTAAGAAGTTGAAGATGAGGGTATACTTTTTAATCCCAGAGATTTAAGATGAGTGCTTTACGAGAAAAAATCAAATGTTTTTGGCTTAAGGTTCAAGATAGGGGTGTTGATAGGTTAGTTTCAATTTCTATAGCTATCACAACCATTAATTTTTCTCGATTTCGATTCCTATTGATTTTGGGTCCAATTCTCAAATCAATGGAATTTGAATCGAAACCATACAAAGAATTCAGGATTTATTAATTTGATTCCAAGAGACCCGATTCTAATTGGTTCCAATAAAAAGGTATCCACAATCATCCAATCAATTCATGTTCCAATTCAGCCAAGAGTTAATTGGGCATCCATTAACACCCTAGTTGAAAATGAAGGTATTTACGTAAATTTTCATTAGTCTATGAGAGAAGGCAAGCCTATTAAATTATACCTTTGGATTTTGCTTTATCCAATTGAAAGGTTACACCATTAAAATTACACCTTTAAACCTTACTTTATCTAATTCAAATTCAAATTCAAAGATATGGATAATATTTGGTATCATCCCAAATCTCTTGAAAAAAGATTGTTCTTATTTGATTCGAGAATATTTTTTCCCAAAAAAAATGTTTGGGAGGTTCTTAAGCTGGATTTCGTGGTCATGACCAAATAATTCTGATTATTCATTTTTATCTATAAAAGCAATGTAACATTAAACAACTTCCTCTCCATCCTGTTTGGATAGATAGGAGAGAGAGAAAGATAAAATAATACAATAGGAAGTAATTTGTTTTATTTTCTCACTTTCTCTCTAAATCTCTCCAATTCGAGGGAGAAACAAATTGAACAATTTTCTCTCTTACTTTCTTTCCATTTCTCTCCATTAATATTTTCTTCTCTCCTCACTTAACTTCCCAAACAAGAATGGAGAGAAAACTGATTTCTTTCACTTCTCTTCTCTTTATTTCTCTCAATCCAAACATAGTGAGGATACATGTTCGAGCTTTTCAACCGCCAAAACTAAAAGACCTTGTAGTTGTAGGTGTTTATAAAAATTACTAAAGAAGAGTTCTCTGTGTTAAAAAATAGAAAATCTCACAATACATTTATATAGACATCTTACAACAACTAACAACAAATTTAACAACCTTACAACAAAATATTACTTTGTAACCAACTCTAACTAATAGTAACTGATTACAAGAAAAATTTTAAGTGTAGAAAACTTATATACAAACACAAGTATACTAATATCCCCCCTCAAGATGATGGAGTGCAAAACATCATATTCTTGTCTCTCAAATAACCAAATCTAGCATAAGGGAGAGGGTTGGTGAAAATATCTGCAATCTGATCCACGTTTGAGATGTGTCTAACATCAATTTCACGAGCAACAACTTTTTCTCTAATAAAATGATAGTCAATCTCAATGTGTTTTGTACGTACATGGAATACCGGGTTGAAAGCAAGAGAAATTGCTGATATGTTATCACACCAAATTAAAGGAACTTATGGTATGAGCATTTTTAATTCATTAAGAAAAATACGAATCCAAGACAATTCAGTAGTAGTGTGGGCAAGGGATCTATATTCAGATTTTGTATGTTAAACCAATACCACAAGTCAAGCCTTAATTTTCTCCCCAAATTATGGTTTGGTTTATTTCCTTCTTTATTATGTAATATTCATTCTTTATTGTGTAATATTCTGTAATTATTCTGTAAATATTTAGTTAACTTATTTAGATTAGGTTCCTGATTCGTAGCTACTGCGAACCTGTATAAATGTGACTATTCTTAATGAAGATAAACAGCTTTTAAAATTCAATATTTGTGTAAAACCTTTATGGTATCAGAGCCCTAAGGCATACTCTTCTTCTCCCAACTTCAATCATGACAGCAACAAATAATGTCACGGTTATATCTGAAAGTACAGCCACCTCCATTCCATCTTCATCTTCAATCATCGCCTCTTCATCTCAAGTAATCTCTATCAACACTACCACATTAATTCCACATAAGCTATCCAAATGTGGGAATTATTCAATGTGGTGTTCTCAAATGACTAATCTCTTTCTCGGTTATGATCTCATGGGATTCATAGATGGATCTAATCCTTATCCTCCAATTGATGATCAAGAACACAAGCTTTGGATTCAACAAAATCGTCTCATTCTCCTCACCATACAAACAATAGTCATAGGAACCACTACTCCTCTTGTCTCTCGCTGCAAAAATTCTCAGGAAGCTTGGAACAAACTCAAGGCTACAAATGCCAACAAGTCCAATACTCGGATGGTTGGTCTTCGCGATTCACTTACTGTAATGCCCCGAGTTTTTAACTCATATCTCGAAGGAATCTAATAGTGAAATTTTAGGAGAATTCTAAACGAAAGATTTAGGATAAAATACTCCAATTTTGTTTCGTTCATCTTTAACAAAAATCAACTTCACCATTGGATTAAAAAGGGTCGAAATATATACATTAGCCTGTAAGCAAGTTCGAAATCAAGTTCGGATGAAAAAGTTATAAAATCCTTGAATTTCGTGTTGAGTGGGACATAAAATAATAAATTTTCGTTAGAGGAAGAATTAGAAAATTTTGACCACACCATGAGGTCCGCAACAAAAAATTATTCAAAATGGAATACTCATGTTTCATTTTTCGAGTTCGAATGGTTAGGATTTCGTCAAAAATGGAAATGAAGGAAAAATACAAAAGTACCCTCCAGCTTTTTTATAAAAAGAACCAACTCATTCTTTTATTCACTTTCTCCTCTTCAACTCACAAAGAATCAGCCCACTTCCAAAACCTATGGTTTCAATCCTTTCCATCACGATCTATCGCAAGCGAGTCCGAGTTGACCATCGGCGGAGGAGAGAAAGTCGTCGGTATCGACGAGTTCCACATCTTCAACCCGTTTAACCATCATCTTCCTTTCTTTATTTTGCTCTCTCACTCGAAATCAGTATGTGGGTTCGATATTACCCACTCGGATTCTCATCCATCTAAAGGAAGAGTCGTCTATCGTCATCGAAAATGGAAAGAACACCTTCATCGAGGGTTTCGAAATTAACTTGACCATTGATACCCAAGTTCACCAAATTTCGAGCTCATTGCGGTCTCACTTGAACCTCTTTGCTAGCTTCACGTATTCGACAATCACAAACCAAATAGGGGACTCTCAACTTTTATTAGTAGTTGTAGATTTCGAAAAAATTACATTTAGGGATATTTCGAAACTTATTTTGTGTTTTAAAAATTTTAGAATATTGTTGTAATTGTTTCAAATTCATACTAGAACTAATGTATTTGATGTATTTCATCATAATTTAAATATTGGATTCGTGGGTGGATTAGTAGAATCGAAAAAGAGTGAAAAACTCGAAAAAACGACAAAAAAATGAAAAAATTCGCGACTTTCAATGTTTTGACGGTGCCATAGTGAAAGAGCACGGTGTCATCGTGCTCAAATTATTTTTTTTCGAAATTGCTCCATATTTTAACCTTGAACTCCCCTTCATGTATACACACAATCCAACCCTTTATTTCATTAAAAACATTTTAATAAATGTCCTTTTTAATTTTTACTTTTCATTTACTTTAATTTCTTTAATGAAATTATGATTTTACCCCCCATTTCAGAACAATAGGAATGTTTTTAATTTCCAAAAGACAAAGGATCAAAATTTGATTTTTGATTTCAAGAACAAAACGTAAATTTCGACGTTTTCATCCAATTTTCAAAAGCGAATATCTTTTGCATTTCTGTGAATTATGAAATTAAAATTATATGATGTCGAATCTCATGTTAAAGGATTTCAAGTACAAAAACTCATTTTCAATTTCGAAAACTTTGAAAAATTGAATTTTCGACACTTAGCTAAATTTTCACAAGCTTTTTCAATTTTGGCAGTTTGTCTTCGTGTACTTATTGGGATCCCGTTTTAACAAAAAATTGATAGTTTTTCGATCGAATGATCAAAGTGAATTTGAAATCTTGAAAAAGAAAGATTTGTTTGAAAAGTTGATAAGTGAAAACATGGCAGAATGGGAAAGGGATGAATTGGTAAAATGTCAGAATCACACCAAGGGGTGACGTCTGCATTTTACATTGTATGTTGTGTGTTGGTTGGTGAAAGGATATCCAAGGATAATGAATGGTTGCATGTTTATTTAAATTTCTGTTGGCGTAGAGGCTCTGAGTACTATTATTTATTTTAGATCGGGAGGCCACAATTGCATGGTAGGAAATTGAATATCCATTTTTAACCCTATATTGTTAATTTTTCTTTTGTTTTGAAATAAAAATGATATATATATATATACGTAGCTATTTTAGGAGCTGTTAAATAGTCTGTGAATGCTTGAAGGGATAGTGCGTCATATCATCCGGAGTGGTGTACTATCCTACGATGTACGGTAGGGACCACCAAGCTCATACGTGATGTGGGACGTGTATGAGAGTGGAGTCACAACTGGAATCTAGGCCCATTCCTCTTTATCTTTATTAGTGAACGTGTATTATAAAGGTGATCATATATGAATGGAATTGTTTATTTTGAGAATCACATGCACGCTTAATAGGCATAGACGAAGATGATTGGTCAATGATTACTAACAATCTAAAGTAGTCGAACGTCCTGACATATTGAAAAGAGACTCATTGCTTACGGTCAGGTCAAACGGCTCGTCTTAACCGGATAAATGGTCACCAGTGTGGTAAGAGCAACGATCGACCACAAAATCAAGAACTAAAAGTCAAATTTATGTTGTAACATCATGTCCTAACTAGGAACGATTCAGTCGTGAATCCCAACTCTCTAATTCCACTACTCCACCATCGTGTAATATGTATCTATTGTTATATTTTGAATTATGAATTGCAAAGCATGCTTGTCATTTTAATGTTGTCAAATTATTTGTATAAAAATGAAAATGTATAGTGAGCATTGATAATAGATGTATGTGGACTTTTAAACTGTTTAGTTTCTCATCCCTAGTTATATATACCAATTAATCGTATTTTATTTTGTAATGCCTCGCATGTATTAAAATGTTTCAGTATGTTTATTTGTACATGTTAGGTGAGGTTATTAGTAGGGGCTGTTTGTGGACCTACTGGGTAACCATGGTTACTCACCCTTTATTTCCTATTTTTTTTAGCTTCAGAGCTTGCCACCGGAGAGGCAATCGTATAGCCATCGAGCGAGGATTATCTAATGAGTCATACCAACGACTAGAATCTGTTACCCGAAAAGCATCATGATTACTTCTACTAGGAGTCTGTTCGTCCTAGGAGATGTATATGTTTTTTTTTGGGACCGAGTGATAGGTCTATGTTAGAGTGAGGATACATTTTTGTAATCTTGTATATTTTCACCTTTTTGCGCAACTCTAATCAAATTCCGTGATGTTCGCCATTTATTGTCTTCCGCATCTTGTATATTTTGGTATATTGTTATATATAGGATTTATTGGTTATTGTCTTATCAGTTTTTCTTTGCTTTTGAGTTCCGTGAAATGCTAACAAAAGATGAGGAAACTGTCTAAGCTTCAAGTTTTGACCTCGGGAGTTATGTTAGCGTTTGACAGGGCGCCACACTTACTAAGGTCAGTCAAGATGGAAAGAATATTTCTAAGTTTATGCAATCTGTAAAAACTATTGTAGCTGATCTTGTAATGATTGGGCATGAAATAAGCGATGGTGATCTTGTTGTATACACGTTCAACGGTCTCACGGATGATTACAAAGAATCAAAGTTGCTCTACGAGCTCGAAAATCTTTGGTGGGCTTCGAAAAACTATTGAAAAAATTGATTGATTATGAGACTAGTCTCAAGCATAATAACTCAACAAAAAAATCATCTGCTGTCACTGCTCAATATACTTAAAAGAACAAAAAAGGAAAATGTGGAAAACATTACTACTCACAAGGACAACAAGGCAACACTAGCGATTATAGTGGAAATCAAAATCAAGGCTTTGGACATCAACACTATCAATCTAATCAAGGAAATTTTTCCACTTCCAATACATACAATCAAAACTTCTCGCCAAAACAAACATGGAGACCCAATACTAATGGTGAACAACTGCGGATTGTATGTTAGTGTAGACACCCCATTTTTGCACTCGCCTGATTAATCAACTCGTCAATCCGATTGCAATGATTCCCAATGATGGATGTGTCCGTTGCTTTATTTTGTTACCAGATGTGTTTCAGAAATCCGGATGAGGTATCTCGAACTGAAAAAATCTTAGAAACCACGCTACGCTAGGAAAATACGACTCCAGAAACATAGAAATCATCATCTTGCAGACCAAAAAGAAACTTCACGATAAAAATCACTAAAAAATTACCAAATTACCAAAATACCCCTAACCTCAAAACAACCCTAGAGCCTACGTTACGCTTAGAAAAACTCTCTCGAACACATAAAATAACAAATCGGAACCAAATAAATCATTTCACCAATTTTAACAGAATTTGACAAAATTACGAAAATACCCCTCATAAAGTTCACAATCATTTCACATAAAAATTTTCATAAATGACACAAACCAACATTCTCATTGAATTCCTTACGAAAAACCGATTCTAAAACATCCTAGAACATTAAAAACCGATTTGAAACGTGAAAAGTCCTCTCCAGGGGCAAAATGATAATTTCACAATTTTCATAATTAAAAAATTTGAAATTAATAAATAAAATATTAAATAATTAAAGTGAAACATTGATGAAATTAATTTAAAATTTTGAACCTAAAAAATCGATCAATCGGACTTTCGGGTAAAATTGTTGAGGGTTCGTGGGATATTTCTTTAAGGACCCCTCCATTTGGGGGTCCAAAGAATTAAAGAAATAATGGAAGGGGGTTCTCAAAAATTTAAAGTCAATCAAGCAAGACTGTAGTCAAAGTATTAAAGTCAATCAAGTGAGACTAAAGTCAAAATTAAAGTCAATTAAGCAAGACTGAAGTCAAAATATTAAAAGTCAATCAATTAAGACTAAAGTCAAAACATTAAAAGTCAATCAAATAAGACCAAAAGTCATAATAGAATTCTAATTAAATAATAACTCTATCTAATAGAATTCTAACTTAAAAACAATTCTACCTAAAACAATTCTAATTAAAACACAATTCTACCTAAAATAATTTTAACTAAAACACAACTCTAATTAAAAGATCTCTAATTAAACACTAACTCTATCCAAATCAACCTTAAAAAAAATTCTATAAATAGAGGTGCTCACACCCTATTTTCGTATAAAATCATAAACCCTAAGAGAAGTAGGTCTAAAAGCTCCCCTAGCCCCCCATAAACCCTAGTTTTGGAGCCCCAACTCCTTACCTAACATCCTTCCTTCAATTTTAGTCTAGAAAACACTTAAAATCCCTCCAAAAACACCCCCAAATCCGCAACAGACTTGAAGAGTTCAGATCCAAAAACAAGGAGATACCTTGATCTAAGAGATCCGAAGTCAAATCCAGAGACAGAACGAAGCAAGGGAGTACAGTACAAGGAGCTCTTTTTGTCAGATCTGAGGGAACAAAATCCTTACTATCGGAAAGGTATGTAATTTTTTTATTTTTATCTAGGTTTTTAGCAATGTGATATATTTGGAAAGTTAGTAGAGACCGGCTTTGGCCGGGCGGGGTTGGTGCCTAACACCTTCCAACCCCGTAACATGATCCCCGAATTCAGATTTTTTGTGGTAGATTAGTTCTTTTTATCCATGTTAGAGTCAGTTTGGTTCCTAGACCACAATAACTAGGTGGCGACTCCCAAACCTCAAGGGTCAAAAACGGATCCGCGCACCCCGCGGATCGAGGGCGTTTTCAATTAGTTATGTGACAAAGTTGGTCACGTTGCTAAGTTTTGTAGGTCCCGCCCTTCACCATATGCTCCCTCTTGGCCACAATCCAGGAAATCAATCAGGTTGGATTGTTGATTTTGGTGCATCACACTACATCACTTCAGAATTTATCTATCCATTCAGATTATGGTGGTAATGATGATCTTGTTATTGGAGATGGTAAAAGCATTCATTCCTATCATTCATATTGGATTTATTACTCGTAGTTCTAATGATTCTATCTTTCAACATAATAATGTTTTATGTGCTCCAAAAATTAAGCAAAATTTACTTTCTATTTCTCAATTTTGCTCACAAAGTAACACTTCCATTGAATTCTTTCCTAATTCTTTTCTTGTGAAGGATTTAACTATGGGGGCATCCTTGGTGCAAGGCCAGAATAAAGGGCATCTGTATGAGTAGCCAGATTCAAAGAACCAACCTAGTGATTCATGAACTCAAGCACTCATGGCCACCTCCAACATGTCATCCTCTACAACTATATCTTCTTGGCACTGTCATCTTGGTCATCCGTCATCTAAAATTCTCCACAACATTATTGCTTATCATAAATTACCTCTATCTAAGTCTTTGTCTAAGTCAAGTACTATTTCTTCTCATTGCAATTCTTGTTTATGTCATAAATGTCATAAGCTTCTTTTTGGTATTTCATCTTTAAGTTGTTCAAAAACTTTGGAGATTATCTTTATAGATGTTTGGGGACCAGCCCCTATTATTTCTTTCAATAATTCCCGTTATTATGTTGTTTTTGTGGATTACTTTAGCAAATATACATGGCTTTATCCTCTCAAATACAAATCTGATGTAGTACCAGTTTTCAAACAATTTAAAACTTTAGTAGAATATTACTTTACCACTACCATTCAGACAGTCTACATAGATGGAAGTGGTGAAGCAACAAGTCTTGGTAATTTTCTATCACAAAATGACATTCAACATCTCAAACCACCTCCTTATACACTTAAACATGTAGGTAAAACTGAGCGTAAACATCAATATATTGTTGAAACAGCGCTTGCACTTCTTCACCATGTCTCAATGCCTCTCAAATACTAGTCTTTAGCCTTTCAAACAACAATTTACCTTATCAATCGAATGCCATCACCCGTAACTCACAACCAATCACATTGTTTTTCATTTTTTTCATGTGTCACCTAATTATTCCACCTTAAAAAAAATTTGGTTGTCTGTGCTACCCCTGGCTTCAACCCTACACCTCTCATAAATTGGAACCCATGTCTCGTCCATGCATTTTTGTTGGGTACTCAGTCATTCACCATGCTTATATTTGTCTTGACCCAAATACTAGCAAGCTTTTCATCTCTCGTCATGTTCACTTCGTGGAAAATATATTTCCCTTTCATTCACATAATTCTTCCAATAAATCCTTAGTCTTTCCAACTAGCAAAGATTGGATTTCTGATTCAACCATATCTCTTGTTATTAATTCTGATTCTGAAAGTCCAACTCTCTCAACTGAAAAGGCAATAAAATTGTAACCATCTCCTCCAAAATCTTTCCCACTTCAGTCCACATCTTCCATACCAACTTCTTTCCAAAATGACACTTTAACATTACCTCCCTATCACACAACCTCGTCAACCGGGTCAACTACTCAACATTTGGCTTCCTCAACTGCCACTTGCTCTGAGTCTCAATCCAAGGGCACCTCCTCTCCTTTACAGGTAAGTCACCAATTCTCTAACTCTAGTTTTTCCACTTCGTCACCTGAACCCCATCCTTATAACACTAGGTTAAGAAACAATATCATTATACCCAAACAAATTCTTGATCTTAACACCACAACAGTTCCTTCACTTATCGAACCTTCCACCTATAAGCAAGCCCACAAACATTCTGCTTGGCATCAAGCCATGAGTGATGAATTTAATGCTCTTTTAGCCAATAAAACTTGGATCTTAGTTCCTTGCACCCCTTCACAAAACATTATAGGTTGTAAGTGGGTCTATAGAATTAAAAAAATCCAGATGGGACTCTTACTTGATATAAGGCCCGATTAGTTGCTAAAGGTTTTCATCAACGACCCGGGATTGATTTTTTTGAAACATACAGTCATGTGGTTAAGCCTGCTACTATTCGTTTATTACTTGCACTTGCTATAACTAATAGTTGGTCTATCTGTCTACTCGATGTAGATAATGCCTTTTTACATATTAGGTTCCTAATTTGTATTTACTATAAACTTGTATACATGTGACTACTCTTAATGAAGATAAACAGCATTTTACATTCAATATTTGTGTAAAACCTTTACTATAGAGGATCTTGCAACTTTAGGCTACTTTTTAGCACACAAAGTGATAATGTTAGATCCTAGAAATACACAATAACCACTAGTTGACCGACGATCAATATTATCACCTCCCAGTCAGCATCTGAAAAAGCATGTAGATCTAGAGATCATTTAGTAAATTGTATTCCGAAATGTATTGTTCCTTTGATATACATCAAGATGCGTTTGACTGCTTTGAAATGTCCATGGTGGGGTTTTGCACGAATTGGCATACATAGTTGATTGCAAAAGCAATATCTGAGCGTGTGATTGTAAGTATTGGAGTCGACGATGCTATGATATTACACAAGATCAATAAAAGGAGAGGAATCAGTCATACTGCTATTTTTCTTTGTGCAAGGAGAAGTATATGATTTACATTCTGACATTCCAACTTTTTGAATTAAGTCCATAGCATACTTGGGTTGAGAAAGAAAAAGATCCTTGTCATTTAGTTTGATTTCTAATCCTAAAAAATAATGCAAAGAGCAGCCCAAATCTTTTATGTAAATTGTAAGCTAAGATCAGAAATAATTGTAGAAATGAAGGAGTTGCATTCCCTGTAAATATAATATCATCCACATAAAGAAGAAGGAGAACCATGTGATATCCCAAATGTAGGATGAACAGAGAATTGTCACATTTACTCATAATGAAACCGTTACTTAGAAAATAAGAACTAAATCTCTCAAGCCATGCCCTTGGAGCTTGTTTAAGACCATATAGGGCTTTCTTTAATTTGCAAGCATGTTTCAAAAAATTTAGATCTTCATACCCCTTAGGTTGAATCATGTATAGATCTTATGTTATAGTGCCATGTAGAAAGGCATTACTACATCAAGTTGTCGGAGACTCCAATCAAAGTGTATAACTATAGAGAGAACAATTCAAATTGTAACATGTTTATCAATCGGACTAAATGTCTCACGATAGTCTATGCCCTCTTGTTGGTGAAATCCCTTAGCAACTAACCTTGCTTTGTATCTAGCAACACTTCCATCAGAATTTCTTTCGATGCGAAAAACTTATTTGTAGCCAATAATGTTCTTTCAGATGGAGGAGGAGGCACAAGAAACCAAGTATCTTGAGCTTGTAAGGCCTGGAATTCCTACGACATAGCTCTTCTCCATTCTTGATGTTTAAAAACATCTGTGTAGCAAGTTGGTCCATAGAAAGAGACCCAATTGTGTTATGCAAGGTAGTATTTTGAACAGCCAATAAACCTGCTGACATTTTCCTTTTTCAAAATGCCACTTTTAGATCTTGTAACCATTGGATATCTAGAAGGTTAGCAATGGATAGTGTGGGAATAGTTAATGAAGGGCTATCAGAAAGTGTGCCGTCAATAGTAGGGTTAGTGGAGGTTGGTATGACAGAAGAAGAAGTAAAATGAGTAGGAGAAGAGTGTTGGTATAAAGAAGGAAGTGGTGTGGTTGATGTACAAGGTGAAAATACAAGATGTTGGTAGTTATTGGGTGATATGTTGGTTTGTAGATGAATTGGAGATATCTTTTGATTGAATGAAGACAGAGGTTTTTGTGGAGGATAGTTTTTTGTGTTATGAAATTGAAATATATTCTCATAAAAAACAACATGCCTTGAAACATACACAGTTCCAGAAGTAAAGTCCAAACATACGTGTCCCTTGGATTTGGGAAATATCCAATAAAAACACATTTTTTGAATCTAGGTTGGAACTTGTTTGTATTATAGGGTCTCAACCAAGGGAAACAAAGTGAGCAAAATACCTTTAAAATAAAATAGTCTGGTGAGCATTGAAAAAGTGTTTCATAAGGAGATTTGAATTGTAAATTAGCAACAAGGAGTCTATTTATCAAGAAAACAACAATAAAAATAACATCAACCCAATACACAAAAGGCATTTTGCAGTAAAGTTATGGACGTTTCAATTACATGTCTATGCTTTTTCTCAGCCACTCCATTCGGCTCAGGAGTATGGGGACAAGAAATGTGATGTAAGATTCCACAAGAGGTAAATAAAGATAAGAGTTATTTACATATTCTCCACCTCCTGAGCGAAAAGTTTTGATTTTGTGACTAGTGAGGTTTTCAACTAGATTTTTGAAATGAACAAACACATAAAATATATCATTCTTTAATTTCAATGGAAATAGCCAAGTAAACTTTGAGTATTCATCTAGAAAAATGACATAATATTTGTACCCACTAACCAAAATGGTGGGGGGAAGCACCCTAGACATCGGAATGTACAAGAGCAAGAGATGTATTAACAGTTGAAGTGGAATTATCAAAAGGGAGTTTGTGTCTTTTGCTAATATTACAAGCCTCACAACAAAAATTCAAGGAACTAGTACATGGTAATTGAAAATGACTAACAAGTTTCTTAAAAATGGTGGAAGACGGGTGTCCTAATCTTGAATGCCAAATAGGAGCTAAAACTTTTTACGTAAAAAGAGCAGAAGTATCCTGAAGAGACGTGGCTTCATGAAATGGGTATAGTCCATTTTTACTGCATCCTCGAAAAAGAATCATTTTCGTTGACTTTTCCTGAACAAAGAACTGATCAGAGTCAAAAGTTAAGAGACAATTGTTATCATGAGTAAATTTTTGAACAGAAATAAGGTTGGTGGAAATTGATCGTATATGAAGGACATCTTGAAGTTGAAATGTAGATGTGGGTGTTATTACCAGAATTTTGAATGGAAAGGGTGTTTTCATTACCCACAACTACTTTTTCATTACCGTAACATGGATTATGAATACTCAAGTTGGAGAGATCTGAAGTTAGGTGATTGCTTGCACCAAAATCAACATACCAAGTAGAGTTCATAGGATGAATATCAGTGGCGACATAGGCTCTTGGAAATTTTGGTACAGCTCTAGCATTGTAAGAAGAATCCATTATGTACCAACATTCAATAGGTGTATGATTTTGCCTACCACAAATTTGATAGAAGTTGTTTGGTGGGTAACTAGATTGCATTTGGAATTGAGATGGATTTCCACATCCACCATTATATGAATTTTTGCCTTTGTTGGAGCAATTCTGATTAGCAGATCTGCCTTGGTTGTAATTATTTCCTCTACCAACATGAGAGGTGTTGTCTCTATTTGAATTATCTCTATTTGGAACAATAACTGCAGTAGAAACTGGAACTGGACTAGATTGTATTTCGAGTAACATATTCCTTTCTTTATTAGCTAGAAGACCATTAAACTCAACAAGAGATAATGATCCAAGCCTTGTACCTATAGAGGTTTTGAATGATGAAAAATTAGGAGGTAATCCAACTAAAGTGTATAGATTAACGTCTTCATCTGAGATTGCGGCATCAACAACAGCCAAGCGATCCAAAATAGTTTAGATGTTTTATAAATGGGTTCTGATCCTTTCTTTAATTGAAGAATATAAGATTTCAATTCCATCCCATTAGATCTTGCAGATGGACAAAAACGTTGTTCCAAAGCTATCCAAACATCTTTTGAATGTTTGAATCCAAGAACAAAGGGAAGGATCGATGCATTTATGGTAGCAAACATGCAGCTAAGCAACTGTTGGTCCATTAAAATCCATTTAGATTAGCTAAGGTTAGATTTAGTGGTACCTTTATCATTTGTAATGGTTCTAATTGGAGCAAGTTCATCAAGAAAATTCTCTATTTTGTGTGCCCGAAGAACGACTTCAAATTGAACACGCCATATGAGATAATTTTCTTCTTCAAGCTTTATTGTTAGAAGAGAGTTAAGATTGGCAATGAAAGATGCACTCGACCTGATTGATTCGCCATTGTTGGATCAAAGGAAGCTTTAACAATGAAGTTATGTGGTCGACGTTAGTCTTGAACGAAGCTCTGATACCATGTGTACAGAGATTACTAAAGAAGAGTTCTTTGTGTTAAAAACAAAGAGTCACACAATTCATATATATAAACATCTTACAACAACTAACAACATATTTAACAGCCTTACAACATAATATTATTTTGTAACTAACTCTAACTAATAGTAACTGATTCAAGGAAAATATATAGTGCAGAAAGCTAGAATACAAACACAAGTATACTAATAATAAGATCATAGCTTTAGAAATTGATTTTTTGGGACAAGTTTTCATTTGGTTCAGAAAATTGCTTTCAAGTTAGAATCTTGTTTTCTTTTCTTTCATGTTTTCTTCTTTTTTATTTCCTTTTTCAAGAAAAAAATACTAATCTATAAATACTAAAGCGTCATCATGATTGTAGAGGTCTCTTTCGTGACAAACCTCAACGTCTAAGCTTTTTCTGAGATTGACTTTAATGCTGATCTTCCCTCTGACTTGTGGGCTCTGCAACACAAAGACTCCGATGCTCAAGTTAGGGAAGAATGCATAAAGTAACTATAATCTTTTTCTCTCCCCCCTTTCATATTTTTTGTAATATTGATCTGCCCTATTTATAGAAATTTGGATTAGTTTCCTCTTTTAGTGAGCTCCCTAGATTGTTCTTACCTCTAATGAAATTTTCCCTGATTTTCTCATTCCTTTTTGGTTCGTCTTTCATCTATGGCATGGATATTGAATCGACATTGTACTGCACACAATTCATCATCTGACCTTTCGTTTTTCATTCGAGGTCAGATACCCTTTTCCCAAGACTGCTAAATTTTCCCTCCACAATGGTTTCTTCAAAATTTCTTATATACCTTCCTTTCTAAAGTGATGTCACGCTCTCGTAAGCATCCCAACAAAACCTTCAGATGAGGGAAGATGCATGGTAGTCCCGACCTATGGAAATTTTTTAGTACATACTTCCTTAATTTTAGCTACTAAAATTCTCTAGGGTACCAATCTCTATTGGATGATCATAACTAAAAAATAATGCATGTACAACCATTTTACCTAATGGCGGTGTCAATCAAATACTAATTGGATTAAGTACAAGAATAATCAAATATGAAATTTTTTTGATAATTGAATATGAAATCCAAAAGTTACTCTCTTTTTTTGTTAACAAGGGTTTCTGAACTTACGTCCGACTAGTGGGATTGGATGAACTAGGGCATAGACCAAGGAACATAGGTCCTTCCTTCAGACACGTGCAATGCCCGCATATGATATGCACCAATTAAGTGAGGGTACACCCTCACAAGTGGCCTTGAGGAGCCATTGCTCATACTAAGCATCGAACTCAGAACCTATTAACTCTCACCGCTTATTGGATTCAAAATTCCCATTGAGCCAACCTCTCGAGGCTAATCCAAAAGATATTCTAAATCAAGATTGGAATTCAAATTCAGTTATCTTATAAGATATTTGATAATCCAATTTAGACATGATATATTATATATTATAAATGTAGTACAAATATATTTATATAGAGTCGGGCTAGGGGTACTCTCAATTCTTACTTTTTGATTTTATACCTGCCAACAACTGTAGATAGAAAACAATTCATAGTTACAAATCTTGATGATGTGGTTGTAGACACCCCAATTTGAACGGGCCTGTAGACACCCCATTTTTGCATCCGCCTGATTAATCAAGTCGTCAACCCGATCGCAAAGGTTCCCAATGATGGATGTCTATTCCAATGCTTTATTTTGTTACCAGATATGTTTCAGAAATCCGGATGAGGTATCTCGAACTGACAAAACTTAGAAACCACGCTACGCTAGGAAAATACGACCTCAGAAACATAGAAATCATCATCTTGCAAACCAAAAAGAAGCTTCACGATAAAAATCACAAAAAATGATTAAATTACCAAAATACCCCTAACCTCAAAACAACCTTAGAGCCTACATTACGCTTAGGAAAAACAACAAATCGAAACCAAGTAAACCACTTCGCCAATTTTCACAAAATTTGACAAAATTACGAAAATACCCCTCATAAAGTTCACGATCATTTCATATAAAAACTTCATAAATGACAAAAACCAACATTCCCATTGAATTCCTTACGAAAAACTGATTCCAAAACATCCTGGAACATTGAAAAATGACTTAAAACGTAAAAAATCCTCTCCGAGGGCAAAACAGTAATTTCACAATTTTCATAATTAAAAAATTCAAAATTAATAAATAAAACATTAAATAATTAAAGTGAAACATTAATGAAATTAATTTAAAAAGTTGAACCTAAAAAATCGATTAATTGGACTCTCAGGCAAAATTGTTGAGGGTTCGTGGGATATTTCTTTAAGGACCCCTCCATTTGGGGGTTCAAAGAATTAAAGATATAATAGAAGGGGGTTCTCCAAAAATTAAAAGTAAATCAAGCAAGACTGAAGTCAAGGTATTAAAGTCAATCAAGTGAGACTGAAGTCAAAATTAAAGTCAATCAAGCAAGACTGAAGTCAAGGTACTAATCGAGTCAATCTCATAAGACTAAGGTCAAAACCCTAAATCAAAACCCTAATCTAAACTAATCAAGTCAATCTCATAAGACTAAGGTCAAAACCCTAAATCCAAACCCTAATCTAAAACTAATCAAGTCAATCTCATAAGACTAAAGTCAAAACCCTAAAACCCTAAAGACTAAGTCAAAACCCTAATTGAAACCCTAAAAAGAAACCCTAATCAAACCCTAAATGCTTCTAAAAACTTTATAAATAGGAGCCTCCACACCCTATTTTCGTATCAAAGAAAAAACCCTAGAAAAAGTAGGTGAAGAAGCCTCCATAACCTCCCCAAAACCCTAATTTTGGAGCCCCAACTCCTTCCCTAACACCCCTACTCCGATTTTAGCCTAAAAAACACCCAAAAACCTCTCAAAAACACCCAAAAATCCACCACAAATTCAAAGCATCCAGATCCAAGTAAGAGACACTTGCCTCGGAGATCAGGAATCAGATCCGGAGACAAAACGAAGCAAGGAGTACGGTACAAGGAACTGTTCATTTTCAGATCTGAGGGAATAGCACCTTTGCAGATCAAAGGTAAATTTTTATTATTTTTTAAAATCTAGTTTATCATTAGCGATGTAGATCTATTTGGGATAAGTAGAGACCGGCATTGGCCGGGCGGGGTTGGTGCCTAACACCTTCCAACCCCGTAACATGATCCCCGGATTCAGATTTCTATGTAGATTAGTTCTTTTTTATCCATTGTAGAGTCATTTATGGTTCCTAGACCACAATAACTAGGTGGCGACTCCCAAACCTCAAGGGTCAAAAGCGGATCCGCGCACCCCGCGGATCGAGGGCGCTTTCAGGGCCCTACTTAAAAAAGGTTAAAAAAGATGTATTTTATCCTAATAGACCTAAGGGCCCAAAACCCTCAAAATAATGATCTTATTTCAAAGAAATGCCTAAGGTCACTTATTTTTCCTATGGGCTAATAAATATTGTGGGTCACCCCTCACCACCTCACTTCTCAACCCAACCCAATCCTACCCTTATCAAATCCAACCTAACTTCTAAGCCCATTGGACCAAAGCCCAATCATTATCCCAAGCCCAAGTCTCAATAATCACAACTAATCATCAAAGATCATCACAAGGGGACATATGTCACCACATCCTCCACCCTCCTAAAAAAATCTATAACCACTCTCTTACACCCCCATTTTTCTAATCAAAATCCACTTCATTCAACTCACCTAGCACTCAATCTACAATCATTCCCTTATACCTTCATTCTTCTAAGTAAAATCAATTCCATTCAACTCATCTAACACTTAATCTACAACCACTCTCTTACACCCCATTCTTCTAACCAAAACATAATCCACATATCTCAAATTGCAATCCCTAGTACTAATTCTCCGTATGAACCCGATTGGTTTGATTTCAATTTGTGAAATAACAAATAGTAAATAGAAAAAATTACACATGAGAAAATAGTAGGATTTACGTGGTTAATTAGTGTGCCTACGCCCACGGATCAGAACAAAAACATCATTATTTTTCCTTGAGTTTTTATAATCCTAGAAATCTCTATTTATAAAATCGTGAGTTGCTAAATGCATCTATCTTCCGAAAAATAGAAAACCTCAAAATATTAAAAAAAAAAAATTCTGAAGATATATTCCACAATTCTCTTTTAGTAACCCTAAAAATAGAAACCACCAAAAATAGAGTACAAGAAATTTACACAACATGATTTTATGACTAGATCAAAATAAACTTTGAAAGAGAGCTTACTGAGTATGGGGAAGAAAATAGTGGATCCTAATTCCCTAGTATCCTTTTTCCTATGTGTAAGCTTTCCATTATTGAACTTCACCTTTTCATTTCTCAAAAGAAAGAATTACATCTACTAAAGTATGAACTTCAACCTTTTTTTAGTAAGAGCTTGAGCTCCCTTGGTAAACAATTAAGAGATACCCATTGAGCTACATGAAAAGCTTCAAATGCTAATCTTGAAAGTTGCTTATTATATTAATTTATTTCCATACATTTGTATTCAAAATGATGGGTGATTGATGAGAAGATACATTATCTAAATCATGTAAATCCTGATTGTTGGATTGTGTTTTCAGTCAAGGTCATGTGTTTTTCCCTATATTGTATAAGGAAAAGATTACATAGACTGAAGGAGAGCTTAAACAAAGGTCCTCACTTTGGTTCGTATGACACCTCAGCTCTCTATGCTTTATTGTCGTTGAGTAGAAAAGATTTGAAAAATACTATAAAATACTAAATAGTTGAAGTTGTGAAAATTTGTGAAAATTGGCTAAATGTCAAAAATGTGATTTTTCAAAGTTCTTCAAACGTAAAATAAATTTTTAATGAAAGTCTTAATTATGAGATTTTATATTATATAATTTTTGGAGCTTAATTTGAAGGGAAGGTCAAAGAAAATAAGGGATTTTGGTTTTTAAATTATTTTTAGTATATAATGAAAGTCCACATTTTGTTCTTGAACCCAAAAATTAGATTTTGATTTTTAAACTATTTTTATTATTTTCAAATGTGGGATATTCTCTTTTTTTCATTAAAAAAAATTAAAGTAAATAAAGCATTTACTTAAATATTTTTAATAAAAATAATTTGCTAGAATGTGTATGATACTATGCTAGAATGTATCTGACACTGTGTTAAAAATGTTTCTAGCACAAAAAAAAAAAAATAATAACGATAAGGAAATCACTATTATAGCGATTAGGAGGTTGCTATTATAGTGATCAGGTCATTATAGTGATCGAAAGGTGAGATATGCGTTCTGTGAAATTTATTCTTGAGTTTTTCTTAAAAACTTTGCCAAAACTTGTGTTATCCTATTTTTTTCCTTAGAATTTGTAAGGTAATGTAAAAGCAACTTATTTAACTTAAATAAAAATAAATCTATGGAATCAAACGCCTAACACATGCATGATTTAAAGTAAATCAACCCTAAGTAAGAAACTTCAATAGAACACCTTTGACAAATCTACATTTCTTAAAAAAATTAACAACTAAAAGGTAGAAGGGAAGATTTCCTACTTGTTTTACAAATTTTATAATATACTTTCATTAAAAATGATTCTCAAAAAGCTCCTTGCTTGAAACCCCAACTGTTTTTTGTCCCAATGCAAGCACTTTAACGAAGACCTCGATGAGACAAAAAAATTTCTTTTCTTTATTAACTGTTGGTTCTCTTCCTAAGGTGTTCAAATTGTTGTTTGAAGGTCTAGGGTTTGGATATTCTATATTGAAGAAGAAAGAGAAATCTAATTTTCTCTCTTAAGTTTGGTATTTATATGATATCAATAATGGTAATTTATATAATTATTTTTTTTGTTAATAATTACTCAATACTTCAATTTACACAAACTTACATCCATTTTGGATAAGTTTTCGATACAAATCTAACGATTTACTCAGATATTTCTAAAATGTCATTTATAAAAAACTCATAATTTGATTGATCACTTGTACACATTTGTCGAGGGATATGCTAATTTTTTTTTAACTCGCCTATTCAAATATTATATTAAAATCAATTCTAAATATTTATTAAAATTCTTAGAGATGCACATAGTATAACAATCAATCACCTCGAGATACAAAATAGATTTTTAAGATATTACTTGAACAACTTGAATCTAATATCCACTCATCAAGAGAAAAAGTGTGCATAACTTTATAAACTATGAGAACATCTATGTAGTCATCATCACTTTTTAGTATAATAGTGGCACTATTAGAACTATTCCATTTTTTTTTTAATTTTTTTCGCACAAGCCGGACAATGCTTTATGATGTGACCATGTTTCTTGCAATAGTAGCATTGTATATTACCCTTATTCATTTTGGATCTACTTATACTATTTTCAGATCTCTATTTGAAGTCATTTGTCGTTAAGTCCCTCCATGAGCAATCAAACCTTGATCATTATCTTCAAGATTTGACCTCCTTTGAATATCGTTTAATAGGAGAGCTATTTTGACATCTTCTAACTTCACCATATTTTTCCTTATACAGAAGCGTCATCACCAAATTGTCTTAGGAATATGAAAGTGAGAAAAGAAATATAAGGGCCTTGTTTTCTTCCTCTAACTTAATATCAACTTTGTTTAGTTGATACAAGATCTAATTAAAAACATTCATGTGTTCCAGATTTGCATCATTTACCATCTTTAGGTATATAATTGCCTTTTCAAAAATAACTTGTTGGTCAAGCTCTTAACCATGTAGAGATTTTCAACTTCTCACATAATTTCGTTGTCGAGTCCTCCATAATAAATAAAATGTTATCTACAAGATAAGTCAGATAATGTTAATCGTTCTTGCAATGTCTTCCTAATCTACATCTGTTATATTATCTAGTTTATCGAACTTCCCTTTCAAAGCTCTAATTAGGCCTTTGTGAACCAAGATGTCCTTTACCCTTCTTTGACACAAATTGAAATTGTCATTCCCATCAAATCTCTCGACTGCAAATTTTGTGTTCAAGCTTTTCACTACCATCATATTAAATACCAAATGAAAATAAAGTATAATCTCATAAACACACAGTCAATCTATACTAACTAGGGATGACAAAAGGGTGTGTTTGGCCAGGTTTAGCTAAACTTGTCTCTGGCCTCGATTATAATTGATTACCCTAACCTTGACTCAGGTATGATTTTTTTGGCCCATCCCTGTGCCTAATCATATTTCTAAGCCCCACCCACCCTTTTTTAGTATTTGAATGGTGTGTTTTAATCTTTA
Source organism: Akebia trifoliata (assembly GCF_017979445.1). Lineage (NCBI taxonomy): Eukaryota > Viridiplantae > Streptophyta > Magnoliopsida > Ranunculales > Lardizabalaceae > Akebia > Akebia trifoliata. The sequence goes on along the minus strand of NC_141388.1, from coordinate 28,542,176 downwards.
ATCAGGGTGTAATAAATAATTTAAGAAATTGGGGTACAATAAGTTAAACCTAAGTGCCAATACTAGCTATATTATATATTTTTATAATAGGTAAAGAAGTATGGGTGGAGGTTTGAAAGTAAGATTTGGAACAACTTTCCACATATCTTACCACTTAGCAAAGTGACACTTTTTTATAATAGCTTAATATATAAGCGGGGCGAGATATATTAAAATCATCTGCGTCCCGAAATCGAATCAATTTTTCATTTTCTATATGGAAATCATATAAAATTATGAAAATCCAACCCTATATGGGCAAGGAAAAATTGCAATCCCTAGTACTAACTCTCCATACGAACCTGATTGGCTCTGATACCAATTTGTGAAATAACATATAGTAAAGAGAACAAAAAATTACACACGAAAAATAGTAGGACTTACGTGATTCAGTAGTATGCCTACATTCACCGATCAGAACAAGAATATCACTATTTTTCCTTGAGTTTTTACACTCCTAGAAATCTCTATTTATAAAATCATGAGTTACTAAATGCATCTATCTCCCGAAAAATATAAAATCTCAAAATAGAAAAAAAAAAAAAAAATCCTTGCGAAAATACTCCATAATTCTCTTTTAGTAACCCTAAAAATAGAAATCACCAAAAATATAATACAATAAATTTACACAACATGATTTTATGACTAGATCAAAATAAACTTTGCAAAAGAGCTTATTAGAGTATGGAGAAGAAAATGGTGGATCCTAATTCCCTAGTATCTATTTTTCCTATAAGCAAGCTTTCAATTATTGAATTTCACCTTTACATTTCTCAAAAGAAAGAATTACATCGACTAAAGTATGAACTTCAACATTTCTTTAGTAAGAGCTTGAGTTATAAAAAATGGATGATCCACAAATCTCCAACCTGTAAACTAGGGTTAGAAGTTTCAGAATGGTCTAATTTTTGTTGATGATGATCTCCTCACCATAGAGATTGTCCTCACAAAAAATTAGCTCATTCCAAAACTTCTAACCCATATACGACAAAACACGTTGGCCAAATAGTTGGCTTTTGATCTTGATCCTATGTATATATTGCTAAACATTCTCATCCACAAGATTTTCATATAAAGTATTCAATTCAATGTAATTTATATCTATCTAAGTGATATCATGAAATAACTTTTGATGGAATTTTTTATTTATTTTAATATTAAGGGGCTTATTAAATTTAACAGAGAGCTTTTTAGAGGACTATTATGGCCCATTTCATGGAATGGAAGTTCTTTGTTCTAAAATTCGTAATATAATAATAGCTATGTCACTATGCTATAGGTAAAATAAATTATCAATTGCACAACAAATAATACGTTAAAGTATGGTATTAACAACAACATTATCATGGTAAAAGATAAATAAATAACATTTTCACTTTTTATTATCATCATTTACCACTTTCTAAATGGTATTTTACATGATATTAACTATTATCGTATTATAAAAAAATCAATTTTTTTATAAGTTACATTTACTTTCATATTTATAATATTTATCTTGTAATTAATTTTTTCCACATTAAAGTTATAAAGGCTAAGTAAATAAATAATAATTGTTATATTTTTCGTTAAAACTACTAGTTCATCCATACTTCAAAATTTTCAATTTTTTATCTTAGTTTTAAAGAGTCCAACTAGCCATGTTTACTAGCTAAGGCTCATCTACTGACAGAACAAAACCTTGAGATTTGTTAGACCTTGACCTTGAGATGCCTAACAAATCTCAAGGTTTTTTTCGATTTTTTTGTTTTGATAGGGAATGAGCTTTAACAAGGCTTTTTTACTTACCAAGTTAGTCCAGAAAGCATTTTTTATTTTAAAAGAATAATGATGCTAACTAGAAAGTCTTCACTTGATCAATACTCGGCTAACGTGGCACGGACACGAAACTATAAATCTTTTTCCTCGGGAAAAACAACTGTACATGTTTTATGGGGATGTGCAATTGTGTATCCCGAGGAAAAAGATCTATGGTTCTATGTCCATGCCACGTCAGCCAATTATTGACTTAGTGGAGATTTTCTAGTTAGAAAATCAACACTCAATTTAAAATTATGTGATTGGCAAAAGGTATCGAGAGAGAAGGCCAAGGCGACCCTCTGAAAAGGGAGAGGTCTTGACAAGACCCCTCATTGGCCACCACTATAGATTTATTTTGATTTACGAAGTATGTATGGTTTGTGGGTTATTGCATATAGCCGAGTGATTTTGGTTGAGATGTGACGCTTTAAAAGGCTAAGTTGGCTCTCTCTTTGGTGGTCGAGCCTACGGGTCTGGATATCCACTTCATAAAAAATAAAATAAAAAAAGAGAAGATAAGAAATCCCTACGCTTCGTCTTTCTTTATCACATTTAAAGTTTCAATACATTTTTCATTTCTTTCATAGTTCTTCAAGTAAAAAGTTGATTACTTCTGTTAAACTTATGATAAAGTGCTCCATATTTGTGGGCTTTAAATTAAAGAATCGTGTTTGAGTGCTTTTCAACGACAATTGAATGAGATTGAGATACATTATAAAATAATATGGGCGAAAAAGCAATCAATGATTACCTCAACTCTATATCATTTTGAATTACCTTTGTAACGATCATCCGAGTTTTGGATGAAATGGTCCAAATTTAAAACCTTATCTTGACTTATTAACTACTACTTATGATCTAAAATAATCTTCTAGACTAATAAATAATAGTTGTTATAAAAGTAACATCAATGACTCCATTTTCTTTCTTTTTAGAAATAACTACCTTTCAATACTTAACAACCTTTACTTCCACAAATAACAACCGTTATACACTAACAATGTTATCCAAATGTTTGACTTAAAAAATATTTATATTATATCTTTATAATGTCTATTATTTCAAAATGTCGGTAATTATTTATCCTCACTTTTACTCTTTTAAGTTTTAAACTTTTATTTTAAATTTTAAATTAAAGAAATTATAATTATATTTTATTAAAAAATATTTTAATAATGGTTTTGATTGGAGTAATGGGACCACAATTTTATTTAGGGTAAGTCTGCTTAACTCATAAGCGAAGTATCCTTAACTTTGAATCTGAGACAACTTTTTTCTATTTTAAAAAACCTTTGCTTAGTACCAAAAATGGATAAAACAGGGTTATCTCATAAGCTGGATCATTCTGAATTAGCATCCAGTTTTAGGGTATTTTAGTCAATTCATATGATGACGTCACTCTCCATTACTGTCATTCAAGTAGTGTGGCATTTTGGGAGTATTGATGAGAAACAAGGGTATTATTGGTAATATGAGAAAATAAATATATGAGAGTAATGGATGGATTGGATGGATGAGAATTTGGTTTTGTTTTCTGGGTGGGATCACAGAGAGTCTGCTCTGCAAGTTTTTTTTCGTTTTTGGCTTTCTTTCACTGCCATCAACACCAACAACAGTGGAAACCAGCTTTTCTCTGTTTGGAAATTTAATTGATTTTCGTTGATTTCGGTGCTTTGACAGAAAAGAGGGAGATTTGGGTTTTCTGTTAGGTTCTGTCTTTCTCTTTTTATTTTTCTGTTCTTGTTGAAGCTGAGGCTGAGCTGAGTGACTGATTTCGAGGTTCAAGAAAACTGTAAGATAAGAAAAGATATTTGGGTTTGAGAGAAAAATCAAAAAAGAGATTTGGGTTTCTATGATTTGTCTTGTTCTTGTTTTATCCTTTTGAAGCTTGGTTGAGTGATTGATTTTGAGATTCAAGAAAACTAGAAGATAAAAGACTTAAAAAAAAAAAAAAAAAATAGTGTTTTGGGTTTGAGAGTAAAATCGAAAAGGGATTTGGGTTTCTATCAGGTGTGCTGTTTTTGTTTAATCTCTTGAAGATGAGCTGAACTTAGAGACTGATTTTGAGGTTGAGGTAGACCAAAAGATCAAAAAAAAAGTTTGGGGTTTGTGAGAAAAGTTAAAAAGAGATTTGGGTTTCTATCTGGTGTTCTGTTCTTGTTTAATCCTTTTGAAGCTGAGCTGAGTGAGTGATTTTGAGATTCAAGAAGACAGACAAAAAAAAGTGATTTTGAGGTTTGGGTTTGAGAGGAAAAAAAAAAGATTTGGATTTCCATTGGGTGTCATTTTCTTGTTAATCTCTTGAAGCTGAACTGAAAGATTGATTTTGAATTTCAACAAGACTCAGAACAGAGATTTCTTAGGTTGGTTTTCAGGATTGATCTGTGTGAAAAAGTTATTTATTTATTTTTTTTGTTCTAGAGGATTATAGAAACAATGATTGGTTCTGTTTCTTTGGGTAATTTCTTCCTCTGCTGATGAGATTTGATTCGATCTACTAAAAAAGGAAAACAAAAAAAAAAAAAAAAAAAAAGAAGATCAAAAAATTTCAAGTGGAGCTGAGGAGATTGAAAGAATAGAATCAATCATGGATTCCAATCTTCTTCATCATCAACATCAGCAGAAACAGCAACAACAGCAACAAATGAACTCTGGTTTAATGAGGTATCGCTCCGCTCCAAGTTCTTTGATAGCCAATTTCATAGAAGGAGATGGAGAGAGTGAAGGATGTGATGATTTCATTCCTTCTTCTCATCATGGATCTTCAAGCCCTGAAACAGAGAGAATGCTTGCAAGGCTCATGTCTCATGGTCGTGGCAATTCGGGTTCTTCCGATCTTCGTGAGATTGGAGAGAAATCTCCTTTGATTAATAACAGAAGCCCTCAGTTTATTGGGGGATCGGTAGAGCACGAATCGGAGCAAAATGGGTATTCTCAAGCTTCCCAATTGGTGTATCAAACACTGCCACCTGTGTTGAATCAAACCTCAAATTCGATTGGTTTGGAACATAATCATCACCAGATGAAGATGGGGAGTGGTAATTGTTCTAATCTTATCAGGCACAGTAGCTCTCCTGCTGGATTAATCTCCAATTTAACTGTCGAAAATGGTACATTTCTTCTCTTCTCATTATGATTTTTTTTTCTTTCCTTTTGTTTGGTAATTGAAGGACATGTCAGTTAAAGATATCAAACATTTTCATGTTTAAATTGCACATGATTTCGCATTACAGATGTTGAGAAACTTTGAATTTTTGTCTAAATATTTGTCTTTGCAGTTCTGAATTATAAGCCAGAATTAGCCATTAATTTTCGTTTTAGTAATCAATTAAGTCGCTCAAAACTTCAATTGTAGTTTCCAAGCATTTAGAAATATTTCCATACCTAATTTGCTCAGATTTCACATAACAGATGTTATTGTGTCGAGAAACTTTGCAGCTATGAATTATCTACCAGAATCAGCCAATAATTTTCGTTTTAGTAAATAATTAAGTTGATCCAACTCAAATCTTAGTTGCCAAGCATTTAAAAAAATATGTTCATGTTTAATTTGGTCAGATTGCGCAACACATATGAATTTTATGTCAGAATCACCAACAACATTTGATTTAGTAATCGATCAAGTGCTCAAACTTAAATCTTAATTTCCCAGCATTTTAGAAAATATTTTGATGTTCAAATTTTCAGAACAGATGTCAAGAAACTTTGCTTTTCGTCTAAATATTCATCTTTGCCACCATTAATTTTATATATTTCATTTTAACAATCAATAAGTTGCTCAAAATTCAATCTCGGTTTCTCAGTGTTTTAGACAATGAGTCGAGCTAGAGTGACCTCATATCACACATTTTGAAGTGAAAGTGGATAGGAACCATAGATGCTTTTACACTTGTATCTCAAGGAAAGCATCTATGTTTCCCATACACTTTCACGTCAGGGTGTGCGATGTGAGGTCCAATCTTGAGGTCACTACAGCATTATTCTTAGATAATATTTTCATGCTTAATTTGTTCGGATATCACATAACAGATGTCAAGAAACTTCGCGTTTCATCTAAATATTTGTCTTTGCAACTATGAATTTTATACTAGAATCACGGATAATATTCATTTTAGTAATCAATGAAGTGGCTCAAGCTTCAATCCTAATTTCCCAGCATTTTAAACAGTATTTTTATGTATAATTTCCTCAGATTTCACGTGTTTCATCTAAATATTCATCTTTGCAACTATAAATTATACACCTGAACCAATAACTTTCATTTTAGTAATCAATCGAGTTACTCAAACTTCAATATTAGTTGCCAACATTTTAGAAAATATTTCCATACTTAATTTGTGCAAATTTCACATAATACATGTCAAGAAACTTCACTTTTCTGCTACAATTGTCTTTGAAACCATGACTTACATGCCCGAACCTTGGATATCTTTCATTTTTACAATTGATGATTAAGTTTCTCAACTTCAATATTAGTGAAAGAGAATGAAATACTGAAAATCTGAGTCTTAGCGACTAGCAGGCTACAGCATGATGAGGGGTCAGATGAACTTCCCGCCTGGGCCCCCTTCTTCATCTGGGCTAATGTCTCAAATATCCGAAATTGGGAACGAGACCATTGGACCGAGTAGTGTTGACGATGGAAGCTTGGGAAATGGTGATGGTAGCAATCGATACATCCCCAACTTTCCGATTGGTTCTTGGGACCACTCCACATTCGAGAATTACGCTGACGTCAAAAGAGTTAGAGATATCAATGGAAAAATCATTTCTGGTTTAAACCCGTCAGAGAATCAGGTACTAATGCTAAACCCATCAGATAAAATTTGAGATATGCTATTGGCACCCCAACTATTACTGAATACACCCCAATTTCTTAAATTATTTATCACACCAACACACTCTTCAAATATTATTCAGGTTTGGTTCAAATTATAATCTCAACATCACAAAAACATTATAACACTCATTCAAACAACTTCAGTAGTTTACAATTATGATTAGGATCATATAAATTCCTAAACCCAAAAACTAGAAATCTAGAAGAAAAAAAAAACGAGAGAGTTTCTATTGGCACCCCAAGTTTTACTTATTTTCTTTATTGTAATTGGGGTGTGATAAGTAAAAGTTGGGGTGCCTATAGCAGCTGTCTAAAATTTTCTCTGTTTCTTATCTTATTGCCTAGTTTTGAATTTTGATGAATAATGTTGTTATTGTTTATCAGAATGGAGAGGCTGGAAATCACACTCCTGGTTTAACCCACCATTTTAGTTTGCCAAGGACTTCGGCAGAGAGGGCTGCCATTATGCAATACCAGGACTCTGTTCCTTGTAAGATCCGAGCCAAGCGTGGTTGTGCTACTCACCCACGAAGCATCGCAGAGAGGGTAAATCTTCTATTTCGCTAATTTTTTCATCTCTTCATCATCTATATGATCTTTTTGTCATTTTATCTCAAAATGTCCAATGGCTCAAAACTCATCTGCTCCCATTTCCGTTTCCCTTAAGTATACCCGTGACATTTTTCCAACTGTTCAAGTGAACACCCGCCCTCCACACACACACACACACCCCGCATTCATGGCATGCATGCATAGTCAGTGTTTGTTTTAAAAAGTGGATCGGACCGACGGTCCCATCGGAATTTTAATATTTATCAGTTCAGTTATCTAGGAACTGTTATTCAATAAGGAACTAGCAATTTTTTTAAGTTCAACCGTGAAAACCGTTCTTCTCTATGGACTGGTTTTAGAAATTTAGAAATATTTCCAGATTTCAACAAGATTTTTTTATTTTTTTTATTTTTTTTATTTGGTAGATTTCAATGAGGTTGAAGATTCTCTCATTATTAGATTTTCTAGCAAAAAATCAGGGAAATACTAGAAAATCTGAAAATTAATTATTTTAGATGTATATTGAAAATTTTAGTATCAAATAAGTATAGAAACCTACTGAAACTACAACTCTGGCAACTATATTAATAATAAAACCTGAAAATTGTCTAAATTATTTTTATTTTTTATGAATCCTTAAATAAATACAAAAAACTGCTTAAATCTTAATTATATATGGGTCGGGTTCAGCAGCCAACATTAGGGAGACAAAGTTGAGAGCCAAAATTTGTCCCATATGACTTAAAAGTTTCGGATTGGTCTGGTTTTTTGTGAGCATGATCTCTGTGATGAGAAGATCACCCCTCACAAAAAATCAGCCCAATCTGAAACTTCTAACCCCATCAAAATTGGTTTACAAATTAACAGTAAAAAATCGACGGCCCTCAAATCTAAGACACTTTTGATGGGGTTAGAAGTTTCAGATTGGGCTGACCATAAAGATCATCCTCACAAAAAATTAGCCCATTCCAAAACTCCTAACCCATGTAGGGCAAAGGCACTAGCTCCATGTTGGCTCCCTAACATTGGCTGCCGAAAGGGACCATATATATCTATATATATATATATATATATATATGAACCTCAGTCGGACCCTGGTCCGACCAGTTGAGCAAAATTTCAGTTCGATTATCAGTCTGGTTCTTAAAACATTGTGCGGTGTTATTCTGAATCTCGAATGGTAATCTAGATTCAGTGATTTCGATTTTGCAATAAATCTCTTAATGGAAGTAGATTATCTTTTCTTGAGCCAAACATGAATCTTTTGATTCATTTGGTTCTAATGTTTAGTTAAAGATCTATATCCTTAAGAATTTTACAACATTAAGGAGGAGATTCTTTGGTTCATAACCCGAATTCATCAACACATTAGTGCTGAATATTTATATCTTGAGCAAGCTAATTTCAGGTGAGAAGAACCCGGATTAGCGAAAGAATGAGAAAATTACAAGAGCTTGTTTCAACCATAGACAAGGTAGAATAATTTTTAAAAACATTACTAAATAATGTTTGTGGCTTCTAAATGTTCTCTGTTTCTTATCTATAGCAAACGAACACGTCAGACATGTTAGACATAGCTGTGGAGTACATTAAAGATCTCCAAAAACAGGTCAAGGTACTAAGGAAACAAAATTACTCAAAACCCACATTGACCCTTCAATCAACACTCCTTATACCTCACAAAGTTTCTTCCTTTTTGCAGACACTTAACGATAATCTGGCGAATTGTACGTGTTCGAGTAAGCAGAAGTCATATTCAAAGCCTTCAGTGTAACTTCCTTCTGTACAGCAAAATAAAGGAGGAAATAAAAGAAAAAGAAAAAAAAAAAGCAAAAAAATGATGTAGTTGTGTGGAAAAGAAAGGCTGATCCATAGAATCTCCATTGTATGATCCATATCTAGTAGGCTAACAGAGGTTCTCTTTTGATGCCATAAAAAAAAGGAGAGAAACTGTATATCACATTGTAATTTACTTAGTATTATTTAGAAGCTCAACCTAATGTTGTAAGTGTACACTCTAAATCTCATTTCGTGTCAATGTTTTTCAGTTTTTTAGAGAATAAGATGTGTTGTATTAAGATGCATGAGATATATATATTAATTTTTCTCAGTGATAAGTTGTGGTAGAGAATGAGATATTTAGAATATTAGTATATTTATATTAGGAAGTATTGGTAATTAGGGTATTTAAATTTTAATATTGAGAGTGGTTTACATTAATTAGAATATTTATAAATACCTTATCGATGTTCATGTACTGATCATCTAAGAATTGAATTATAAATGCATAAGCTCTATTGAGTGCACGATCTTGGATGGAGCACCATTATGTGGTGTCATTGTTAGATCTAAATTATTATTATTATTTTTTATCCTTTTATTTCAATTATGCCATCAAGATGACCATTCAATGTGGCCAAAACCATGTCCAAAAGTCATGGTTGCATCGGCGCAATCAAAGATCTGCCCATTAATGACTCAAGGACCTCAATCGAACACAAATGGGATCCATAGACGAATTGGTTCCCCAATTTTCTAATTAAAGGTTCATTGGTTACATCTCTCGTGTTGCTCCTAACCCAATCACTCAACCAATATATAATACATTTTGACAATCTCTTGATGTCCCATACCTCATTGATCAATAAGATTCTTCGTTAGTGCTTTTTTTTTTTTTCAATGATGCCCAAACCCAATTAATAAGGAGAAGACAACTGGCCTTTTAGAACACCATATCTCACCTAAATCCTCAGGGTACATGCAATACGTTACAAATCACACATACTTGATAAGGATCAATGAGGGGAATTTGAACTTAAGATTGCTCCCTTTTTAGAGGGGGGTTTTGGCCACTACGCCGAGTGATTGTTTGCTCACAAACCAACACCATTTTGACATTTGGCACTGATGACATCAGCAATAATAAGTTAATTTTTCTCACCTATCCATGGTAAAAAACCTAAATTTCCTAATAAGATCATCTTGTCACTTTCAAAAATATGATCCAATGCAAAATGGTTGCAAAGGATGAAATTATATATATATATATGGGTAGCGTTCAAGGGCAAACTTTTTGGCAAAACATTTTTCAAAACATGGGTTAGAGGTTTTGGAATGAGCTGGTTTTTGGTGAGGATGATCTCTACGGTGAGGAGATCATCCTCATCAAAAATCAGCTCATTCCAAAACTTTTAACCTATGTTTACCAGTTGAAAAATCGTGGACCGTCCATTTTTTGTAAACTATTTTTGATGGGGTTAGAAGTTTTGGAATGGGCTGATTTTTGGTGAGGATGATCTTCTCACTGTAGAGATCATTCTCATCAAAAGATCATCCTCACCAAAAATCAGCCCATTCCAAAACTTCTAACTCATGTTTTGAAAAATGTTTTTGCCAAAAAGTTTGCTAAAAAGTTTGCCATTGAACGCCCCTATATATATATATATATATATATATTTTCAAAACATGAGTTAGAAGTTTTGGAATGGGCTGATTTTTGGTGAGGATGATCTCTATGGTGAGGAGATCATCCTCACCAAAAATCAGCCCATTCCAAAACTTCTAACCCATGTTTACAAGTTGAAAAATCGTGGACCGTCCATTTTTTGTAAACTGTTTTTGATGGTGTTAAAAGTTTTGGAATGGGCTGATTTTTGGTGATGATGATCTCCTCACCGTAGATATCATCCTCACCAAAAATCAGCCCATTCCAAAATTTCTAACTCAAGTTTTGAAAAATGTTTTACCAAAAAGTTTGCCATTGAATATATATATATATATATATGGGAAATGTTCAGCAACAAACATTTTGACAAACATTTTGGCAAAACATTTTTCAAAATATGGGTTAGAGGTTTTGGAATGGGCTGATTTTTGGTGAGCATGATCTCTACGGTGAGGAGATCATCATCACCAAAAATCAGCCCATTCCAAAACCTCTTACCCATCAAAAATGGCTTACAAAAAATGGACGGTCCACGATTTCCCAACTTGTAAACATGGGGTTAGAAGTTTTGGAATAGGCTGATTTTTGATGAGGATGATCTCCTCACCATAGAGATCATGCTCATCAAAAATCAGCCCATTCCAAAACCTCTAACCCATGTTTTGAAAAATGTTTTGCCAAAATGTTTGCCAAAATGTTTGTTGCTGAAAGGGACCCCCTAAGCTTTACCACACATTTTAACAAATGTGTTTTGTCTTACATTGGTTAGAAGTTTTGGAATGGGCTGATTTTTGGTGAGGAGATCATCCTCACCAAAAATCAGCTCATTCCAAAACTTCTAACCCCATCAAAAATGGTTTACAAAAAATGGACGATCCACGATTTTTCAACGTGTAAACATGGGGCTAAACATTTCAGAATGGGCTGATTTTTGAGGAGGATGATCTTCTAATCATAGAGATCATCCTCACCAAAAATCAGCCAATTCCAAAACTTCTAACCCATGTAGGACAAAAAATGTTTGTTAAAGTGTGTGGTAAAACTTAGGGTGCTAAACATTTCCCTATATATATATATATATGGGAAATGTTCAGCACCCTAAGTTTTACCACACACTTTAACAAACGTTTTTTGTCCTACATGGGTTAGAAGTTTTGGAATGAGCTGATTTTTGGTGAGGATGATCTCTATGATTAGAAGATCATCCTCCCCAAAAATCAGCCCATTCCGAAATGTTTAGCCCCATGTTTACACGTTGAAAAATCGTGGACCGTCCATTTTTTGTAAATCAATTTTGATGGGGTTAGAAGTTTTGGAATGAGCTGATTTTTGGTGAGGATGATCTCCTCACCATAGAGATCATCCTCACCAAAAATCAGCTCATTCCGAAATTTCTAACCCATGTAAGACAAAACGCGTTTGTTAAAGTGTGTGGTAAAACTAAGGGTGTCGAACGGGACCCTATATATATATATATATATATAATATATATATATATATAAAAGTTATTTTTCACCATTGTATTTTAATTTTAAATTTGGATGTTCAGTAATCATCCATTTTCAACACTATTGATTAAATTCAAAAAAAAAAAAAAAATTCCCTTTTTTTTTACCGCGAAATTTTTCATGAAACCTAAAAAGTTATGATTTTAGATTGCCAATATAATAATCCACTTGGATCCCACAATACTTTTTAAGATTTGAAATAAAAAAAATAAAGATTTCTAAACATTTAATGTGCGGGTAAGAGAGAGAAATTTTCTTCTTATTACTTACGTCATCAGCATCACATGTCAAAACGATGTCTGTGAGCAAACAATCACTCCCAACACTTGTTGGCTTTCTAATAAGTCTTTGTTCATAGGGTCAATTAGATTCGTATGAGATTCAACGTTACATGCCTTTATATCTCCTCAATTTGATATATCTTGAATTAGATGATACTTGAGTGGGCCAAGATTTCATTGATCACTTGGCCCAAAAGAAAATGGAACATCCTAGAACTGGAGTTATGTTTAAATGTAGTTCCCGGAAGCATAGGATCCTCACTCAATATTAACGTAGAAGTTGGGTTGCTACATCTTTTATCTTTTCTATTGACGCCTAACTCGTGCCGGTCTTTTTGTCCCACTTACTTGTTTTTCCAAGTCAAGTACATCTCGTATGCTGTGTTGTTTGTATCAAACACTCACGTGTTACGAAATCGTTTAGGGCCTGTTTGATTGGACATGAAAATATGTGGAAAAATTGATTTTATTAAAAAAATAAATTTTAAATGTTTGGTAGTGTATTTTCCCTAGAATTCAATTTTTCTCTTCCACCTTAAAGAAAATTCAACCGTCCTTTAAATAAAACTTCAAATATGGATGCTTTGGCAACCGAACCAAACTCCACGCGTCCTTTATTTTGAAGGAAGCCCTTTAAATCACTATTCATTTTTTTCAATAAACCTATTGTCTCATGTTTTTTTTTTTTTTGGTATAAATGTTCATCTTAGCCTCCTCTTCTCATGTAACATGATTTAAACACCACTTTCGTCTCTTACAAATTGTAAAGTCTTTTCATTTAATATTTTAAAAATCGAACCAAATCAATTAATCGGGGTGCAATAAATAATTTAACAAAATGAGGTGCAATAAGTTAAAGTTGGGGTGCCAATAAAATTCTCTTTTTTTTTTATTTAGTTATAATTGGAGTGTAATAAGTAAAAATTGGAGTGCCAATAGCAACACTTTTTCTATTTTACATTAAAAAAAAAATTTAGGGAAAATTATAAAAAAAAATCAAAAAAAAAAAATTTATTTATCAAAAAGAATCTAATTTTTGAAAAATTAGAAAAAAAGATAAAAATCCGGTCATTGAAAGACCTGTTTCTTCTCTCTCTTCACTTCTCTCTCCTCTACATTTAAATAAATAAAAATCGATTTTTTTTTTAAATTCCGATCATTGAAATACCGGTTTCTTCTCTCTCTTCATTTCTCTCTCCTCTTTTTCTCTCGTCTACATTTATAAATAAATAAAAATCGAATTTTTTTAAAAATACCGGTCATTGAAAGACCAATTTCTTCTCTCTCTTCACTTCTCTTTATTTTAAAGTGGCGAACCGTGAACCATTATTTCGAACCAGATAACATAGGTGTAGACTCGTACTAAAACCTGACAATTAACCTTCAAACTCGGTTGAACAGACTCAGTTTTATGAAATTTCGATGTGACTTGGTTTGTGGTAAATAAATTTTAGTTAGACAGAATTTAAGGGAGGAAAATGAGATCGGTACCAACCAACCTGAAATTTTTTAATAAGAACTTGGTAATAATGATACATGTTGATTATGAGCGAAAGTCATTGACTCACCAACTCAACTCATAATTCATCAAGTTGACCCCATAATTGAGTTAAGTATTCAAGTTTCTTTTTTTGATTGGTAAGCCAATTTTTTATGAGTTCTGTAGCTCAATATTGTCAGGATTTGAACGCAGGTCTTTGGTATGATCACCCAAAGACTTTACCAACCAAGCTAGTCTGGCACTTGTTAACTTCAAAACCAAAGGATGTATATGAGCTATTGCAACAGTTATTAGCTACAGATAAAAAAATCCGTTGACATTGCCCCCACCAAAAAATATTTTCACTCTTAAATGCCCCCACACAAAAAAAAAAAATCACGTTTAGTTGCCCCCATAAAAAAATTCAACTCTTAATTGCCCCCATGTGGGCAAAATCTTGGTTCTGGCCTTGCCTCTTAAGTATTCAAATTAATTGAATATCTATAACAATTTTTTTAATAAGGTTTGATTAATGTTTTCCAAATGAATTGTGATAATCTGACTACCCCTGGTGACGTGACAAGTTCGGGAACTGTAGATTTGTATGCCTCGGGATACAAAACTGCACTTCCTCATAAAAAGTGTATCTCGAGGGAATCGTATATCCCGAAGCATATAGATCTACGGTTCTCGAACTTGTCACATCAAGAGAGTCGATTGAGTGTGGCCCATGGGGTAGTCAGATTTTTTTTAAAATATTAAGAGAGAGAAAGAGGATAAAGAAGTGAAGAGAGAATAAACCGGTCTTTCAATGACCGGTATTTTAAAAAAAAATTTGATTTTTTTTTTAAATGTAGAGGAGAGAGAAAGAGAAGAAACCGGTCTTTCAATGACCGGTATTTAGAAAAAAATTTGATTTTTTTTTATAAATGTAGAGGAGAGAGAAGTGAAGAGAGAGAATAAATTGGTCTTTCAATAACTGGATTTTTATCTTTTTTCTAATTTTTTAAAAATTAGATGCTTTTTGATAAATAAATTTTTTTTTGGATTTTTTTCATAATTTCTCCTTTTTTTTAATGTGTTTGAATAGTGTTTTAGAGTTATGGTTAATGATTTGAAGGTGGAAACATTGGAGTAGAAAAGTGACTTGAAGCCTTCATATTGAAGAAAATGTCTACTTGAAGACAACTTTTAAAGCTCTTGGTTGGAATCACTCTAGAAGGGAAAGATGGATTTCAATAATAACTCCTAGGGAAATGATTTTCCCACCTCCTAATATTGTTTCTCATGATTACCCTTACTCACGAAAGAAAGCATAGTTTTAAAATTCATGTACTCGACAACGATGTTCATCAAATTGTAAAATAAAAATATGTAAACCTTTAAAGATTTAAAAATAGTTTTTTATAAATAAAATTGTATTTAACTTTTACTATCCACAAAAATTATTATGTATTGTAGAATATCTTGGTTGATTTTCTTATCAAACTAGGTGCATTGTTTACATCAAGCTCAATGAGTTGGTTCTTTCAAATTTTGGTGCACAAGAACCTCAAAATCCAATCACGTCAATTGGACCAGTCAACTTTGAAGTTGATTCAAAAGTGTTTTAAAACTATGTCAAAAATTAAAACTATTTTTTTAATAACTGGGTATCCTGTAGATAGCGAACCAACCTCGCATCTGGGCTTTGCCTAATCCATAGACCATGGTCTTGTCCAAGGATCAGTCTCGGGGCACGTGTAACACCTGCACATCACACGCACTAGGTAAGTGAGGGTGCACCCTTGTGAGTGACCCTTGAAGAATTAATGCTCATATTGAGTATCGAATTCACGACCTACGGACTTTCATTGTTTATCGGTTCAAAATTGCTACTGAGCCAACCCGTTGGGGTTAATTAACACTCTTTTTTATATCTCCTTGAGGGCATTCAAACAGTAAATCACTTTTCTATAGTATTAACCTATTAGTTGATAGATTTGGATAGTTCCATAATCAAAAGAGCCAAGATTCCATTGGTGTCTACGTGGCATGTTTTGATAGGAGTTTAAGACACATTGGATTCCTAACCAAGCCATTTGTCTATATGGAATACAGCCCAATGTATTTTTTCCAATGAGCACATGCCACATTGACACCTATTTTTCTATAAGAATGGGATACTATTCTGGATCCCAACTATCAAAATTGAACTACTTGGTTTGGGATCTTTTCCAAGATAGTGGACTTTGTTCGTTCAATTATCTTATGATATTAAACGAGGAATCAAATAAACTACTGCAATAAATTGGCATCCATAATCGCCCCCTCTTGATTTCTCAAAACAATTTTGAAAAACAATTATTATCTTAGTGTATAGATCCTTAGTATATGTGCTCATTGGTAAGATGGACTTGATTGTGGATACGAGGTCTTTTTGGGTTTGTACTTTGGTTCAGAGATGTTGGCTAATTGGGGTGGAGTTCTTTGTGTTGGAAAATTTTGGGATTTATCCCATATATTTGAATGGAAGTAAAAAAGGGTATTGTGAAGTGGTAGTGTAAATGTTTAGTTCCACATCAGATAGAAACAATTAAAAAGTGTAACTCTTATGTGAAAGTTCCCACGTAGTGTACTGAGTGTTTACTTGTATTGTGTCATTCGGTTTTTCTCTGAGTTTTCTCATGCGTCCTTGAGAATACAACGCCTACAATTGGAGTGTTACTTTGTACACATGTGGAACTTTATACATGTGAAGTATTGTATCTTGAAAGACAGAATCCAGAGACTGCTAGCACATTGCAGGGGTGAAATATGTTTTAAGACTATTATATCCAATATAATAAGCCTTGTTTTGTTCAAATCAATGATTGAGTCCAATCGGTATTTCTAAGTTAATTAATTATTTATTATTTGTTATTTTATTTCAATTTCTTTTCTATTTATCTTTTGTAAACTAACAACACAAAAATAACACTTTGGATTTCTCATACTTGAGAAATTCCGAGGAATGGCCTTAATGTGACCTGAAAAAAACCTACCCATCAAATTAAACTCTCTTCCAAAGACAAAATAAAAGTATACCATCTCTTCTTCCCATCGGTGAACTCTGGATACTCTCTTTGAAGCATCATTGTCACCAAATTAGAATTAAGGAAGAATGGGCAATCAATCACTAGATATGAGAAAAGATGATCATGAAACCCAAAACAACATGGAGTTAATCAAAAACAAAATAAAAACATATATTTTCCAAAAACATAAAAATTCAGAAATTTCAAAAATCACCAAAACGTTAAATTCTTCCCAAAACTTCTAAATAATCCAAATATATTTATCTACTAATTCCATTAATAAAGTAGGAAAAGGTTCACGACCTTTACCTCAAAAAATTGGGTATACTCAAGAAAAGTCCATTTCCTCTCAATGGCACAAGCCACCAAACCTTGATAAATCTCGACTAGGATCATATGAGCCAACCGGCCACCATTTCGAACTTACAAGATAATGCTAATTAGAGTTGGGTCCACATTGTCATCTTTGCGGTGGAATAAGATTTGGTTTACGAACACTAAGGTTAGAGTGTTAGACCTATAGGTCGAGTGGGAACTCAAAAACATCTTGTTAAAAATGAAAGGCTTGAAAGTCGAACGAAAAAAGAGTTGTTGGGTAGAAGTTGGAGTTCCAATCGAGAAATATCTAGAAATTTCGTAATCCTATTTTTGTAACTCTCAAGAAGGGGTGGAATCATTACCTTTGAAAAGCTTTGCAACCTGAGTATCCGTTAGACCTCTTTGATAGTTCGCATCAATTCTTGCCCCCCAAACTATAACACATTAGCTTGGGACACCCAACACCCAACCAAGGCTTCGACCAATTCCCACTTCATTTTTACCTTGAATTGAGAAGGAACAAACCCAAGTTTATTTTCATTGATCCATCGAACCTTGTCGCTCGCTGACATATAGTTTAGCCATCAGGTTGTGAGTGGCTTGATCAAGGGCATTTAGGTTAGGAAGTTGAACCCGACCTGATTTGGATCCTTCTTCGACCTCACTTTCGCCGACACGTTGACACTTGGTAGATTCCATGGACTTTTACGATTGATTTTCAAGCAGCTTTTGAGCAAAAATCCAAGAGGAAGAGATTTTTTTCATGGTATTAAATGACAAAATCGTAGATTTTAAGCCCTAAAATCAATTCTGAACCATGAGAAAGTCATGGTCCAAAGTAGAAATGCCATGGCCCAAGGTGTTTTCACCCTGAACCATAACCAACCCATGACTCAAGATAAAAATACCCTGATCTTTGGCCTACCATTGAACCCTCTAGAGGTTGATCGAACCTCCAAGCTATCATTCCCTAATAAATTGATGTTGTACATTTAATTTCATTAATTTTGATCACCAATGGAGCTAATTCAATCATCATAATTTCCACACAAAAATGCAAGAAATTGTCCAAGGAGTTTCAAAATAAAGTGCAGAGGAGTCTAGCACAAATGTCAAGATATAAATGACAAATCATAAAGAAAACTCAAACTAGGACCAGGACACTGGCTCCACGATATCAAAAATAGGAAAAAATCTAAAATATAAAGGGTGTCGAAAGCTAGAACTCGGCTGAAATAAAGTCAATTGATGTCGATCCTGCCATGCCCCAAGCAGTACTGCCCAAGTCGTAAAAAATTTTGAAAAAAATGGAAAAATATCATAAAGCAAAAAAAAAAAAGAACAATGCAAAAAAAAGTTATAATAATAAAATAAATAAAAAAGCAAAGAAGTCAAAAAGCAAGAAGCAAAAAAAATTCAATCTAATGCAGGGTCATGCAACTCAAGGAGAAGGAGAAATATCTTGGAAAGTCATTTTGAGTGTACAAGTATGAAGTATTCAACCTCAAAAGTAAATATTGAAGAGCAAACACTTTAAACGTGAAGATTCTTGGATAAAGCTGACTTTCCAAAGATTTCAGTCCAAAGTTGTAAGAAGTTGATCAAGTCACACCAAAGATAAGCAAAGATTGAAGTCAATTCATCATCAGAATTTCTTTTCAAACAATCTCAGATCCATACATCGAGTCATGGAATTGAAAATTGCATAATACCTCATCCTTGTCAGACTCAAAACTTAGGAAGGCACCTCTTACCTTGTTTTTATTTTATTTTATTTTACATCAATCTAAACTTATTAAGGTGAGATCAGAAATGCATACAAATTCGAGCTTATGTAGATAAATTAGAGTTTGAGTCAACATCTTTGTGATTCATTACCAGCAAGTCTTACAAAGAGGGGCATCTGCAGGCACCAATTTGTCCAAACTAAACTCGAAAGTTATCAAAGTCCACTAAAAGAAAATTCAATTCAAATCTTCAAATTGGATCAAATAGGACCCACTTTAGTGGAACCCAACTCTCCAAAATAATTGTTAAGCTCAAATATAGCTAGGCCACGAGGTATCCACAACCGATGGGAATTTTCATCAAGACCCACAACCCTATGTATTTTGTTCACAAAACCTTGAGAAGGTCATTATTTTAGCCATTTTTGCACTCTAGCACCCTCACCCAAGGTCCATTCGATTGAGTTTGTTAGAGCACATGTGCTTACATATTTTTTTAGGGGAAATAACCCGTAAACCCCCTCTTAATTGGCTTATTCTTCAAGAAAATCCCTCATCTTCCAAGTCATACCCTTACAGTAGCCCCCATCATTCTTCAAAGCATGGCTTTTCTAGTCTTTTACTTCATCTTCTAATCTTGACTCCCAGTCAATTATTGGTCCCCACTTGAATTGAATTAACTCCTTAACCCCATCTTTTTAAGAGCAAATTAGTGGTAATTTACTTATTTGTTGATTTCTAGAATGAATCTTGATAAATCTCTCATTCTAGGAAAATTGATGAAGACAAGGTTATTATTTATTTTTAGTTTATTCTTCTAGTTCTTGATATTTTCGTTGTTAAAGAGATTTCTCTTTTAAACCTTGTTTCTTCAGTATTCTTAATTTATTTCTACCTATCCTTTATTACGACGTGATCCATTACTATTGGGTACAACTCATTATATTGGATGCTCGATATAATGTTGAATCATTGAGTGATAAAACTATTAAAAGGAAAGAAATCTTAGCCAATTTCAAATATTAATTATTTTGTTCGTTATTGTTAAATCCTTCGAATCAAGAACTTTTATTGATTTCTTGATTTGAGTTATCAAAAAAGAATTTGAAAATAAATTAATTTAAATTCATCATCCTGGGTGGATTCATTCTCTTTAGATATTTTTTATTTTAGACATTTTTTTAATTAATTTTTAGTTTAGTCTCCAAAATCATATTTTTTTTTCTTTGCATTTCTAAAATCTGGAATATTAATCTCACAATCCACAGTGGAATGGCCCTACTTGCCAATCTAAGTAGGTTTTAATTTTCTTTTATATTTTGTTCTTGTCCATTTTAGAGACATCTTTACATGGTGAATATCTAATCTCACAAGCTAAAAAAAATAATCCTCCAATGGATAGTAAGGTCAATCATAAGGTCTTGATCCAACATGATTTTGTTCAAGCCGTGATTATCAATGGACAAAACCAATTAATAAAAACTCGTAAGGGAGCATATATGTAAGAATTGAAGCTTGGTGACACCAAATGAAGAAATCAAGTGGATTTTCATCAAAGTACCATGTTTCAAAAAAATCTAGCAAGCACCTACTTCTGGTAATGGCATGCTCATTATTTAAATTTGTCTATTTTACAAACTAAACTATAGTTGAGTTTTCCCTTAATCTCTATAAATCCCTCTATCTTAAAAAAATAGTTTTCAAGCTTCACCTATGGCCATACTAATGGTAACCATCAATGGATGGGTTGATGGGAATGACAAAATGCCTAACACCTTCCTTATCTCTCAATGGAACCTCTTTACCTAGCTCTTTCGGTAGACCTTTCTCTTACCCATTGAAAGTGAGTCACCACATGCCTAAAAAGAATTTCAAAAAATATTTTAGTAGAATCCATTCACACCCAAACTCTTTGAATGATGGTGATTACAAAAACCCAAATAGATGAGATCAAAACCTCCCGTATCTACAACTCTTTTAGCCAACATGCCCAAAAAACAATACTACCACCATCACTATCCTTTGTGAATTTCTCAAGAGAAAAAGAAAAGAAAAGAAGGAAGAAGAACAAAGGAAAGAGGGTTTCGCTGAGTTCTTCCCATATTCCTGCCACAAGGGTGATGGATCAGAATCCATCCCCTCAAATGGTGGTCTTACTCCAATAGATTTTTTGTGTGAAAAAAGGGAAAAAAGAAGAAGTAAAAGAGTGGTTTCATAGCTTGAGATCCATTATTTTACAATAAGAGTAAAAGCTACAAAATGAAAGAAATTAAAATGAACTTACAGAGATATGAACTAAAAATCTAGCAAGAAAAATCCAATAATTTGGATGTTTTTTATGTGGAATACACTCCTACTCTCTCACTTTTGAGGAAGAAGAATAGAAAATGAGCAAAGAAAATTCTCAAAAATGGAGAAGAAGTCCCATTACACTACTCAAGACCTCCATATTTATAGAATTATAAGGAGGTTCTGTTACAAAAGATCCTAGGAAAATATAGAAATGCCCCTAAAAAAGTTGTTGTTGAGGATAATGAATGTCCATTCGCTATCTGTTAATTGTTGATTTTTTTTTTTTTGTGTTTTGTTTTTTCTTCTTCGTAATCAAGTTCTTCCATTACTTTTATTTGACAAAAGGTGTATCTATTTCAAACACTAATTTGAATGGACCCAAAACACCATACAACATAAAGTCCCCTTGATGCTTGCTCACCAGAGAGGAGCTCAAGGATGAGCATCACAAACATATTCTACTTGAGGATGAAAATAATGGGTAAGGAGCAGTAAATTAAGGAGTTGGGACAGCAATGCTGAAAAATGTGGGGACTTTGAAAAAAGAGAATGGGCATTCGTTTTGGAAACGAATGTGCAATAGATTTACTGGCATATATGTATCCCAAGGAAATTTAAAACCACTTAAAAGGGGAAGATGCCCCATTGTCTCGCTATCGTTTCAAAACTTCCAAGTGTTTCCACATTCACACTCTTAATCAAATCCAAACTTTTAGAGATCATCATCAAGCCTTTATAACTTCGTTTTTGCCATCAATCACTCATAGTAAGTCTTGAAACCATTTGCTATTCAATGTTTGTTTCGATCATGGTTTGTGGGTGTGTCGTGAACAATAGTTTTAGGTTGTGGGTGATGGAGTGGAGGAAAGGTTGCTTGGACAAAAACCCTAGGATGATTGGGTGAAAATGAAAGGATGAGGGTGGGAGATGGTGAGATGGAAACCCTGTTGACAGTAGAGGTCTACAAGTCCGAAATGAGACCTAGGGCTTCTATTGAAGCCCTAGGTTAGACTAAAATGAAGTTCTAATTAGGATTATCAGGGCAAAATGGTCAAGTTAGGCAGAGGAACAGGATCTGTGAGCAATGGGCAAACCCATAGTGCCATTAGTGGACCTATGCTTCAAAAGGAAGCCTTGGAAGGGATTAAAGATTCCAACGAACATAGTTATGGGTATATTTGATTAAAATGACATAAAAGGAATCAAAATGGTAGGGGAAAATAGGTTTGAAAAGAAAAATCGAAAAGGCTAAGTGGAGAAGACGAACCATAGCAACGCCCACTCGGTTTGAAAGTAAATGGTCATTTGCTTGGGAAATTGAATGGAAAATGAAGAAGGCAATACCATGAAAGCGAATGCATTTGCTTACCCTAAAGCGAATGCAAACTTGGCTGAAAATGGTCAAGTGTTTAAAGTGAACAAGAGTTGTACCTCTAAAAGCGAATGCATTTGCTTGAAGATAGTGAATGCGTTTACTTAGATCTCATACTTAGTTAAAATGTTGTCGAAATTTCAAATTTTGCCTATGTTCTGCCCTATTACCAAACCAAACACCCTCTTTTTATCACTTCCTCTGTATTTTGAATGGAACCCCTAGAAAAGATCCATGATATTTTCGCTGCCTTTTGCCATACTTTAGACTTTGTTTCTATTCCTCCCAAACATGTTTTATGAGTTGTGCCCTTTGTTCTATAGTGAAACCCATCCAACACTCATTGTATTCTAAGAGTCATATAGACTCTCCGAGGGAGGTTCTGTTATAAAAGATCCTAGGAAAATATATAAATGCCCCTAAAATAAGTTATTGTTAAAGATAGTGAAAATATACTTTTTTTTGTGTGTGTGTGTGTGTGTGTGTTTTATCTCTTCTTCTTCTTAATCAAGTTCTTCCATTGCATTCGCTTTACTATTTGACCAAAGTTACGTCTATTTCAGACACCAAATTGAATGGGATGAAAGCACCATACAACAGTTGGCTCCTAAGGGAAGCCGAACCTCCATTTGGAAAAGAGGATAGGTTGACTTCTATAGAGGCCGAACCACCTTATGATTGAAGAGGTTGAGGATCGGCCAATATAGAGGTTGAACCACCTTGTGGTTGATAAAGTTGAAGGGGCCGGCTCTTATAAAGGCCGAACTACCTTGTGGTTGAAGGGGTTGACTCTTATATTAGCTAAACAATCTTTTGCTATGATTCTAAATGGTCAAACCCTTTTTAGCCGAACTGATTGGAGTATGGGTCAAACACAATGTATGTTCAAACCATTTAGATAATTGGGTTTGGATCGGGTTGAACCGGGCCGAAATGCTTTGATTTGGCAACTTTACTAATCCTTGCACAACATAAACTATTGTTGGATTGTCTCCTATTTTTGTTGTATATAATTTCCTTTATTAATTTCTTTTTTGGCTCGACTTATATAGCACTTCTTGATGATAAAATCCAACCAATTTTACTCATATTTTTCAGTTCTCATAATCTCAAAACCTTATATATATATATATCTTAGGACTTATAAATTTGATGTCCCCATTAGATAAACATTTGACCTCACCACCCGAAATTATCTCTTGGTGGACCTGAACAGAAATACCCAGCATATACTAAGCACAATGCTTAGAAATTCCCAACAAAGCTGAATTTGTTGTATCTAAGCCACTAAGATGTGGGGACATTGGAACCACAAAGGTGTGCCACGTGTCATTGTGTGTGTGTGTGTGTGTGTGTGATTTGGGGGTGTGTGCCTTGTACTGTGTACATCATGCGTACATCAAACAAGGTAGCGTTGGAATCTTTAATATGGGATTACGTGGATCCAACTGATAAGTCAAAATCTTATTGGTGGGGCCATGGGGAAGTTACTGTTATGTCATTACTGACGTCATCTCTCTCATGGGATTGTGCGGCCGAATATAATTCTTCTCTAAAAGCATTTTGTCTTTTTTGGAAGTGATGTGGGAGAGCCAGGCCTAGTGGGTCCCACATTTCTGTTTTATTTTTATTTTTATTTTTTTGATAATTTAGATATATCCCCTCAATTTTTAATTTTTTTTTAGGTGTACTATTAACATAGAGATTAATTAAATATAAAAAAAATTTGATCAAAATACCCCTATCATTAATCTAATTTTTCTGTTTATAAAATCATGGTTTGCAACCCATGATCATTAAAAAAATTCTATTTGATTATGTCATATTATATAGGTAAATTTTTTGCAAAGTTTGTATTGCCACATCAAGTTTTGCTACTGCCACCCCAAGGTATGCTAATTGTTTAATGATTTATATAGGGTGAATCTTCATTTCGTGTGCTGAATATGATGAAATTTAGAGTTTGGTACATTGTTCATTTTAATTTTCAAAACATGCATTCGTCATTTTTATAACTTATGAACTCGCGAGTTCTTCACTATTAATAGCTACGAATTCCTAGATATACTAGTGAATTCCTTGATTATGAAAGTGACGAATTCATTTGAAATTCATGTTTTGAAAATTAAAATAAACAGTGTACCAAAATCAAATTTTGGACATAAATTGCACACGTTTTGAGAAAAAATCTCATATATATATGATTTGAGGTGGTACTGGGAAAAGTTGGTGCAGCAATAGAATCTCTCAAAATTTATTTATTTTATTATCATTAATTTAAGAGAGGGTCGAGGCAGTAAGAATGGCTTTTAACACAATAGAATCAACAAAATTCATAGATTTAAACAAATTTGAATCAAGAGACATGATTCATCCAGCTGATCCAAATTATTTAGATAAGAAAAGCTCTGATAATGACAATTACATTAACACAGTTCAAATATGACAGTGCAACACAAATTTTTGTCAGTAATGATTTCAATCACAGCCATCTTTCTATATGAGACCAAGGTTTTTTTATTCTTTTATGTGGATAAGTGAGTTGATTTATCCTATCCACAACTAATTATAATGTTTTTTTTTTCTAAATAAATTTATTTGATAAGTTAACTAACCAAAAAAAAAAAAAAAAAAATTGACAATGAAGGTATTGAATATATATACATGGGTTCGGATCCAAAGACACACAAATCTACTCATAAAACAACAAATCTACTCTGTCATCAGAATAAAAGATGATCCAACGGCTCATATTATAAAGTAGAGAAACATATACACGTACTTCTAATAAACCACTTAAAAGTTTCATTATTTATAAATCAAATGCGAAAGAGAATAATATCGCCAAATGTAGAAATTAACCCATTACACACTCAAATTGGGGCGATAATCTGTGCTCACAAATGGTTTAGTGAACTCATCCATACAAGCCATCCAAATCCGTTCTGGAGTTGTTGGGTTATCTTCTAATTGCTGATTTTTTTGGTATTTTGTCTCTTCTTCTAAATCAAGTTCTTCCATTGCTTTTGCTTTATTGTTTGGTCAAAGTTGTGTCTATTTTAGACACAAAATTGAGTGGGACTTAAGCACCATACAACAAAAAGTTCCTTTGATGCTTGCCCGTCAAAGAGAAGCTCAAGGGTGAGCATCACAACCATATTCCACCTTGGGGATGAAAAGAATGACACTGAGCAATGGATCAAGCAGTTGGGGCAATAATGCTGAAAAAATTGGGGGACTTTAAAGAAAGAGAATGAGCACTCGCTTTATTGGAAGATGCGTATTACGAGAAAATTTGAAACTACTTAAAAGGGGAAAACACCCCCATTGTCTTGCTACCATTTCAAAACTTTCAAGTGTTTCAACTTTTACACTCAAGCGAATCCAAAATTTTAGAGATCATCATCAAGCCTTCAGAACTTCGTTTTTGCCATCAATCATCCATAGAAAGTCTTAAAATCGTTTTTTCCATCCGATATTGTTTTGATCATGGTCTATGAGTATGTCGTGAACAATTGTTTTTGGTTGTGGGTGATGGAGTAGAGGAAAGGTTGTTTGCACAGAAAACTCCAAGATGATTGGGTGAAAATGAAATGATGATGGTGAGGGAAATGGTGGGATGGAAACCATATTGACGATGGAGATTTACAAGCTCAAAATGGGACCTAGGGCTTCAACAAAGGCCCTAAGTGATACTGAAAACCCCAGTGAGATTCTGAATAGGATTATCAAGGCAAAATAATCGAGTTAGATAGAGGAACAAAGTCTATGAACAGTGGACAGACCCACAGTGCCATTAATGGATCTAGGGCTTCAAATGGAAGCCCCAGAAGGGATTAAAGAATCCAACAAACATAATTATAGGTATAGGAGGTAATCAAGTTATTACTCAAGAGAGTCCTACATGATACGATCTACTAGATGTTGTTGCCATATGAGAGCCCTCTTTGATATCTCTGTATTAGGAATGTTTATTTAGGAATCTTATGTAATAAGGAAACTTTCTCTCTTTGACATTATGTTTTTGGAAAGTGTACATTGTGTAAATCTCCCATAAGAGGAATGTGTCTTCTATAAAAGAAGATCTTCTCTCTTCAATGAAGCAAGAGTAGAAGACATTACAGGAAATTCATTTATTCACTATAGGTATATTTGACTAAAACGATAAAATGAACCAAAATGGTAGGGAAAAATGGGTTTGGAAAGAAACATTGAAAAAAGGCTAAGTGAAGAAAACGAACCATAGCGAATGCCCATTTGCTTGGGAAATCGATAATGGAGAAGGCAAAAGTCCTGAAAGCCAATGCATTCGCTTTCCCTAAAGCGAATATGCTTGCTATAAACTTTGCTGAAAATAGCTAAGTGTTTAAAGCGAACGAGAGTTGTACCCCTGAAAGCGAATGTGTTTGCTTAAAGGTGTGAATGCATTCGCTTGAAGACAGCGAATGGGTTCACTTAGATCTCAGACTTAGTCAAAATGTTGTTGAAATTTCTGAATTTGTCTCTGTTTTGCGTTATTACCAGACCGATCTCCCTTTTTTTTACCACTTTCTCTGTATTTTGAATAGAATACCCCTAAAGAAGATCCATGATATTTTCATTGCCTTTTATCATACTTTAGCTTTTAAGCCAAAAAAACCAGACAAATGATGTTCGTTTGGACTTTTTTGTCTCTTGTAGATTTCAATTGAAACCCAAAAGTAGCTCCTAAAAGAAATCACTCAAGAAAGACTTCTTCAAATGGCTTTTGTTGGAAGTCAAAAACGTAAAACGGTTCAAGTGTAGTTATCAAAATACCCTTCATCTTTAATCAAATTTTCAACTAAACTTAACCTTAAAAAATAAAATAAGATTATTAAAATACCCTTCATATTTACCAAAATACCCTTCATCTTCCAAAAATACCTTTCATCTTTAATCAAATTTTCAACCAAACTTTACCTTAAAAAACAAAAAGGAATTATCAAAATATCTTTCGAATTTATCAAAATACCATTTATCTTTAATCAAATTTTCAACCAAACTTAACCTTAAAAAATAAAATAAAATTATCAAAATACCCTTTATCTTTACCAATTATCAAAATACCTTTCATTTTTAATCAAATTTCCAACTAAACTTAACCTTAAAAATAAAAAAGAATTACCAAAATACCCTTCATCTTTACTAAATATTAAAATACCTTTAATTTTTAATTAAATTTTCAATCAAACTTAACCTTAAAAAATAAAAGAGAATTATCAAAATACCCTTCATCTTTATCAAAATACTCTTCATTTTTAATAAAATTTTCAATCAAATTTAACTTTAAAAAATAAAACGAAATTATCAAAATACCCATCATCTTTGCCAAAATACCCTTCATCTTTACTACAAAGACTAAATGCAATTCATCATCACTACTTTATTACCAAAACACCCTTCATCTTTATGTGGATGTTAAATTGTATATTATGCAGGTATTTTCTTTATCATATGTTCATTTTTAAGAGGAGATGCTATCGAAATTTCAATAGAATTATAAAATTTATAAATTTATTATTATTATTATTATAGTGTAATTATATATTTATTAAATATTCTGCTCATTTTTTGTGCATTCTGGGTGCATTTCAACATTAAGGATAGTTTGATCATTTTATAAGAATCCAACAATAAAAAACTATTAAATGAACATTAATTTTGGCTTACGTGCTTCTATAACAAACAAGTTGCTGTTGGATGTGGCTTTTCAGATTCTAAGCTTCTACTTCTTTCAGAAGCCAACTTCTGGAGTTGGAGCTAGCTTCTGTAAATAACAGACCCTTAGTTTCTGTTCCTCTCAAACATGTAATGAATCCCACCCGATACAATCATAGTATTTTGAGTCATATAGAGTCTTCTAGGGAAGTTCTGTTACAAAAGATCCTATGAAAATACATAAATGCCCCTAAAAAAAGTTGTTGTTGAGGATAGCGAAATGTCCATTTGCTATTTCCTAATTACTGATTTTTTGGTGTTTTATCTCTTCTTTTCTTTTTCTTCTTGATCAAGTTTGCTTCTGCTCCACTGTTTGGCCAAAGTTGTGCCTATTTCAAACACTAAATTGAGTCGGACTAAAGCACTATATAACAATTGGCTCTTAAGGGAGGTTGAACCTCCTTATGGAAAAGAGGATGGAGGGACTGGCTTCTATAGCGGAAGAACCACCTTATGATTGAAGAGGTTGAGGAGTCAGCCAATATAGAGTCTGAACGACCTTGTGGTTGATAGAGTTGAAGGGGTTGGCTCGTATAGAGGCCAAACAACCTTTGCTATGATTCTAAAGGATTGCCACTTTTAGCCGAACCGATTGGAGTATTAGACTCATTGTATGTTCGAACCATTTAGATAATTAGGTTCAAATCGGTTTGAACCGGATCCAAATGCCTTGATTAGGCAACTTTACTAATCCTAAGGATTGTGATTTTTTTGGTTCCTACAATATGATTACTACATAACACAAACAATCGTTGGATTGTCTCCTATTTTTGTCGTATATAATTTTCTTTATTGAGTTCTTTTGTTGCTCGACTTATACAGTCCTTCTTGATGATAAAATCCAACCAATTTCAGTCATATTTTTCAGTTCTCATTATCTCAAACCCTTATTTTTTTTCCCTACAAAAAATAAAAATAAAAATAAATCTTGGATGTATAAATTTGATGTCCCCATTAGATAAACATTTGATCTCTCGACCTGAAATTCTCTCTCGGTGGACCTGAACAAAAATACCCAGCATATACTCAAAACACAATGGTTACAAAATCCCCAACAAAGCTGAATTTGTTGTACAAGCCACCAGAAGAATCCAACTGATAAGTCAAAATCTTATTGGTGGGACCATGGGAAGTTACTGTTACGTCATTACTGACATCATCTCTCTCTGATGAGATTGTGCGACCTAAAAGCATTTTGCCTTTTACCTTTTAGGATGTGATATGGGAGAGCCTGGCCTGGCCCAGTGGGTCTCACATTTCTATTTTATTTTATTTTGGATAATTTAGTTATATCCCCTCAATTTTTTCGAGGTTTACTATTAACATAGAGATTAATTTAAAAAATATATATTGATCACAATACCACTATCATTAATTTAAATTTTCTGTCTATAAAATCATGGTTTGCAACCCATGATCATTAAAAAAAATTATATTTGATTATGTAACATTATATAGGTAAAATTTTTACAGAGCTTGTATTGCCACACCAACTTTTGCTAATGCCAACCTAAGATGTGTGCTAATTCTTTAATGATTTATAGGGTGAATCTTCATTTTGTACGTTGAATATGACGAAATTCCAAGTTTGTTCCAATGCTCCATTTTAATTCCCAAAACATGCATTTCGAATGAATTCATCGCTTTCATAATCAAGGAATTCACTAGTATAGTCGTAGGTTATAAAAATGAGGAATTCATGTTTTGAGAATTAAAATGAACAGTGTATCAAAGTCGGAATTTGGCCATGAAGTTGTGCATGTTTTGAGAAAAAATCTCATTTATATTTGAATTGGGGTGGCATAAGCAAAAGTTGGTGTGGCAATAGATTCTCTCAAAATTTATTTATTCAACACAATAGAATCAACAAAATCCATAGATTTAAACAAATTTGAATCAAGAGACTTGATTCATCCAGCTGACCCAAATTTTTTAGATAAGAAAAGGTCTTATAATGACAATTACATTAACACAGTTCAAATATAACATTGCAACACAAATTTATGTCAGTAATAATTTCAATCACAGCCATCTTTCTATATGAGACTAAGGTTTTTTATTCTTTTGTGTGGATAAGTGGGTTGATTTTATATAATAAAAAATTTAAATAAATTTATTTGTTTTTGATAAGTTAACTAACCAAAAAAATAAATTAAAAAAATGACAATGAAGGTATTGAATATCTATATACATTACAGTACAAATTTCAAATACCAATGAGAATAACCCATTACACACTCAAATTGGGCCGATAATCTGTGCTCGCAAATGGCTTAGTGAACTCATCCATACAAGCCATCCGAATCCGTTCTGGAGTTGCTGGGTTATCAATTGGAAACCATTCGTTACATCCCACCTCCGCTCTTGCAGCTATAATTGCATCTTTAATAGCAAAAAATACCGACGACGCAAGAAAAAAAGGAGGCTCCCCTACAGCTTTAGATGAGTGTATTGCCTTCACATTTGGAGCATCCTGTGATAAACATGGAACCCCAAATGGAGAAAAGTCAGGTTTTCAGTTATGTCCATTGTCAACTTCCCAGAAGCCAAGACTTGCTTATGAAATCATTTATGTATATGGATTGAACACCCAAAATTTCTTAAATATATTTCCTCATCTTGGTCTAGTCTGCCTCGTAGATCCCCCAACTTATTCTTGTTTTTTCTTGGAATAAAGGGTAGAAGTTGGATCTGAAAAAATGTAAACAACAACCTTTGTCTGCTAGATTTCAGAATTAAGGATGCTGAAATATTTGTTGGATATTCGAAAAGAAATAGAGGTGGAGGGGTTTATCGATGGAGTGGTTGAATCAATAAGGTGATACCCGTAGGATGGGTGAATCAAATAAGTTAATGATGTACACTAGAACAATCTAAGACTAATGATAAACTTACTCGAAAAAAGCCACTCAAAATTCACTCGCTGATGTGGATGTGTATACGGAACCGTAGATCTTTTTCCTTGTGTATCCCAAAGAAAAAGATCTATGGTTCTGTGCACATGCCATGTTAGCAAATAGCGAGTTAATTTCGAGTGGCTTTTTTCAAGTCAGTTTATCGCGACTCATAATCTAAAACCAGAAGAGAGTAACTTCTGTTCAAAATATATGGTGATAGAAGTACAAAAAAAAGCTGTCCATAAAATCTAGATAAATCATATTTCCATGAGGTACAAAACCCAAACAAAAATAAATAAACAAATACAAAGAATAACGAGTTGGGAAGTCTAAGCATGCAGAGCAAGGTAATATGGAGGCTTTCAAACTTCGAAGTGACAGTGACTTCAGTATTTTGACAAAAAATATTAGTATCTTCAGTTTCAACCTTCTCATTTAAAAAAAAAAAAAAAAAAGGGAAAAAGAAATTCAAAGATAAATAATTCAATTTCTCCTAAGCTCATCACACAAGATAATTGAACCTTCCAGCAAAAGCACAAAAAAATAAAAAATGTAAAAGTGAGGTAACATGTTTTACCTTCAGAAGTGAAACCTTGAATTCAAGAGGGATGTCATTTAGAGAAGGAATTTTGTAACTTCCAGGCCCACAGGTGTACAAAAAGCCAGGTGGGATCCATTTGTGGTCTTTATCTCCCCATTTTAGCTCTTCTAAGGCAACCCAACCTAAACCTTGTATAAAGGCTCCTTCAATCTATAAATGCAGATTATGTCAATATGGTATTCAAATAAAAAACCTCCATATATGCTTTACAATTTCTTAAAAAAATCGAGAACACTATAAAAAGTCACCATAATCACCTGGGTCAACACACACATTGAAATAAGAAAAAAAAAATCCATGGAAATCAAGCCCATCAAAGCAAGCAAAAAAGTAGACTAGTTTTTAAAGTTCATATAGTCCTTCAGTTTAGAGAGGTGTTCTTAAAACTAATCTTGAATTCTCCAAAGACAATGACAACAAACATAAGCAATGGCAAGTGTAAAATAAATAGGAGATCTCCACAATGTTATCATTGTTATCATCATCATCTACACCTTACCTGACGTAGAACATTAACTTAGAAGAAGAATAACATAAAAGGAAAGTGCAGCCAGCAAAGAGACCTAATCTTAGTTTCTTATTTTTAGTTTCTAATTTTAGTTTTACTAGTTTAGGATTAGGAATTCCTTTTTTAGTGTTTAGCTAATATTACAAGTTTGTTTACATGCTTGCTTATAAATAAGTCTATGTAATTGGGATGGAAGTCACTACGAATTGAGAAATTAATAGAAATTTCCTAAACATCACCCTCATTTCTTCTTCTTCTTCTCCTTCTTGTTGATTCTTAAATCTTCCACTTCGCCTCTTGGTATCAGAGAAGGTTGAAAACCTATTATTATTATTTTTTCAATGGATAGCAATGGAGATGGTAGCAACTCTTCATGGCCCCAAGATGTTAACCTTGGAGACTTCACTTCTAAAAGTGATGTGAAGGAGATTCGAGAAACTCTCGATTCTCTAATGGCATCAATAGCGCAAATCAACGAGAGGTTGGCGCAAACGCACGTTTGAGAGGGAGAACCCCAACTCATTACACCACCTAGGTAACAAATTCCAGACCCATGGGTCATGAATCGTCCAAGGCATGCCTTCTCCGACGAATTTAGTAATGATGACATGGGAGATTATGCACAACAATTTCATCACGGAAATAATCAACCTAGAGTAGATAATCGAGGTGATTTACCCCGAGATAAACAACATGACAATTAAGGAGATTGTCGTGTTAAAGGAGGTGTCCCTTCCTTTAATGGTCAACTTCATATTGAAGATTTTCTTGATTGGATTTCAAAAGTAGAACGTATTGGATGAATATTCCGGAAGAAAAATAAGTAAAATTGGTAACCTACACAGCTTAAAGGAGGAGCTTCGGCATGGTGCGAACAATTACAACTCTCACGAATACGACAAGGTAAACGTCCTATTCGCACTTGGTTTAGAATGAAACAATTGTTGCATGCTCGATTTCTTCCACTTGATTATGATCAAGGCTTATTTCAACAATTGCAAAATTGTTGTCATGGCAATCGATCAGTGCGTGATCATATTTCGGAATTTTATAGAATTGTTGCTCGCTATGACCTAACTCAAACAAAATCTTAACAAGTTACTCATTCGGTCAAGATCGTAGTAAAGGTATCCTACCAACCCCACCCACTACCAATCCACCACCACCCCCTAATCGCCAAACCAAAAAATGACCCCTAACCCTTATGCCACCACCACACCCACCCCACATGGAGGTACTTGTTATAGATGGACCAATCCGGTCATAGATCTAATAGTTGTCCACAACGTGCTCGTATGAATTACACTAGACATGAAGATGTTGAAGATGACATGGATGATGAATGTGCAAATGATAATGGAGAAGATGGGTATACTTATGAAGATCATGGTATTTCTCTAGTCATTCATAAGATTTTGTACACTCCGCATCAAGATCCACAAACTCAATGACACAATATTTTTCGCACCAAGTGTACTGTTAATGAGAGGATATGTGATTTAATTATGTTAACCAACCAAGTGCTCCAAAAGACCGATCTGTTGGATTAAGGGAGAACTATGAATATAAGAAGGTCATGGGACTTAACTGGGGTATGACACACCCAAGAATGGTGGAAAATATACACTCAAAACTCCCCCTCACCCATAAGGGTGGAAAAAATCGAACCCGTGACCTTTACGAACCTAACGCTCTGATACCATGAACAGCCCATGGTTCTAACTCATCCTTACAAAAACCGGCTTGTAAGGTGAGGTTTACCCCAAGGTTTATATACAACCCAAGGTCATGATACCTAGGCGACGTAGGGCTATCTCTTACACTCCCCCTCACGTGTAACATGTCTCTTACATCCCAGTGGTTACCCGCTCTGATACCATGTTAACCAACCAATTGGTCCAAAAGACCGATCTGTTGGAGAAGGGAAGAACTATCAATATAGGAGGGTCATGGGACTTAATTGGGGTATGACACACCTGAGTGTGGAGGAAAATATACACTCAAAACTCCCCCTCACCCATAAGGGTGGAAAGAATCGAACCTATGACTTCTACGAACCTAGCGTTCCAATACCATGTAAAGCCCATGGGCCTAACTCATCCGCACAAAAACCGGCTTGTAAGGTTAGGTTTACCCCAGGTTTATATACAGCTCAAGGTCATGATACCTAGGCGATGTGGGACAATCTCTTACAAATTATAGATGGGAGGAGTAGCGAGAATATTGTTTTCAAAGTAATGGTGGACAAATTGAATTTCCCGGTGCAAGGACACCCTTATCTTTATTCCATTGGTTGGATTAAAGATATTGGTGAGACAAAGGTCACTTCTCAATGTTGGATCTCTTTTTCAATGGCAATCATTATAAGGATGTTGTATCGTATGATGTCGTTGATATGGATGCATGTCATATGTTGCTTGGACAACCATGGCAATATGATGTTGATGCAACACATAAGGGAAAGGAAAACACCCACATTTTTCAAGAATGGTTTAAAATCATTCTTGCCCCCATGTGTAGAGAGACACGTCCCAAGGCTCCTAGGGTGGAAGGACATACTTTCTTAATAGCCAACAACATCATTGCTGACTCTAACGAAACAGGTGAGTTCTTTGATTATTAAAGGAGATAGTATGGCCTCTGTAGAAATTCCTTCAAAAGTGTAACCTTTGTTGCAAGAATTTGAAAGTCTTACACCAAATGAGTTACCGGATTCTTTACCTCCGATACCATCCACCACCACATTTATTTGGTGCTAGGGGTTAGCCTACCCAACCTTCCACATTAGTGGCTGAGTCCTAAAAAACATGCTATCTTGCAAGAGCCCAAGTGACGAACCCACTTTACTCGTTCTAGCAAGAGCATGTGACAAACCCGCTTTATTGGTTCTTAAGAAAGATAGTAATTGGTGAATGTGCATTGATAGTTGTGCCATCAACAGGATTACAAGCCGATACCGATTTCCAATTCCTCGATTGGATGATATGCTTGGCATCAAGACAATCAGTGTAATGGGCTGGTTGGGTTGAGAAAGATGTCGAGAGTTATATGGAAGTTGATGATGGTTTCAGGGCTGGTTTTGGTGTTTCATAGAGGTATAATGCTGGGGAAGTTCATGAACAACTTGGTTTGAAGGTGGTAGAACAGATTTTGTTGGGAAGGGAGGGCTGAGGAGAGGGGGGGGGGGGGGGGGGGGGGGGGAGGGGGGGGGAGAATTTTGATTTTGGCTATGAAGACTTTGGGGAAGATTTTTGGTAGTGGAAAAAACTTGGGGATGGGAAGAGATACCTTCATTAGCAAATTGAGGAAGAGAATACAAACATATAGAGAGTTGTAGGACATCTTCTTCAACTTGGTGAACCCTCTTTAGTAGTTGTTCTAATTCAACCTTGATAATGGATTGAATTTCATTCTGAAGTGATTTGAGTCTCATCAAAAGCTTGTTTCTGCCTTCAAAGTTCCTCCATCTTTATGCCGTATTTGGCTAGAATTTGCTTTAAATCCACTTCCAATCTCTCATTAATTGTTTGATGAACATTATCAAACAGAGCAATAATTTCCTCAAGTACACTACGCAGTTCTCCGCGCTTAATATGTTCTTGTTTATCTCCCTTCAAACGATCATGTCTCCTTGTACCCATCGGCAGATGAAGAACAAAATTGTATGGCTCTGACACCAACTAATGTAGGGTAGAGCACACAATAATATGGCTCTGAAAAACTGAATGAAGCAAAACGAAAAATGGACTACCTATGAGTTGGAGCTCTTTGCAGTGGCTCAAGAATTGTGCCATTGTTAGCACTACCTTATCCAAAGGGAGTTCATCTCGTATGCGGATCATCAAGCTCTAAAATTCATCAATTGTAATTCTAATACCAAATGTATGCATGCTCGTTGGATCTTTGTCCGTCAAGAATTCACATCTGTTCTGAAGTACAAATTTGGGCAACAAAACAAGGTAGCTGATGCTTTATGCCGACATGCTTCTCTTCTTGTCACTATGCGTAGTGATATTATTGAGTTTGATTACTTGGAAGGACTTATATGCGGATGATGGTGATTTTGGAGATATGTGGGCTAAGTATTTTAACGGGTCCTCAGGTACTGCTGATTTCTTACTTCATGAGGGTTTTCTCTTTAAGGGAAATCAATTATGCATCCCCCAAGCCTCTCTACGTGAGCATATCATGCATGAATTACATAGTGGCAGATTATGTGGTCATTTGGAGAGGGAAAACAATTGCCTTTGTTGAGGAACATTGCTTTTGGCCTCAATTAAAGCGTGATGTTGCTAATAATCTTCGTAAGTGCTACATTTGCCAAACCGCCGAGGGAAAGTCACACAATACTGGTCTATACACCTCTTCCAATTCTAGATGCTCTGTGGGTTGATATCTCAATGGACTTTGTGTTGGGTCTTCCCAAGACGCAATGAGGTGTCGATTCAGCGTTTGTTGTAGTTGCGCTTTTCCAAGATGGCTCATTTCATCCCTTAGAAAAAATCAGCGGATGCTACTAAGTGGCAAATTTATTCTTTTGAGAAATAGTTCACTTGCATGGTGTTCCCAAATCTGTAACTTCGGATAGGGATAGCAAATTTTTTAGTCACTTTTGGCAAACTTTGTGGAAGCGGCTTGACATCTCTCTCAAGTTAAGTAGCACTTTTCATCCTCAAACTGATGGACAAACGAAAGTTGTTGGTTGGACATTGGGAAATCTAATTCGTTGTTTATCGGGTGATATACCTAAGCAATGGGACCTTCCGCTTTCCCAAATTGAGTTTGCTTACAATAACACCATCAATTGTTCTATGGGATTTTCTCCATTTCAAGTTGCCTACACTAATGTACCCAAGGATACTCTTGATCTAGTCACTCTGCCTAAGCTTCCAGGTAGTGTTGCAGCTGATCACATGGTTGAACGTATTCCTCAAATACATGATGATGTGAAAAGGCACTTAGAGGCCTCAAATGCTAAGTACAAAAACAATGCTGATAGACATCGATGATTAAAGACTTTTAATGAAGGGGATCTTGTAATGGTGCATTTGCCCAAAGAAAGATTTCCGGTTGGTACCTATAATAAGTTGAAGCTCCAGAAGATTAGTCCCCTCTATATTCTTGAAAGATCAATGATAATGGATACATTGTGGATCTTCCCTCCAACATGTCCATTTCCAAAACTTTTCATGTCAAAGGCATCTTTCCTTATCATGGGGAAAATCGTGTGGCTTTACCTATGACTAACTCGAGGCCGATTTTCAAGAAGGAGGGACTGATGTAGAACATTAACCAGAAGAAGAATAACATAAAAGGAAAGTGCAGCCAGCAAGGAGACCTAATCTTAGTTTCTATTTTCAGTTTATTCTAGTTTCTTATTTTTAGTTTTTAAAGACTAGCTTCTAATTTTAGTTTTACTAGTTTAGGATTAGGAATTCCTTTTTCAGTGTTTAGCTAATATTAGAAGTTTGTTTACATGCTTGCTTATAAATAAGTCTACGTAATTGGGATGGAAGTCACTACAAATTGAGAAATTATAGAGATTTCAAAAACTTCTCCTGATTTCTTCTTCTTCTTCTTGCTTCTTAAAATCTTCCGCTTCACCATTATCCCAACTATTGGGTTGGTGACACAAAATCAGATTTTGCTTTTCAGTTTTCTCCGGAGCCAATTTTTCTTTCAAGGCATAAATTCCATTCAATATCAAATAGAAAAACCACAAATTTATGGTTTCTACATCCAAAATTCAGAGTGCTTGAATCATCCTACATGTCTTTGTATGAGCATTGATTGTGAGCATCAGAGATCTGCTAAAAAGACTAGAAGAGAAGGCATGAATTAAAGGGCATAATACACTTATGTTGAACCATTGAACTTTATCCTCTAAATGTCATTAACTACCTTTACCATGGAAGGATAAAATTTTGAAAAACATTTGGTGAGGACTTCGAAATCCCGCAGCCATGAATCAGCGATTGAAGGTCCTCTCAATAAAACATACAAATATGGAAAATTCTATACACATCAACCACATCTGAAATTTACAAAAGAAATTTCATATGGTCTTAGTGGACATGAGTTTTATACAAAACAAGTTCACATGGTCCAATAAAAGGGACGTAAATTTAAATGTAAGGGAAAGACTCAATTGAGCATTGCCAAACCCGAATTGGAGATCCACTCAGATTCCCAAATTATCATCACCCAACTGTTGAACTGATGAGGATATCAGAGTGTATCAGAGGAGGTGAAAGGCTCAATATTTTTGCCAACCAAGAAAAAAATGGAACTATTGGTTGTTAGGCTCTTAGATAGATACTTGGATCAGTATTCACTGAATGCTACGGATCTTTAGCTCCACATCCATATCGTTATTTATTGTGGTTTAATGGCTTACACATACATTTTGTCATTGTCTAATTATTTTCTGAATTAAAAAAAAAAAAAGGAATTCCATAATATTTGACATTCCCATAAAGGTTTGTGATTTACATAGTGATCGAAAGATTTCCATTTCCAGCATAATCTAAATGGAGAATGAAACTGAAATATGATGCCTTCATCATCTCATATGAGGAGTTCTGCAAGTATTCATCAATTCACTTCAATTGACTCTGATTTTTTTACATATTCTATTTTCCCTGGCTAGCAATCTATTCTAGACCAACAAATCTAGCTGACAAGCAATGATACACATCATTGGTGAAATATATTGGTCCCAAGCATGGTCACCAAGTCAGAGTAAGGGTTTTAAATTGCAAGGAAAAACTTCAAAAAAACAGAAAAAAAGAAGGCAAATAAACAAGAAAAAGGGAAAAATAATAAAATATAAAAATATATTAAAAATTATGAAAATATGTAACATACGTAATACATTAGATATTTATCTCTAAGTTTTCAATATATTTGAAGGAAAAAACATTATTAAATATCTATGCAGGATAAAATGTTTGCACATAATAGTACATTTTATGATGGTAAAGAAAAGTGAAAGCTCAACGTATCTTTTGAGCAAGAAAACATACTATTAAAAAAAAATTATGAGCCAAATTGCAAACACCATAAGGCCACATAAATTAATCATATATCTGAAAAAATATGGGTTATTTTTTTTCCTACTTCAGAAAAATAAAAAAGCACGTTTAAACGTAAAAAAGCGCATTTGAAATGTAAAACACAAGTTCAAAACATAAAAAATGTGTTTTTTTTTTTTAATCATGTTTTTTTTTTGTTTTAATCATTAAAGGTACAAAACACATTTTAAACAAAACTTTTTGAAAACGGGATTTTTTGTGACTATGGTCCCAAGAGTAAGATAAACAACCCAACCTCTAATAAAAGATCATGAAACATTACAACTGTATGCTCAACTTCTAGGATCAATCACCACAAGCGGATCTGATTTCCTTCCCAACCCAATCATGAAAAAATGATTTCAATAGATTGTAAATTCATTTATAATCATTCGACACAATAAAGTTTCAAATTAACTAAAACCAACAATATTTGGCAAGAGAAACTTGACTTCAGAAGAAACTGTAAAGTAAAAATTAAAATATACATAAATAAATAAGGAAATATGGAAATTCTAGAAAAGTTCCCTTGTGTATAATGCATACCCATGTTAACTTTCCTCATTTCAGAAACCCTAATGAGAATGATTAAGCTTATAATTTTGCTTTCAAGTAAAATCTTAAGTGTAAAAATGGATCATATGTTCACCACATGCCAATGCCCTAACACGCCACGTGGCACTGCCAAGTTCACCACGTGACAACACCAAAATTGACACGTGGAGCCTACCGAATAGTTGACTTTGCTAGTATGAGGAAATCTGCACCCTGACACCCCGATCGAGGCGCCCTGCGCAGAGCTGCATAAAGGGAGCAGGTGCCACGACCTATTGAGGGCTCACGGGTGGCTAAGGATGCTGCAGAGGCCAACAAGACTGACATGGACAGACGGCTGACAAGGTCAGGAGTGCAGCCCCCTCCTCAGACTCGACAGAGACATGTCCCTACCATCGCATCAGGAGGGGTTGCACCTCGGACTTGATGGTGACAACTCGTAACAACAATGGCAGGAGAGTTGACTTGAGAGAAACCTCCTTCTTTCCACTATAAAAGGAATTCAAAGTCACCATTGAAGGGGTCGGACCCCTTGCAAATAGTTATTGTAATACTCTCTCATCGACGCACAACAAAGCTCACATGACCAATTTACAGGTTTAATGGACCTTTGGAGTCTTGTAATCACTACCGTTGAATATATATACATTAAAGTCCTTATCCACTTCAACACTTAGCAACAATGACCCCTTCACTACAAATGTAATAATTAATTGAATGAATGGTACGAAAAATCCAATTGTCTCACTTGGATTATTAACCAATATGTAATGATTAAAAGATTCAATGAAGTTGAAAATGATGATATGCAAAAGAATACCTGTCCAACATCAATGGCTGGATTGAGAGAATATCCAAGATCCAAGATTATATTTGCCGATCTCGTTTGGAAATCTCCGGTCAATGTGTCAATTTCAACCTCAGCAAATGCAGCCCCATAGGTGAAGTACCTGAAAGGATTCCCTTTTCCAGTCTCCCAATCAAAGCCAATATCAGGTGTAATGTAAAATCCATGAGCAGAAAGATCTATCCTCTCCATGTAGCATGCCCATGCAATCTGGTAAGAATTGAAGCAAATATAATATTTCATTCAACAGAACTATCAAACACATAAATGATCATTAAAACAACAACAACAAAAAATATTAGAAATTTAAAGGAAAATATATATTACATGCAAGGTTTTAGAATTCAATTGTGTTTATATTTTGGTCAGTTTGAAATGGAAATATTTTGCTCAATGTGGAAACACTGGAATTTTATAAATTATGGAACATTATAAGACTCATAGATACAATAAACTACGGTTTAAAATTTACGGAAATGATCAAATGAACACAAAAGCACACTCATACCTTATAATACTACTCATTTATACTAAGAAAATCAAGATCAATAGACATTGAATATATGTTGCCATAGTTATTTGAGACTTGGACTCTCAAAGTCATACATATATTTAATGTTCATAATCATGTCATTTAAGTATATTAAATCAAACAGTTTACAGTTTACAGTTTAGAGGCCTCTTCTTTGAGGATTTTGTCTTTAGGTCGGATCTGATTTGTAAGGGAAAAAGGGACATTGGGTCTTGTTTTGTTCCAATGCTATTGAGGACATCTTGTCCTCTTTTCAATAAAAAATTTTAATTATGAAAACAAAAAAAAAGTACATAAAATCAACACTAGATAACTTAGAACCTAATAGTCATAATCGCACAGCCTACAAACTAAATGTATCCTACACCTTCTTGTTTTTATATTGATCTGATTAATAAAGTATTGGGTAATTTTGACATACCCCCTATGTTTTGGTGAGTATTAGAGATACCACCCTATGTTTTCAATAACTTGACAAGCACCCTTTGACTTCCTTAGACATATAAAGAAAAACGGTGGAGTTAATGAGAGATTTAACTTACTTTGGAAAAGACAAAAATACCCTCTAATTTTCCTTGCAATTAACGTTATTTGATGGCCGAATATCTCTCCAAGATATCAACCTTAAAAAGATGAAATTACCCTCTCTCAATTCTGAAGTTACTAAAGTGATCATTTATACAAGAAAACTGCTATTCGCACCCCAACTTTTAGTTATTACACACCAATTTCTTAAATTATTTATCACACCCCATTGAAAGATTAAAACACGTTTCTAACATTACAAAGGTTTGACTCAAATTATAATTTCACTACAAAAATTTATAATACTCGCTCAAACAATTCTAGTCGTTGCCTACAATTATGATTAGGCTCATTAAAATCCTAGACACAAAAAATCGAAATCCAAGAAAAAAATGTGAGAACTTCTATTGGCACCCCAACTTTTACTTATTCTCAACCATACACTAATATTCTTTGTTTTAAATTGGGTGTAATAAGTAAATGTTGGGATGCCAATAGCAACTCTCTTATATAATGTTAAAGTAGCGGAAGCGTGTAAATCAATAGATTCGATAGATTGTGTTCAATGGAATACTCTAAATCAATTTGAATCAATAGATTCAATTGATAAACAAATAATAGCCTGAAAAAAAATATAGCATAAAGCTAAAAGTAATTAAAAGAGAAAAGATAATTGAATTGATTATTCAATTTTCGGATTTGGAGCTTCTTATATAGATAACTCCATCATAATAACTTGTAATCCTACTAAAAT
The DNA here is from genome assembly GCF_017979445.1 of Akebia trifoliata. Lineage (NCBI taxonomy): Eukaryota > Viridiplantae > Streptophyta > Magnoliopsida > Ranunculales > Lardizabalaceae > Akebia > Akebia trifoliata. Next base: position 28,499,435 of record NC_141388.1, on the reverse strand, counting down.
ACTAAAAATTAACATTCCTAACCTATCTATAACATAATACTAACTTTCTAATCCTATTGGAACTCAAATTGAACACTTCTAAGCACTTCAAATAATAATCTAAATAATAAAAACGAATTTTAAAAAAAAAATAGAAACTAACATAGAATTGTATTCCTAACATAACTATGAAATAGAAATCCTATTAAAACTCTAACTAGGATTGCAGATGTCCTACATCAGGCCCCATTTTTTTGAAAAAAACTCGTCTTCAAGTTATTCTTGAAGGCCTTTTTTTTTCCATTCATCTCTTGCTCTAATCCACTTCCAATGATATCTGTTTTTCAGACTTCGTTTAGAAAATTTAATTGACCATAGCATCGCATCAGGTAAATCCATCACATAAACATTATTGTTTATCTTCTTCAAGATGTGAAGGAGTTCAATTTTCTTCAACTTGGTCTTGTTGTAAGTTCTAACGGGAAAGCGATCTTCAATAAGATAAATCATGACCAAGTTTCCTACTTCATAGCTCTTGAATCTTCTCTACTTATCGGCATCTACTTTGTCTTTTCGTTAGAAGCTTTGAGGTTCTTCTTCACTTGTTCTTTCAATGAGTCACGTTCTTTCAGACTCACCATATAATGGGGTAATTTTGGGAGACTTGAATCGGATACCAAATCGATGTGGTGTTGGATATTTTCCATAGGAGACAATGAATCCAATAATTATGAAGGAAGTACACAATAAAATTCTTCAAGGAGGGGTTGCACTTGATGAGAAACTTGAGTAGGAAGGTCTCAATTGGAAGGTTGCACTACCACAACGATGACTTGGCTTGTTTCTTTTAAGTCCTCATTGATGTTGGTAGAAGTAAATCATATTCTCTCCTCCTCAGTTCATTGGACAACCTTAGGCTTTACATAGGAAGGGTATAGGATCACTTTAACACCATTATACATGAAAGAATAAGCGTTGGCTTCGCCTCGGTAGGTGATATCATTATCATGAAGCCAAGGCCTTCCCAAGAGGATGTGGTATGCTCTCATTGGGATAACATCATCCTTATATTACCCAATGTTAAAAGAAAGAGAGCATGGACTCGTCACATTCTTTTTGCACCATCGTCCACCCCCACTTATAGAATAAGGTGTAGGGTGTTGCACAGTGAGTAGCTTGAGTGCATCGACAATGTAGCTTGAAATTATATTTTTCGAACTTCCACTATTTATAATCAATTGGCACAACTTGCCTTACACCTTGCATGTAGTTCACAAAAGACTATGTCGAGTTGAAGGATCAACATGTTGTACCAACAATAAGTTGCGAATAACAAAACTTAGATGTTCACTTTTGTCCTTGTAAGCCTCAAAGATGACAGCTGCATCATTATCAACATAGGGATCATCTTTGTCATTTTCATAATCAGCCTCAGCTACTAATGTGTGCTTCCTCCGGCATACTTCGGAGGTATGGCCCATTTTCTCGCACTTAAAACACTTATTTTGCTTTGGGTGTGCATAGGGATTAGGTTGGTGGAGTTTAGGATGTGGAGGTGGAGCTTTATAGGTAGAAGCATGGTTGCTATTGTCATAAGGGAGCTGATTGTGGGATGGATAAGGTTGATGAGATGAGAAGGGGCAGATTATGGATAGTTAGACCTCCAATTGTTGGTATGAGAAATACGAGAATCAAGCATAAAGTATTCTACCTTCAGGGCATTGTTTATGGCTGCGTGCAAGATTGTGTACTGATGCGTGGCCAATTTTTCTTGAATTCTTCTATTTAACCCATTAATGAAATGCCCAATAGTTTGGTCTTCATTCTCTTGAAGTTCAATCCTTGAGAGAAGGCAAGAGAAGTCATCAACATATTCTTATACACTTTGGGTCCCTTGCCTACAATTTTGTAGGTTGATGAACAAGGTTTAGATGTAATTCGGTAGTAAGTATCGTTGTTTAAGCAATTGCTTCATGGCTGGCCATGATTGCACTTGTCGAAAGCCTTGACATAGTCGATCTCGTTGGGGATGGTCCCACCAAAAGGAGGCTACCCCAGATAGTTTAAAAACCACAACTTTAACCTTTTTATCCTCCGAATTTCAATGTAATCGAAGAATTGTTCAACATTGGAGATCCAATCAAGAAAGACTTCAATGTGCAAGAGCCCATTGAAGGTAGGAATATTTGCCTTAAGCATATAGTAAAAAGACCGCTCTTGTTGCCCATTGTTGCGAGGATGTGGGGGTGCATTATGCATGAATACGCGTTCAACCTCCTCAAAATCATGGAAGGGCTGATTTGTGGGTAGGGGATAATGGCCCCATCTTGCATTGACTTTGTAATATAGAAGTTGGTGAGTATGGGGAGGGTTAGAGAGAAGTCTATCGTGGTCAAAATAGGGATGTTTAGTTGGGGGAGGGGTAGTAAAAGGATCCAATTCATCTATGTAATTCATATCTGGGGCTGTTATGGTTGTTAAAGGGTAGTTGAAGTTATTTGATGGGTTTTGAAGGGTATTTGGAGGATTAGGATTAGGAGAAACATTTTGTGGGAGCGGATATGTGACTGTTGGAAGGTGAGGGATTTTATATTGAGGGTATAGGAGTGATGTGGTATGGTTAGAAGGTTAAGGGAGGGTGGTATACAGTGTGAGGAGCAGGGCGGTTTGGGCAAAACCAAAATTATGGGTAAGGTTCTAGTTTTGAAGGAATTCGGCCTCTCTAGAAGAGTTTCTAGGAGCTGAATTATGAGGGTAATTGTAGGAGGGATAGTGGGAATCCTTTAGGTCTTCATCTCCAAAAGTTTTCTTACCTTTGTCCTTCTCAATGGTGTTGAGAACCATGCCTTGAACACGGGACTCCAATATAGCCATAATTTTGTTGGTAATTCTTTCTTCAAACTTTTCCAATTTTGTTTTCAATGGAGCTTCTAGATAAGATTCTATGATAAAATCACCTTCATCAACCATCTTTTGTGAATCGAAGCAAGAGCTTTGATACCACTTGATGTATTGGAAGCATGTGAATCAATAGATTCAATAAGTTGTATTCAATGGAATACTCTAAATCAATTTGAATCAATAGATTCAATTGATAAACAAGCAATAACTTAAAAGAAAATATAGCATAAAGTTAAAAAGTAATTAAAAAAGAAAAGATATTTGAATTGATTATTCAATTTTCGGATTTGGAGCTCCTTATATAGATAACTCCATCATAACAACTTGTAATCCTATTACTAAAATACTAAAAATTAACATTCCTAACCTATCTATAACATAATACTAACCTTCTAATCCTATTGGAACTCTAATTAGACACTTTTAAGTACTTCTAATTATAGTCTAAATAATAAAAACGAATTTAAAAAAATTAGAAATTAACAAGGAATTGTACTCCTAACATAACTATGAAATAGAAATCCTACAAGAACATGAAATAGAAATCCTATTAAAACTCTAACTAGGATTGTACATGTCCTACATCAGGTATATCATTATCACCTATGGAACGAACCGTCTAAACATTACTAAACATTAAGTTATAGAAAATATGTAAATATATTATACCTATAAGAGCATATTTAAATTAATAAAATAATAGATATTAGATTAGGATTACACGGTCAAGATCAAATTATTTTCCTCAAAAAATTCAGGAATTTTGAATTCAACTATGATTAGGTAGAAATATAAATTGAGTTGACTCTGTCAAGCCATCTTTTCTTGGATGAGTCAACAAAACTCAGTCTAATCAACCAATTTAGTGTATTTTTTATAAAATAGATAATTTTGAGTAGCTTTTAACCAACATTTTATCAAATAATTATAAATTTTTTTAAGGGTGGATTAGAAGATGTTTGGTCACGAGATCAATTTTTTTTAATATATATATATATAATATATATATATATATATATGTAAGTTACTCAAAATTAGCTATTTTATCAAAAATTTGGTTGATTCGACCGAGTTAATTTTAAAAAATCCATTTAACTTAGTTTGTAATTCTCTTACTCTTATAACCAACATTTTATCAAATAATTCTATTCTTTTATAGGAGGATTAGAAGATACCTAGTCACTAGATCAATTTTTTAAATATATATATAAGTTACTCAAAATTAACTATTTTATCAAAAAATACAAAAAATCAGCAGAGTTTTATTTACTCATCCAAGGAAATATGGCTTGATTGAGTCAACTCAATTTATATTTTTAACTAATCAAAATTTAATTCAAACTTTTTGAAATTTTTTGAGAAAAAAAAATTAGATCTTGACCATGTAATCTTAATCTAATATCTATTATTTTATTAATTTAAATATACTTTTATAGGTATAACATATTTACATACTTTCTATAACTTAATATTTACCATTCATTCCATAAGTGATAATAGGGGTACAACTTGGTCCCGTTCAAACTGATAACCAAACCAAACCGATAGCTTTGTGGTGGTTTGGTTCAATTTGGAACAACTTGCAGTTTGGTTCCGAGTTACGAAAAATGAAGGACCGATCAATTTGGTTTGGATCTCAAATCAAGCTTGGGTAGAACCAAACCAAACCCCTATGCAATAAATAAATAAATATATATATATATATATATATAATATATATATATATATATATATATATATATAATATTATTATGAATTATTTTAGGAGTTAGGACATAGATTAGTGATCTTTTATGAATAAACTAATGATATTTTATGGATAAATTTGTGCTTTATTGTATGAAATTTTATGTTTGTTTTTTCATTAAAAAATATTACTTACAATTTATAGAATATTGGCAATCCGTAGAACCAAACCGACTTTAATTCGGTTTGGGTTGGTTTGGTTCCAATGGAATTTGGTTCGGTTCTGGTTCTTATTTAGTAGAACTGACCTACGTCGGTTCGGTTCCAATTTGACCTCCAACTTGAGGGGGAGTGTCAAATATATCGGTATTTTATATATGTGTCATAAGGGCATATGTGTAATTTCGTTTTTTTTCTAGTTTTATATATATACCACGGTTCATAGTAAGAGAGTCAGGTTCGACTCCTCCCACTTTCTTCATTCTATTCTTCTCTAAACCCTAATCTAATCTTCTATAGTTCATAAATAAAATAACAGCATCTAGAATCCCTATTGATGCTAAAGATAGAATCCACAAGGATTTTAAAATTTCGTCTTTTCTTTATTATTGAAAAAAACAACGGAAAGAAAAGCTGATTTTTTCTCCCTCTTTGACAATCCTGAAATCTATCAAATATAATGGTAGGATTACCTCAGCAAAAGAACTGTGCTTATGTTTTGAAGCAATCTGCTCCATCCGTGCTTTTATTTTCTCACAGGCATCTAAAACGGCTGCTCCATACATATCTGAACTTGCAGAAGCTGCTGTCGGTGATGCGTTAGGGACCTAAGTTGTAGAAAAGGATTATAGCAATTAACACAATGGAAGCAAGACCAATTTCTCATAAACAAAGACTTTGATAATCCTTCTGAATCTCTAAGTGCTTAAAAATATAGTATATTACTCATTCTCATTCGCTTAAAAATAAATTCATCTTAGGGTGTGAACATAAAATAATGAACTACAGATGTGTATTTTATGAATGATGCTTAGCTTTGAGATTAATCAAAGTCTCACCATAATGGGAAAATTCACGATGTGTAAGATAAGAAGAAAAATTCTCACAGCAATAAGAACTCTCTTTTTTCTTTTCTTGTTTGCTTTCTCTACAAATCTTTATAATTTCCTGAGAAAATGGTCTTTGTTATGTCTTAAAAATACAATCTAGAAGATGCAGCAACAGATAACCAAGAAGAGAAATGAAAACACAGGCTTAAATGCCAAGACATCTAGCTGAAAAAAGGGAAATTAAAATCCATTCACTCCAATTTTCTTGAGATGCAAGATGATTGTTGAGTCCGAAAATTCTATCACTATTTTCATATGAAACTACAGCCTAACATCGATTGATCTAACAGAAAAGGATATCATACGCTGTTTGATTTAACATAGCGTGTGCAGTAACATACCATCTCAAACAAAGTGGAACTTGTTTAGCTTTTAATCTTAAAGGTTTTCATTAATGTCCTGTACTCCATACAATAATTCCATTTTCTAGTTGTAGCGAGCAGGGTAGGGACTAAACACAGGTATTGAACCAAGTCTCAGGTATCAACATGTACAAACATTACCAACTTTTAGCAAATTGTGCAAAGTTTCTCTGGTATCAAATATTGTTGAACCCACTTTCACATTGACTATTTAATCACCTTGCTTGCCTAGCAAAAAACAAAAAAAAGACAAAAAAAAGCTTGAGCTGACTATTTACCTTATCAGTACTCGTCTCTGATATAAATACAGAACTGATTGGAATATTGAAAGACGAAGCAGCAACTTGGGCGACCTTAGTGTGTAAACCTTGTCCCATCTCGACACCCCCATGGGTCACTAAAACAGTTCCATCGGTATAGACATGAACAAGAGCACCTGCCTATAGATATTAAAAAAATCGGTTATCACATGCAAAGAAGATCATGCATTGACCGTAAAAGAAATTGCAATCTAACACACAATCAGAAACTAGTACGATGAACAAAATATTTTCTTCAGAAATCCAAATTTATTATGCTTAAGTGCATAACTGTAACAATGATTATATATAGAATAAGTAAGGCTGTCCATGAGTGACAAGCATGAATAGGTAACGAAAGCCAAAACAAGGGAACATAAGATTCAAGAATGTCCCAAGGTCGAAACACCCCTGGACCATCTTATTGCATGTGTTCTTATAATCACTGATTCAAAGGTTCAACGGTTCACAATGACAAGAATGGGCCTTCGTTTGCAATTATAAACCATTATTATAGTTGTTACTGATACAAACTTCGGTTATTTGCTTTAAAAACCCAGAAAACTTGGAATAAGGTTACTATCAAACTTTTACAATTTTATCAACCCATATTTTTTTTAATTTCTGTAATAGTGTAATTACTTTAGTTTCGAATAAATATAAAGACACAAAAAAAAAAAAAAAAAAAAACTGAACTTGTCCAAAAATTAAACCTGTTTTTAACCTCTTAAACTGTGAAATATTTGCAATGTCACATTTCTGTAGAGATGAGAGAATAAGTCCAGCTTCTTTTTACTTTGAAGACAGTCGAGTGAGCCACAAAGTGGTGATGTTTGAGTCCCATTGATGTTTAAGAAACCAGAAATGCTTTTTATTCGTGTAGGACCCCAAATGTTCAAATGGACTACATCAAAAGGACTCTATTGACAACTAACTAAACTACAAGGAAAACTACTACCGTGATGCTTGCCTAACTGACAAGCATCACATTCTAACACAGACAGATGACTCAAAGAAGGAACAATTCGACACAACTTTCCCAGTGACAGATGACCCAAGCGGTAATGTCATTGGAAAGGAGAGACTGTAGCAGTCAATGCTGAATTTGGCTCATTCTGATCCAGAAAATAAAGTGCATTACGTTCATGCCTGAAACCAATCACTTTCTTCGTCCCGAGGTCTTGAAACACACAAGAAGAAGGAGAAAAGGTTACAGAGCAATGCATTGATTTTGTGAGTTGGCTGCTAGAAAACACTTCAAATGGAAATTTGGGAATAAAAACCAGAGGTGAGTTTCATAGTTGTTGAATAATTCTGTTTTTTATGTACTTTTTAGTCTTTTGTCCTTTTTAGTCTTTTCCATATATTAGATGTAATTCTCCTTTAAAGTCTAATTATGGCTTATCAATTAATCTAATCTTCTTTACTCTCTCAATTTTAACTTGGTATCAGAGCCTGGTTCCCTCTACCTCTATCACCCCCCCCCCCTCCATTTTTTTTTCTGCTACAAACTCTATCGCCCTCATCTTCCTTAAATCTATTCTCTCCACCTCTCGTCTTCGATACATATCACCCCTACGGGGGTCCTTTTTCCTCCACACCCCAATCGCATCATGCAATAGGGCCTCAAGGATTGTTTGAACCCCTACAGCAGTAGTGTAGCCACTATCAAGGGCTGCGGCAACAGCAGGTTTGCTGTTTGGTGTTGGTTAGGCCTAACGATGGCATCTTGGACCTCCACAGAGGCCTACGATCACAGCAGCTTGGCTGTTTGCTGAAGACTAAGACAGGTGACAAAGGTTTGGACCTCTACAGGGGCTGGCGATCACAGCACAGTCCTGTTTGCAGCCTGCAATCACAGCAGGGGTGCTGGTTGACGGTTGTAACAACAGCAGTGTTGCTGTTTGGGGCTGGTGATCACAGAAAAGTGTGGTTTTTGAGCCTGCGATCACAGCAGGGGTGCTGGTTGGGGCTGCACTCACAGCAGTGTTACTGTTTGACAGGTGTAACAACAGCAAGTGGCCGTTTGAAACTTGCGGCAGCAACAAAACTGATTCTTGGTACCCTACAATTGAGGTAATGCCTGCTCAGGTCACCTACAGCTGTGTTTGATCAGATTCCACACCTCCTACGATCGTGTATTCACCTAAAACTCTAAACCTAATGCTTAACATACAAACCTTAACCTTAAAACCTTTCCTTTACCTTATAAAGCTAAACCCCAAACCCTAAGTGCAAAATGTCTTAATCAAATCCTGCAACCCAAACCCTTTTGGGTTTACCCTAAACTTTTATGGTAATCCTATTTTAACCTTAAACCAAATTCCTTATCCCGTATTACATCTTCCCTTCCGTCCTGCATCAATTTTGGTATCACAACTACACCTAGAAAGGGGTCCTTAGATCCTTACCAGCATTTTAGACATGAATTCATTTCAAGTAGAGGTTGCGGAGGAGAGTCCATTATTTGGGAAGATTTTGGTGTGGGGAATTGCCTCTCATGACCCTGTTTCATCAGCTATGTTGTTTTGTGGAAGAAAGGTCTTGTAATGCCCAAACAAAAAAAAAGACAAAGTCAACTAAAGTTGATCGAGCCAACCATCATTGACTCAAGTCAAATTAACCTGATCAAACTTTGGTCAACCAGTTTTGATCAGGTCAAACTGACCCAAGTCCAATTTTCTAGAAAATTCTAAAAGACTTAGAAATTTTTTAGTAATATCTAGATATTATTTGATAATATCTAAGTTGTAATTTAGCTGAATTTTTTTCTTGCATCTTCTACACAAAGAAAGAAGGAAAAAGGAAGAGAAAAGATAGAAGGAAGAGAAAGGAAAGAAGGAAAGGAAAAGAAAGAGAAATAAGGATGTAAGCCCTTTCAATTTTTTTGAGTCTTAGCAATATTTTAATAAAACAATTTTTGAAATTTGTAGTTTAAAACATAATTTGTTTTGTATTTATGAAATATTTCTGATTTTGTAATTCTAAAACAAAATTTTGTAGTTACTTCCAAAAGCATGTACATAAATTATTCAAAACAAAACAGCAACTATAGAAGTGTTGGTTTTGCATGTTATTACATATTTTTTATGCTAAAATAGAATACCAATGAAGTTACTATTTTTACATGTTTTGTACATATTTATACGTATTTTATTGCATATTTTATATGTATAAAAAAAATACAGTAACTAAAGAAGTTGCTGATTTTTGTATTCTTACAATATACTTGATAGTATATTTAAAATAAAACAAAAAACTAAATATTTCTATATTTTTATGTTTTACATGTATTTTAGTATTTCGAAAGCATGAATATAATTTATTTACAAAAGAAAAGCTTGTTGTTTTTTTTTTCAGATTTTACATATGTTCGATTATTTTCAAGCATGCATGAAATTTAATTTCAAGTAAAACTTGCTGATTTTTTTTATATGCTGTAATTTTCAAATTAAAAAATTGGGTAAGAAAAGTATTTTATTTAAAATAAAATATGAGAACAAGTTCTTTATTGATTGTCGTGTTTTTCAAATACCTAGTTGGTGAGTGCTTCAGCGTATGCCGTATAAGACACGAAAGAGAAAGAAGATGGGAAATACTTCAATCATAGACTGTATAAGTCACGAAGGAGAGAAATACTTCAACTAATAGTTGTATAAGATACGAAATAAATAAAAAAAAAAGAGAGATGAGGTTGTATATTTAAGAATGGACTAGGTATTTAAGACACGTGTATATTTTACTTTCAATATATTTTGAAAAGAAAACAAATACCTATATGTAGTATTTTAGTGATTTATTAAAGAGATTGTGAAAACCTATAAAGAATAACGTGTTATGACCTTTCCGGAACGATGTGTTATTTTAGGATAACAGTTGGGTTGTTTGAGTCTCATGTATTATGGGATGCATAAGAACACATCACAACAGGAATTCAGGAATTTCCTTTCTATCTTTAATAGAGAATAAAATGTAAATAGTTGTATAATTGATAGAGATTATCGAGGATCACATGCACGCTAGATTGGCATAGATGAAAATGGCTAGTTAATGATCATTAATAGTCAAAAAAGAATGACCTACTTGATTTGGCCCGTTTCTTAAGGCCTTGGTCAATGGCCAACTTGAGCCGGAAAACAATTACCCAAACTGTAGTAGAAGTTGGCCATAGAATCAAGATCTAATGGTGAGGGATTTCACACTGGTGAAGTATTAGAATAATCGTATTTTGACTGAAATGTTCACATCAGTCGTGACCCTCAACTCTTTATTATTTGATGTTATATTATGAACAATTATTTCTTCAGATTTCTAATTGTGTCTCAATTTCCTATTAGGTTTTATGATATCAATGTTCAATTATTTTTAATTATTAGTTGAATATCAAACATGCATGATTTACAAATTCCTAGAATGTTTAAAATGCATATAAGGTGTTATTATTTAGAATTGTAAGATTCCCCTACTGGGTAACGTTATTCACCCCTACGACATCACGAATTTCTAGCATACCTGGTTTAGGTGATCCTTCCGAAGAGGTTCAGTACCATGGTCTTATAGATGATCAGTCCAAGCTTCTAGGAGTAGAACATGGGTACTACTAGTGAGTCTTGAACTAGAGTTAAGTTTAAGTCTTCTACTGTCATTTTCTTATGTAACTACGAACACAGTATTATGTCGTTACTGTTTTATGTATAGGTATGTTGATATTTGATGATACATATATGTTTTATTAGGCAATGATCAGGTATAACATATAGTTATTTATTTGTCGTTTAAGTCTATTTATTGATTATCATGATATGAGTTATATATCATGCCTCTGGATTCAACTTGGGAATCATGGGGATTCGGGTTGAGTTTTTAGGGCGTGACAGGTCTTCCTATTGATTCCTTCTTAGTTCATCGGCAGAGTATGACATTGTGGGATTTTGGTTTCAGGAGGAACTTTAATGATTGGGAAGTAAAGGTGGTGACTTCTGTGACGAGTTGTGTGGTGAATGCTCCTTTGAGACTAAAGAAGAATGATTGTAGAGTTGGGATTGGCAATTAGAATGGAATCTTCTGATTCAACTTCTTTTATGCTTCCTTTTGCATACCTCTCAAATTCCTGTTGCTGCGAGTTGGGGTCTAAAAGTCTCGTCAAACAATATCTATTAACATTTTTCTTAATTTATCACCTATTGAATCTACTCCTACATTTTCTCAAATGCGTTTATTTTATTCTATCTTTCTTAATCCTCCCACTCATCAACCTCATAATTCACATTTCTACCATTCTCAATCTATTAACATGATGCTTCTTTACCATCCAACATTTAGCTCCATAAAGCATAGCTGGTCTTACTACCATCTTATAAAGTTTTCCTTTTAATTTGACAAACATGTGTCGGTCACATAGCTTTCCAGAAGCACAGCCCCACATCAACCATCCAGCTTTAATTTTATGGGTAACTTCCACCTCCAATAGCAATTGAAATAGCTACTCCCATCCAGAAAATACACATCCAAATCTCGACAAGCTCAGTCATGAAAATACCATGATGACCCTTAGTAGAATATGTCCTATGTATATTGTCCATTCAACATATTTGATAAGGAAATTCCCAATGCCACTTACTAGACATCATCTTATACTAGTACGGCTTCATTGAAATACTTACGGAGAGAGAGAGAGAGAGAGAAGCTTCATTGAAACATTACCTGGTTCATAAACTTTACTGTGAAGGAGATGCCAAACTTTGTAGGAACCATAGAAATTCCACGCTTCTTCCACCGATTGTGCAAATTAAACTGGTCAACATCCTTACGAGCCTTCAAAAATTCACAAGATGATTTCAATTCATCCCAAAGACGGGCCAGTGTACAGTGCTGAAGTTGTTGACCATAATGCAATATTGATCCCTCATTTTGAAAATTGATCTCCTGCAAATAAATTCATGTGCATATAAGTTAATATATTCCTAATAGTAACGAAATGATTAAAAACCACTGCCAAAACAGAAAAAAAAACTGTGTTGTTATCAATTTACTCTTATCTCTTCAGGGCTCTTATTAAGTTCCATAGAAACTCTTTGGATCCAGTTTTCAGTAATAAGCATGCCCTGAGGCCCACCAAATCCCCGGAATGCTGTGTTACTTGGGATATTAGTATAACAAACTCTTCCTCTAACTCTGACATTCGGGATCTCATAGACATTATCTGAATGAAACATGGCACGCTCAAGGATTGCAAGAGACAGGTCCAGTGAATTTCCAGCATTATTGTAGATTTCAAGATCCAACGCCAACAACTTTCCTTCATTTGTGAATCCAACCTAGAACAAGTAATTTACCCATTACTTTGAGCCTCCAATGAACAGAAGCTAAGTAAATGTAGCATGTAGCTATAAAAAGGATAGTGATAACTAACAGTAGCAAATTAACATTCAAAACAATTATTCTTACATGACAACATTGGTCTTCACCCCCATAAACAATATGTCATTTCTCGTTCAATAGTGGAAATAAAAGGTTATAACTTATAACCCATGCTTTCATAAACAACTGACAAGAATTTAATTTCCAAATGTCCAGTAGGAGTGTTTTTTTTTTTTTTTTGGTTTAAATACCACTAAGAAAAGAGTGGTAAAACTAAGAAACAATCTCCTGGTCAATGCAACAAGATAGCCCCACCAGAGGATGCATATGTATTGATTTACTAGTTATTTACAACCAATACTCCAAACATTGCAAATACTGATAGTTGGTGGAAAAAAGGGTGTACTTGTGTTTTCCCTTAATTTAAGTGTTTATTGTTTTTCCTTATTTCTGGAAGTGCAATATGGTCACTCATGTTATATTTTTATATATAAGTGAGGGTTGTGTAAAACAAACTTTCCTCAGAATTTCACCCATTCATTTTTCATTCCAAAACTAACCCTACCAAGATTTCAATTTTGTATCAGAGCCAGCACCATGTCTCGGATTCAAATACCGGAAAGAGTGACTTGGGTAAGGGCTACCTGGGGGCCCAAAAAGAAAGTCACCACAAAGTGGACACCAAGGGCAACCTGGGGAAAAAGACTAAATGGGAGGGGGGGCAGGGGCGGGGAGTGTGGAAAGAAAGGTACCAGAGTAAAAGCCGACATAGAGTAGGTTATGGCGGAAGTCGACTATGGAGAGTGGTGGTATGTTATGACCCCAAAGAAATATGGGCTTAATTTTCAGTACCACTAACACCCAGGTATTTTGGGCGTTGGCATATTGGTTGGGTTCGTATCATTTGGTATCAAAATGAAGGTATGACCTTTTTTATCTCTTCTTTCTTTAATGAACAATGCTCGTGAATGGTGGTGAGTGAATAGTACTATGTGAACAGGGTTGAGTAAATAGTGCCAATGATCGTAAACTACTAAGTGAACAGTGCTCAATGAACAATATTTCGTGAACGGTATCATGAGTTTTTATGCAAAAACTAAAATGTAAAAAACAAAAAACAAAAACGAGTTGAGACAGAACATGGTTGTTTGAACACTATTATGTTTTTCACTCTTGTTTCTGGCCATGTGTTGACTCCAGGGGGTTTGTGAAGAAAGTGTTGTTATTATATGCAAGCAACCCTTATTAGGTTAGTTGATACGTCTTTGAGGGCTAGCTGAGGCTAAGTTGTGTAAATCAGTAATATAGTGAGATAGATTTGTGTAAACCGAAGGTGTAGTGTGGCTAAATTGTGGAAATCAAGCGAAGTCACATTGATTCGCAGTGATCAAACATGTCCAGAAGATAATAATATAGACAAAGTTTTGAATACTTCTATGTCCCATGGTAGTTTTTCCCTTAATGATAGGATCATTAGACAACCCTAACCCTAGTCTTTAGACTACAACCATAAAATTGAATGACTCAAATTACCTAGAGTGGTTGCAATCAACTTGTATGCTTGTAGGAGGAATGACCAAACTAGGCAACACAACTAGAAGAATAAGTGAACCAGAAATACTAAGCTCCATATATGACAGGTGGGAGGCTACGAATCAGACTATAATGTCTTAGCTCCTAAAAACTATAAATCAGCAAAGGATTCCTATTCCTCTAAACAGAAAATGAGATTTGGGATGTAGTTACTCAAACTTCATCATAGGTTCAGAACTTATCTAGGGCGTATAAATGCAACTAAGACATTTCTCATCACCATTAGTCGGCGTTATTAACTTGTTTATGCATTCACCTAGGATAACTCATCTCAAGGCTTCTTATAGGATACTTCATATCTAAAATCATCACCAGGTAGAGGTTTATTGTTCTACAATCATAAAAATATGAGGATAGAGGCATTCACAAATGCAGATTCAGCTAGACCAATTAAAAATCGCCGATCTACATCAGGCCACTGTACATTTTTTGTTAGTAAACTTGCAATGTAGAGGAGTAAGAAGCATATCATGGTTGCAAGATCTAGTACTGAGGCAAGTATCGTTATGGCACATGACATATGTAAAGATTATTTGATTGAGAATGGTTTTATCAGAATTTGGTTTTGATGTAAGAGTATTTGGTTGAGAATGGTCTTATCAGAACATAGTTTTGATACACCAAGTCCAATGAGCCCTTATTGTGATAATAAGGCTGCAATCAATATCACAGATGATCCAATTCAACATGATAGAACTAAACATAAAGAGATTGATAGACATTTTATTAGAAAAAAAATTAAAAATTAAAAAGTAAAGACGGGTCAAATCTGTACACCATTTGTGAAGTCAAAAGACCAAATTGTGTATATCTTCACCAAAGGCATTTCCAAGGATACTTTCTGTGGGATGTTATACAAATTGGGCAAGTCAAATATCTATGCACCAACTTGAGGAGTGTTGGAATTTGAAAAAAGAAGGGGCATACTTGTCATTTTCCTTTATTTGTCTTTATTGTATTTTCTTTATTTCTAGAAGGGCTATATGGTCACTCCAATCATATTTAATACATAAGTGAGGAGTTGTGTAAAGAATCATAATATTCTCCAGAATCTCTCCTATTCGTTTTCTTCACTAGAATTTAAACCCTTCAACTATAAAGACTGAATTTCTATTTGGCTTTTGAAAAAGGGATGGAATGTAAATATTTGAGACTGGATTTTATGCTCCAGAATAGCCATAAGCATCCCTGGTTCCCAAGATAAAATTGTGACTAATTATTGCACCCTCGCTATTTTCCAAATGAGAGTGTTTAAAACATGACAAGTCAATGTAAAAAATATGGGATACAGGGGCCAATTTCAAACCAAAAATGTAAGAAAGGAGAAGAAATTTATGGAGAGACCCTCAATATTTTCAAAGATGAACATTTTACTTACCATCAACATTTGTGTAAGATGCTAAGTTGATTAACATCTACATACACAGGGATCACACATACACGCACTTACAGGAAACCATATAGTTTCCAAAATTATACAGTTTATAGACTCTGTACTGCAATCCAACTTCACCCGAAATCTTTGGGACAAGGCATCAATATAATTCAGTTAAGAATTAGTACCTTGTACTTTCCAAGAAAGCTATGACGTTGCCCAGATATCATCATGTCAACATCCCGGTCTAATGTGATTTTCACAGGTCGATTCAAAAGATAAGATGGTACAGCAGCCGCAGCAGCAATGAAAGCTGATCTTGTCTCTTTCCCACCAAATCCACCACCAATTCGTTTGGTCTTGCAAACAATTTTTGACATTGGAAGTCCAAGAACATGAGACACGTATTTCTGGTGCTTTTGAGGGGCCTGCATTCAAAGAGAACATATATATAAGAGCATATCAGGCAAGAAAAACATATTGTACAACCAAGCTTGTCCTGATAACTACTAGACATTGTTCATTTTCTTTCTTTGTACAACGCAAATGCTAGCATTACTATGTGCCACTGTTTCCCATGCTGATGTCATTAGTGAAAAGCATTGAGAAGATTTTTGTGGGATGATAAGGAATTTTTATCATTCAAGGGGGGGGGGGGGGGGGGTCAATCATAGCCCATAAAAATTTACAAGAGGTGTGTGTAGTAAGAGGTTGAATAATCAAGTCCAAATTTGATTTAGAGGGAGGAAAATGAAGTGGGTCCCACACGGAAACTTCTTTAGTTAATGAGAGGTCCACATGGGTAGCTTGGGCTTTGCAAATGATAATGGGAAGCTTTATTTGTTGGGATGTCTGATTGTTAGTAGAGTTGATGAATAAAAAAAATTGCAGCTTGCTATTTTCTCTTTCTTGGATGTATGAATCCTAGGAGTGATTCCTAGGATCATATCGTATGACATCAATAGATTTATCTTATCTTCTTCTTCTTCACCCTTATTCTTCTTCCCATTTCCTACTTCAACATACCCGAAACCCTATAAATCTTTTCTTACTACCTTTACTAGTTTAAATCACACAAATACATATTTCTTATTTCATCTAGAATTATACATCAAACAACGGCTTGGTAATACAGAATTCCAAGCAAAGTGCATTCACCAAATTCTGATTTAGAGGGAGGAAAATGAAGTGGGTCCCACACGGAAGCTTCTTTAGTTAATGAGAGGTCCACGTGGGTAGTTTGGGCATTGCAAATGATAATGGGAAGCTTTATTTGTTGGGATGTCTGATTTTTAGTAGAGTTGATGAATAAAAAAAATTGCAGCTTGCTATTTTCTCTCTTGGATGTATGAATCCTAGGAGTGATTCCTAGGATCATATCGTATGACATCAATAGATTTATCTTATCTTCTTCTTCTTCACCCTTATTCTTCTTCCCATTTCCTACTTCAACATACCCGAAACCCTATAAACCACATTCTCATTAACATCAACATTAAAGATTAAATGTATAAGATTCTCAACCAAAATACCACTATGCAACCAACATCAGCTAGACTTATAAACCAAAACAATAAAAAAAATTGCTTACTAATACATAACAAAACAGTAAATGCAGAAACATGTTATTCAACATTTGCACAATGCGAGATGGCAGCAAAATTTCATTTTCACATACCAGGATAGCATAATGGAACACTCTTGGACAAGTTTAAAAAAAACAGGAAGACAATGGATAATAGCAAACTAACAAGGAACCACGAAAACCAATCCATCCTAAGAAGTGAGACAACACTTATCAAACATAGGATGAAACATTGGTAAATCATTAAACTAACAAAATTAATGCTAGCAGAATGTCAGATGCTCAAAGAGGTGTAACCTACTTGAGTAGATGAAATCATATGAACTTCATTACCACGATCCATTGTCCATATCAGACTGCTGTGGGTCTCCAAATAGAAATGCTCTTGACCACCTACATGAACCTCCCCTTCTATAATTTTATGACATGCATCTGATCTGAAACAGATCTCCACATCCCCTTTAGTCATGCATCTTTCAGTATTAGGATGAAAACTGTTAGATTTGAGGGCATCCTCTATGGATAGAACCGCGGGAAGCTCTTCATACTGAATGTGAACTTTACTGGCTGCTAACTTTGCATTTTCATGCGTATCAGCGACAACCACCCCTATAACCTGGATAAAATAAACCAAAAGTCCCTTTCTAAAATCTGTAAAAGAAGATTGTCCAAGAATTGGAATAGGTTAAATTACACTTTGACCCCTGTGGTTTGGCATAACTCTATGTCGACCCCCGAACGTTTTCACAATTGCACTTACCTCCCCTCTCACATACGGTGTTAAAATTTGGATGTTATTTTACTATTTTACCCTCTTATTTTCTTCTTTTTTTTATACAAAAAAAAAATTACATTTTAAAAAAACTATAAAAATGTCCGTGTCTAAATGGGTTCATGCATTAGGGGACACTACATACGGACATTTTTATAGTTTTTTTTAAATGAAATTTTTTTTGTATAAAAAAAATAAAAATAAATAAGAGGGTAAAATAGTAATATAACATCTGAATATTAACACCGTTTGTGTGAGAGGGCAGGTAAGTGCAAGTGTCAAAACATTAGGGGGTCAACATAGAATTATGCCAAACCACAGGGGTGAAAGTGTAATTTACCCATTGTAATAATAGTGAACAAGAAAAAACAAGAATATGAAAAGCTCTAACCTGACCAACACAGGTGACAAACTGTGAAGCAAATAGCTCTTCATCGACAATGACAGGACCGACATCATTACCTCCAGGCACATCTTTAGAGAGAAATAATCCTGCAAACCCAGATGACGATTTTGCTCCGGAATCATCAATAGACAGTATACGGGCATGAGGCTTTCTGCTCAATACTAAAGCAGCATGTAAACCATTTGGAGGCATCGGTGTATCGTCCACATACTCTGCCTCCCCAGTAACCTTGACATAGAACATCAACAACATAAGCCAAGAAAGGAACTACTGCCAGACTAATTATAACTTACACATTGTTCGTAACAGCCACCATGTTCAAATTTTATAGAAGATAATTCTACTCACACATTCCGTGATGGACTAGACTACAAGCATGGCTACACATTAACATTAGTTTATGAAGGACTGTCCATTTTGTTATGAGTATAGGATTAGGATTATAATGAAAACCCCTGTAAGCATACAAGGAGGTCAAGGAGACCTACCTACAAGAAGAGAGCAACAAAAAAGAAGGAACAGACCAATCAAGCAATTCTTCATATGTGTGCAATGATTGTGCAAACTTCAATGAATTAGTGCATGCACGTCTCTCTAATTCATAATGCACATATGCATTTGTGCTCATCACTGGTGCTTAAGACAGATGCATTATGTATGAATTTAAGTCCAATAGTAAAGGTAATCAAAGATACCAAACAATGAAAGTATGTTGGATATGAATTTACAATTATCAGACTAAATAGC
The DNA here is from genome assembly GCF_017979445.1 of Akebia trifoliata. Taxonomy (NCBI): domain Eukaryota; kingdom Viridiplantae; phylum Streptophyta; class Magnoliopsida; order Ranunculales; family Lardizabalaceae; genus Akebia; species Akebia trifoliata. The sequence goes on along the minus strand of NC_141388.1, from coordinate 28,480,261 downwards.
TTCACCTCAAACAAGTAAAAAAAAAATGGTATATTGTGAGAAACTTTTTCGGACTTATCTCAACTATATATATTATTGAAAAGAGAGGGGAGGAGAGGAAAGACAAAGTTAGAGGGGTATTAGGTAAAAGATGAAAGATTGTAAAATAGGAGGAATATTATTGAAAAGGAAAGAGGGAAGGAGGACTGGAAAGACAATAAAGTTGAAGGGGTGAAGAAGAAAAGCAATAAAGTGGAGGTAGTGTGGACCCCACTCCACTATAGCTAGAGTGGACATTTATACCCCATGACTCTAGCTGGAGTGGAACGCACAATTGTGTTTTATGAAAATAATTTTGTAGGTGGCATGTGCCATGTGCATACACGCATGTACTACAAAAACTAATTTTTTAAATTTTATATAATTATTTTTAAAATTTTAATCTGATAATATAAGTCATTATGTTATATTATCATATACATAATTTAAATATTAAGTAAGGGATTTTGTAGATAACATAATAAAAATGATATTTATATAATTTTAGTAAACTAAACTAACGTAATTCTAAAAATCGTGGGATTGTAAAAATTTTAATTTTGACAAAAATGCTCTTAATAATAATAAAATTAAACGATATGTGGGGGTGGGTGTTTTAGGTACAAATGCACATGCATTTAAAAAAAAAAAAACAGGATTTATGCTTGATGCATATTTTTATAATTATTTTAAAAAAATTTAAATAAATAATCTATTTTATACCATATTTTAACATTTTATATATTCTAAGGATCTTTTGTAATTTAAAATATTAACTAAGGTAATTTTGTAGATAACATAGTAAAAAATGATTTATAGATATTTTAAAATTTTAAACAAATAATCTAATTTATATGATACTTTAACACTCAATATCTGATAATGGTGTTTTTGTGATTTAAAATATTAACTGAGGTAATTTTGTATTTTAAATCGGAGTTTTATCATGAAATCTAAAGGTAATTTTGTATTTAAATCAAGGTTTTTAAAATGGATGGCTATGGAACTCCAAAATTTAAAATTAAAATTTAACGGTGAAAAATAACCTTTTTTTTCTTAAGTACATAGAATTTTTTCCTCTACATCCTTGTGGCATCAGATCATGTTTTTGGATGCCACAAGGTGAGCTCAATGACCCTTAGCAAGATTTGAAATCTTTTTAAATTAGTAATGCTATATTTACTCATTGTTTTAAAGAATCGTGATATTACAATTAGAGAGTGGCCATTGGCACCCCAACTTTTACTTGTTACACTCAAATTAAAATAAAAATAAATAAATCAATGGTTGAGAATAAGTAAATGTTGGGTGCCTAAAGAAACTCTCTCGTTTTTTTTAGATTTCTATTTGTTAGATTTAGGATTTTATATTATCTTATATGAGCCTAACCCTAATTGTAAACAACAGCTGAAGTTGTTTGAATTTGTTATAATGCTTTGTAATGTTGAGGTAATAACTTGAACCAAATTTTTGTAATGTTCAAATGGTGTGTTTTAATCTTTAAATGGGATGATAAATAATTTAATAAATTGAGGTGTAATAAGTATACTTAGGGTGCCAATAGTAGCTCTCTAATAATTATCAACTTTTGAAATGTTCAAATGGTGTGTTTTAATCTTTAATTGGGGTGTGATAAATAATTTAATAAATTGGGGTGTAATAAGTAAAGTTGGGGTGCTAATAGTAGCTCTTTATACGTTAAGTGGAGTGCCAATAGTAGCTTTTTTATTGGGGTGTAATAAAACTATTGACAGGTGGGGTGGAGGTGGCCAACACATGTAAGTTGAGTGCTTACAAAACAAAACAAAAGCAAAAAAATTGAGCTGTTTGCGCCATTTTATATAAAGTGTATATATATATATATATGTGTGTGTGTGTGTGTGTGTGTGTGTGTGTGTGTGTGTGTGTGTGCGTGTGTGTAAGTATATATGTATGTATGTATGCATATGTCATTACAAGGAAGTTTATCTTTCCAATAAAGATTTTAGCTCTGTACCAGAGAGATTGTGTAATTTACTGCTCATGAATAAAGTAAGATGGGAGATAAAAGACAATTCTCTTTAAAACGTAAAAACTTCACTGAGAAAATTAACATATATGAATCGGAACAAGAATGTAGATCAACATCAAAATTATCATAAGAGATTGCATGATATAACTGATGATATTTATAGAAGTGCTTTTTTGGGGTGTTGGTGCTTGTTTTGGAAAAACATGCCTGAAGTCTTGCTGAGAGATGAACCTCGGGAGACCCCACAGCTGTCCCTTGTTTAATAACTTCATAATTCTGACTTGCACTGGAGGGTGGTCTGCAAAAAGGCTGTATTGCTGACATATGGGACAATGGTAGGTTTTTTGTGAAAGATTGTGCGCCATCCATCTGATGAGAAACCCACACATAAAATTTGAAAAAGAAACTTGATGTTAAGGATTTACGGAACTCAACCATCCCACCCGGTGCATTTTCGTTGATCAAAACGTCTTCCTCCAAAACTCCCAATGCACCTTTCAGAAGATCTTGATCCCAACATTTTCCTATAATATAACGTTCCATTTTCGACGCCAAAAGAGAAACGGGGGCCACCCCACCATAAACAACAGATGCATCTGCAACGGCCCACCTTCCATCACTCTCTTCAAGAAAAACACGCATTCCAGCATTTACAATTGCAATATCATCGTCCCTTCGGTGAGCTTGCTTGAATTCTTTCACATACTCAAAAGGCCTAGTCCATGGCAGAAGAACCGAGAGTAAAATTTCATTGCTCGCCAGATCCACCTTACGGTACCCTAAGAAGAAATCCTTCGCGGCAGTGATTCTGACATTTCCTTTGCAATCAATAATTTGAAACTTTGCTCCTGCGGCCATCCAAAGTGGGTTCAAGTCTGATATTGGACTTGCAGTGCAAATATTCCCACCAACAGAAGCAACATTTCTGATTTGTTTCCCAGCAAACCATTTTAATTGTTCAATAAAGGCCCTACAAGATGAAGTTTCATGCGAAGCACGCTCTGATACAACCTTTTTAAAAACATTTAGAAGATCTGTCAGCCTTACAGCAGCACCGATCTCCAACCCATCATCATTCACACCTAAAGCATTAAGTTCAGGTACATGAGCAACAGAAACTAAGACTTGATATTGAATCCTCTTCAACCTCATTTCAATTCCTACTTCAGTACTACCAACCAATAGTTTTGCATCAGGATGTCTTGACTTCACGTCTAATACATGTTGAAGCTTTAGGGGACGATACCACTTAAGTCCACCAAATCCACTCAAATTTAAATGCATTAACTTCCTCAACAGAAGCTCTGGAGGGAAAATAAGCTCTTTTTCAATGTATGAGCTTCCATCAACTTCACTATAAGAAATAAGTTTGTGCTTATTTCCACAAGTTTTAATTTCTTCGGAAGTATTATTGTCGTCTACAACCTTTGATCCACATGAACATGGCTTCCCCGTGGAAGGGCAAACAAACTCACCTTCTTGAAGGCTTCCCGGATGTTTATTAGTGTATAAGGCATCATCAGTTTTGGCAAAAACACGAAACGCATCAACAATTGGCCTGTAACCTGTGCACCGACATAAATTTCCAGAAAGGCTTTCTTCAATCTGCTCTTCATTGGGTGCTGTTGGACTTGACCTCAGTAATGCATACATGGACATAACAAAACCAGGAGTACAGTATCCACATTGTGAACCATGAGAACTAGCTAAGGATTCCTGCACACAGTTCAAATTGTAAACATGCTTGAGAATTCTATAACACGTGTAATCAAACTACAGTAGCCCTAAGAAGAAGTATGATTTCTTAAGAACAAATAGATATTTGATTTACTACATGTGAGACTCAATGCATAACAGCATTAAAATTAAGCATAGATGCAAAAGAAATTTGAAGAAAGGTCTTACTACACCCAACCTCAATCCTGAAATGAACATTAACATAATGATTAAAGCTTGTTAAGCGCCTAACTGTGCCATAGATCATCCACAAAGTTTTAAAATCAGGAGACAAATCCCAAAACCAGTATGAGAAGACTTATACAGTCAGTATAATCCATCACTCCATATTTATACATGTTGCTCATCGTGATACTGTCCACCATGAGTACTGTTCATCGAGGTGCTTTCTTTGGGGAGAGTAAATGCATCTTCTTTGTTAGGGAAGTGTGGTCACACTTCCTATCCTTGTTTCACACATTCCTAAATCAATTTTAGTGTTTTCCAAAATTAGCAGACCTTGCAAGAATAGGTTGTTATGAGACCATGCAAGCATAGGAGATACCCGAAGGGACACAACATTTAATGTTGGTCTCTAACGCCCTTTGATGTAAGTTGGGCAATCTGGAAGGAAAGAAACAGTGTAATCTTGAAGGAAGAGAAGCATTCTCTCAAAGATGTAATCATTAGTATTTTGAGATTTTTATTCTTTTTGTGCAAGTTATTTATTAAGTGCATTCATTTTGAGGATCTGTTATTTAGATGGGATCTCGTGTAAGGCAGCTATTTAGGTTTTATTGTCTCTTGTGTTTTAGGTAGGTCTTCTTGACCTCCTCCTCTTTTCAGTAATAAATACATTTACATAAATCAAAACAAAACAAAAAACACCACCTGGACTGGGTGCAAACCACGTCGATGGTTCCCAATGCCCTCCACTGTAATTATGTGCATCCCTTCTACAGAATACAAAGGAGCTAAACATGCATTGACTGCATAATGCCTGCAACCCAAAAGCATTTAAAATGTTGAAAGTTTTTCAATTGGCGTCAATGCTAAGGTTTCAAGCCTATAAGATAAAAATTGCATCCATCAAATGAAACAAAATTATATGAAAGAAGACAAAAATAAAAAGGTGACTCAGATTCATAGAATATGGATACAAGTGAGACAATCGAGAATTTCAAACGTAAAATTTATTCGTTCTTCGATGGTGAACCAAATAGATGGAACAGGTTGGAATTATAAATGTTAAAGGTGAAAAAATGACATTAATAGTCCAATTTGATGTGATCATCAACAGGGGACAGTATATGAACACTTGTGTTATCTTATTTCTAACATTTGAGAGAAGTTCCTTATGTTGCAGTGAAGTGACAGGCTGATAGCATTGTAATTCCAATAAGTAGGTAATGAGCAGCATTTCGAAATATGTGGATATCAGTTGTGGATCACTTAAGTAAATAGGGTATAAGTTACTCAAGTTGGTTCAAATAGGGAGAATACAGCGACATCTTCTGAGAGACATACAGGCGGGGTTAGAGGAACAGGTTTCCTTCCTCTCCATCATACTCGTCTTCCTCTAGGAAGATTCTCAGTTTTGAGAGATCACAGTTGTGTGCGAATACTACTAGAGCATTTGTTGAACATGCAGAGAGAACTTCTAAATTACAGTAAATCAGGATTAGTTCACCATAAAGATTGAGAGCTGTTATTGGCACCCCAACTTTTACTTATTACACTCCAATTTATTAAATTATTTATCGCACCCCAATTAAAAATTAGAACGCATTCTTCAAACGCTACAATGGTTTGGCTCAAATTATAATCTCAACAAACTTATCAAAAAAAATTATAATCTCAAAATTACAAATAAACATTATAACACTCGTTGAAAAAATTTCAGTAGTTGTTTACAATTATGATCAGCCTCATAGAGAATTTCAAACCCCAGAAGAAAACATCTAACAAAAAAGAAAACAAGAGAGTTTCTATCGGCACCCCAACTTTTACTTATCTCAACCATTCACTTATTTTCTTTATTGTTATTGGGGAGTAATTAGTAAAATTGGGGTGCCAATAGCAGCTCTCTAAAGATTTTATAAAATCTTGATTAACGGAAGGTGCACCATTATTTATTAATCAACGTATGGAATTTAACCAAAGAGATGTAACCGAATGATTCAATAAAGTGTCCAACCCATAAATGAGCAAGAATATTGAGAAATGGTATGTATTCAAGAAATAAAGTATATGAAAAACATAAATAAAGGAATGGGCCACTTACACACATTTCTTAAATTGTTGATCATAATGAGAAACCATCACAGTGCAAGCCCCACAACCTCCTTCGCCACAGCCAAGCTTTGTTCCTGTCAGACCTATATCTATATTGCCAAACAAAAACCAACATTATTAGAACTTCTTGAAAATAAATGTTGAAGTCAAGGGACAACCAGTCTAGAGAAAACACCAACACAAACCGAAAATACAAAGTGGTAAAAATAAACAACGGATTTCAAGAGGGAAGGCAGAACATACAAAAACTTTAAGTGAACCAAAGCTGATTATCTAAAACAAAAACAACAGAAACTTTAAGTGACTAGATGCATAAAATGGCATATCAACAGCATCATATGATGTTAGTAACTACTGAAATTCCAAATATTATCTAAAATACACGGTTGTACGCAAAAAAAAAAAAAAAAACAATAATAATTATAGTAAATAAAAACCCTTTAACATGAGGAAAACATCAAAATGGCATACATTATTTACCATGCCTTATCCAGCAACTTGAGGTCCTCAACAAGAATGTTGTTCCACCATTCAATCCTATCTAGAGGCATACATTCGGTAAGGTGTCTTCCAATATATGCTTACTAACTAAAGCTACAAACAATAAGCCTTCCAATTGCCCCTTTGAACATTCACCCCAAACCAAAGGGATCCTTCACACTACCCATTGGTCTTTGTTATACATACCAACTTATCTCAACCGACTTTATTTTACTTTTTCCTTTGTTGGGGTCCGACTTTATTTTACTTTTTCCTTTGTTGGGGTCACACCTAGATTCCCTCAACATGCTCTACTAATCTAACCATCTTCCCACTTCTTCTATTGATCCATCTCAACATCCTCATCTCTGCTACACTTATTCTATGAACACATTGCATGATTCATGACATTCTACTCTATAAGAAACAGTTGTTTTTATGGCTGTTGTAAAATTTCCTTTAGCTAATCAATATGAAAACTTACATAGCACTCCAAAATCACATGTCCACTTTAGCCTAAAAGCAGTAATTATATAGAAAACATCCCCTTTAATCTCTCCCACCTTATATGAATGGTCAAATCTAGATAACAATGGTTCTCATTCAATCATTAAAAGATTGTCAAAGTTATCTTTGAAAAAATGTTAATCTCTAAACAAGCCACACTAACTTCTTCATTTAAGTTGGTTATCCTAATGGGACTAAAAAATGATTTATTTATATCTCCCAGCCCTTTCCAAAATATACCACTTATACTCACCAATCCCGGAGACCATGTGATGCTATCATCAAAATTGAGCTTTACTCAGTCCTCAAACGGATTCTTTTACAATGGCACCTTCTTTTGTTTCATGGTGCCTCACTGCAAAATTTGTTGCCAATGCCAACCAAATCCATCATTTTGACTCCATTAAATTCATTCTCTACCTGATACCATTTCATGCAAGCTTTCCCAAATAGCATTGCAAATCTCCATCATGTGTTGAAATAAATCTTTAAAAAAAATTCTACTGCTTTCTTTACATAGACAAAAATTTTGGGATAGGGCTTTGAAGACAACAATGCATTCTTTCTACACATATGACACAAACAAAAAATTTCAATAGAATTTCTATTCACATCCAAAGGGTCTATATTGGCACTCAAAAAACAGATTTGTAATATATTTTTAAAGAAATCCCTTCATGTTGAAGCAACTAACAAAGAAAAAACTCATGGTTTTTCAAGACAAAGATGTAGAGATAAGCAATCAACTCTCTACTCAATTTTACACACAAGACAACAACTAGAAAATATTTCTGATAGTAATAAGGTGATCAACTTTTGTGTAGAGAGCCCATTTTCATTGAGATAATGATATACAATAGCGAAAAATAATGGATTGGATATCTAGATCCTGAGGACGTAATTGTCAAATTTGTGACAAACCCCATCAATATATATATATATATAAGGAATTGTTTGCTAGTTATAAAAAAAAAAAACGATTGTTTGTTAAGAGAAACCCAGGGGCCAATTGCATCCAAATGTTCTCCCCCACAAGTACAATGTGAAGATATAGAACTTGTACTTGTGACTTTAGAAGAACACGCATTTGATATACTTAACAAGGGATTATCGTTTCTAAAGTTTTTGAAGTTCAGAGAATAATTCAGTATCATGAGTAAAGAATCACCGCTAAGGGAGGAGTGCTGTTGCAGATTGTGTCACACCTCTTATATGTGGTTGAGAGATGTATTTCTCTCTATAGTATATTAGTTCATATGTCCCATATTGCTCGTGAAATGTACAATGTGGAAGGTATCGGAATTCCTATTGGAATGCAAGTGACAGAAGGAGTGGGAAGATGCTGAATTTCTGTTGCGCCACACAACATTCAATTCCCTCAAAGAATTAATTTATATCTTATATTATCCATTCTTTTTCTTTCTTTCGTTTTTTTCGGTAAGTATCCCATTGTCCATTCTAATCATCCTACACTTTTTTATTTAAATTTAAAACAATCAAATCACAGACAATACAATTGTTGAGGTCATACAGGACCTGTGACATACCATAACTTAACTAGGAGTTTCAACCATGATTTTAAAACATGGAATTATATCTCGTCTCGACCCTCACGGATACCAAGTCATCTTGTCCTCGATGAGATAGACCATTTGACTCAGTTCACAATTATTTATTAAAATATATTTACATGCAAATAATTTTTTTTTAAATTATAAAATAAGGTGGATTAGAACATGCTTAGTCACAAGATCATATTTTTATTTAGATATAGTAAATATTTAAATTGTAAAAGAAAAATAGATTGACTCGGCTAACATTTTCAAAACATCAAAAAGAGTCATATCGGATCTCAGACGAGTCAAAATGAGTGAGTCATCTCGGTATCCGAAAATTTTTAAACCTTAATTTCGACCAAATAGACTCAAATGAAGTTAATTGACTGAATCAAACAATGAAAATTTTATAAATTTCATGGATCAAAAGTAAGTAGTGTTACTTCAAAGTATTCGGATATCAAAAGTTTCAACCAAAAAAGAAAAAAACCCTAACTTAATATACTTCAAAGAAATAAACACAAGTCAATTCGAATCGATTGGATTCAATAAGAAAAGCATAAGTGTTTTATTAAGAAAAACAATCAAAAGTTCCAAAAATCCATATTACCTCTGAGATACTCAAGTAGAGTCAAGTGAGCTAATCCATCCGGAAGTACTCGACGAACTCCATTAACATATAAGATCGCTTCGTTTGATTCCTTTTCGCTTAATAATTCCTCCTCCTTCATCGACCCCATCGTTCAACTTCAAACACACAACCCAGAAAAAACAAAGATCTCGCTTTTATGATGAACAGCAAAATCAAATTGGATCGAAAAGCTTAATTGAACTCGTCTCCAAATTATCATCAGATTCAAAAGGAAGAAATGAGAACTTTGAAAATCCGTACAGAGAATTATGTAGACAAGATCTGCGCAGCTGTACTCGCTGATTTACCTTTTTTATGACGCAGATATCCAAACGCCAAATGTCACATTTGTGGGATGATTTGGAAAATACTCCCTAAAGATTTTGGTGAATATTTTAAATACCCCTGTTTTTCCAAACTAATGACGCGCCCCCTCATTGACCTCACTTTTATCTGACCTAAATGCCCTCATCTCCACGATATGGCCAACTAGGGCACAAGGTAACTGGAGTCTTAGAGCACCATATTTCTCCCAAATCCCTTGGGTACATGCAATATCTCACAAACCATACATATCAGGTAAATTGGGATAAATTCTTGCGATAGCCAACGAGGATAAATTCTATTTTTTTCATTTTCAAATTTCATCATTGTCGATTCTTTATATAATTTGAATAAGAGAGAGATTATATTGACATACCATTTTTTATTAAAAGCACCCCAATTCATATGATAGTTAACAAAAAATCACACATGTTATGGTCCTCTGAGTCAAAGTTGGTGCAGAAATAGAATCTCTTTAAAATCAATTACCTATCATCTTCAACAGTAATATTCTATCTACATTGACCCTCAAAACTCAAGGGAACTTAGGATTTTAGGGAAATAGAAATGATTGGGAGTAAAAAAGGCTAGGATTTCTTTGAACGTATACATAGACTAATGATGAGGTTAAGTAAATTGAATTAATTTATCAGAGAAGTCAAGGAGTTCGAAGATGGCTAGTTTTGCAAAGAAAATTAGTGTAAGAATTTTGGGAAGAAGGTAAAAATTATAGATTGAAGATAAGTTTGTATAAATAAATAAATAAATAATACTTATTAGACCTTGTGGGATGGATTTGTTCTACATTTGACATACCCAAACTACCATTTTCTTATCTTCTTCATGTAATTAAGTTTTTCAACGTCAATTGCAATCATTTCCAACTCTTTTTAACCTTGAATGATGAATGAAAAATGATATATTATTAATTTTGAACATTTAGATATATTTTATTTATTTATTATGATAATTTATAATAAAAAATGACAAATGAAATTGGGATTCTTAAATTTTTAAAGATTTTGTTGTCGTAACTTTTATTCGAGCATCAATTTTGCAGTTATATGCATTTTGATCTTCTCAAAAAGACCTATCCAATGTCAAAATCAAAAAATCAAAATACAAAATGTTGAAGATTTCAAGAAGACCTATCACAACTTAAACATTATTGATTTTGTTTAGTTTGGATACTCCAAAAATGTCATATGGAGAGATGAGATTGAGGAACCATTTAGATTTAAAAAGTTTAATAACTAGACTATCAAGCCATCGTCGAAGCAAAGTTGGGGACTATTTAAAAAGAAACCCCTCCCATAAGGTCTACTAAGTAATTTTTCTTTAAAAATAATAAATGTTGAGGTTGAAGAGCTCTAGAATAACTTATTTTTGGAACGCAAAAATCAAAGTTCTTTCTTTTTATTTTTTGCTAGAGGTTCAAGATGAGGTATTTGTGTCATTTTCTAACAGTCTTTTAAAGAAGACTGAGGTGAAGGGGCATATCCTCACTTTGAAAAAACAGGGGTATCTCAAATACACAAAAACGTAAAGGGTATGTGTGACAAAAGGGCCTCTCTCGCAAGAAAAGTCGTAGTCACCCAAACATAATATGGATTTGTTACGATTTCAACATTATATTTGGGTCCCACCTTTGATTTATATATGGTAGCAAATGCCTCCACGTTTGTATTATATGGAAAAAAAGGTTTTGAAGTTTAGATATATTTTGCCATAATTAGTGTGTAATGTTACTACAGTAAAAAAGTTATGTCAAGGTGTACCAACATAAATCACTGATAATGACCTCGTGATTGGCCTTTTGTTAGGTTTGTTCTAAAGGGTAGGGATCCTTGGATTCATGAAAAGTGAATTCAAATGTTCACTCGTGACGATGTCTATGTGATATCTAATGATTGGGATAAAAGATGTGTTTCAAGAATATATTACAGATCTCTAAAATAAATTTAATTATTGAATATCACACAAGCACGGTCAAGATTGTGTTTGAACATATGAGTTCACTTTTTCATAAATCTAAGGATCATAACCTTCGTTCTAGAATATATATTTGGAAAAATTATCAAAAAAAATCTAATAAAATAATTATTTAACAAAATGAATCGAATTTATTAGAAATTACCAAAACGATAATAAACCAGTCATTCTCTCTCCTCTTTCTTTCTCTTTCTTGATTATTTAAAAAAAAAAATCGATTTAAAAAAAAAAAAAGGTCATTGAATGGCCGATTATTTTCTCTCTCCTCTTTCTTTCTCTCTACTTTCTTTCTCTTGATTATTTTAAAAAAATCGATTTTTTTTTTAAATGTCATTGAATAGTCAATTTTTTTTCTCTCATCTTTCTCTCTCTCCACTTTCTCTCTCTTGATTTTTTTTGTTTTAAGAATAGAATTTTTTAAAAGAAACGGCCATCAAATTTTCATCATTAAATCCTTAGGCCAATGATTAGGAGTCAACTAAATTACCTCTTTCATCCATTCCATTTTGTCGAAACGGGGATCTCACTGAATTGGATCACTGTCGATTTGATCCAATCTAATTTGAAACCAATCTATAAAGAATCTGATCCTTGCTAAACAAACAATTTTTTTTTTAATCAAATTATAAAAATTATGACCCAAATGCGATCCAATAATAATTCAATTGGATATTATTGGATCAAATATCTTTTTATATGAATTATAAATGAAGGTAAAATGTTTAGTGGTTTTAATGATAAAAAATATGGTTAAATGACCTAAAATGTCCATTAGTTTTATTATTATCCATTATTTAATATCCATGGATTCACTCAAGTCGACTCAAAACTCATTGATGCACTTAGGTGAGCCAAATAAATATTTATTAGTTTTAATAATATCCACTATTTAAAATTAATTTGTAGTGTTTAAAAGGGTATTTTTGGAATATCTTGATAAATTTGATATATTGGGTTTGCGGTTGCATTTTTCTTGATGATTTATCGGTGAAATTTTGATTTTTGAACAAATCAAAATTTCATGGTTAAATCTTCAAGAAAAAGAAGGGGTAAACCTAATATCCCCAATTTAGAAGGGATATTTCTAAAATACCCTATTTAAAATAAAGAGAGAGAAAGTGGAGAGAGGGAAAGATGAGAGAAAAAAATCGGCTATTCAATGACCTTTTTTAAAAAAAAATTCGATTTTTTTTTTAAATAATCAAAAGAGAGAAAGTGGAGAGAGAAAAAAATCGGTTATTCAATGACCTTTTTAAAAAAAAATTCGATTTTTTTTTAAATAATCAAGAGAGAGAAAGTGGAGAGAGAAAAATTAACCAGTCATTCAATAACCCATTTATTATCATTTTTATAATTTTCAATAAATTTGATTTTTTTTGTGAAATAATTGTTTTATTAGGTTTTTTTTATAATTTTCCTTAAATGTTTAGATGCACATAATGATAGTGGATAATACTAGAAAATTTATTTTGGCGCACTAGATTTTGTTAATTACGCTTCAATATTTATATGCACACAATGAAGGTGTTAGCTAGCTTAGTTTATTTAGTCTTTGGGTGATGATAACATATACCTAAATTCAAATTCTGCCAGTACCAAGTTATTTAACTCATTAAAAATAATTTTATCAATCAAATAGATGTTGAAGATGACTAAATTTGATAAGAAAATTCAAGAGTTTCTTGCTACAAATAAAACATGAGGGTATTTGAATTATTTTATTATTTTGAAAAGAAAAGTTAAGAGTTTTTACTAGAGGTTGAGGATGATAGTAATTGAGTCATTATCTAGTCGTACATAAGAATAGATTGATCGAGAAGGCATGTCATAAGTTTGAAAGAACAAGATTTTCTTAAAATATTCACAAAAACATGTAGGAATATTTGTTGGGAAGATTGTCCAATTAAAAAATTTATAGAGTGACGAGGCATTGATCCCAACATTGAAGTGAATATGAATACGTGCATTAAAATTTTAGTTTGACATGGCCCTCTCTGTTCTTGGGAATATTTAAAATATCTCATTATACTATATAACATGCCCATTTTATTCTCAATGTTCTCTCATAAGAGTTTTCACGTACCGTAGCCTACGACACAAACATCCTCTTTAGGGTTAAAGGCGTAAAAGTGAAAAAAATAATAAAGTTGGAGGGATATTATTAAAAATCCTTGAGATTTAATGAGTAAAAGAGGAAAAGTAATAAAATTTGAAAAATATTATTGAAAAAAAGGATAAAAGAGGAAATATAGTAAAATTAAAAAGGAAAAAGATGAAAGATAATAAAATTATAGGCGTTGAAGAGGAAAGACAATAAAGTGATTGATTTGGACCCCACTCCAATGAGACATTTATCCTCCATAATCATATTAATAGCGAGACCCTTTATTGTGTTTTATTATATAGATTGAAAAATGAACATCGTCATTGGCATCATTATCGTTATCACTATCTTCTTTGTCATCATAAAAAAACCACGACAACATCATCATTATCTTATGAACAAAGTTAAAATATTGCTGATTTTAGAAAATAATTAAAAAATTTTAGAATTTTTTTATATTAATCCACAAGAAAAGACCAATGTCAAGGGTAAGATAGTGGTTTGAAAAAATAGGGTTATCTCAATTTACAAAAAATGAAGAACCAGAAGTCACAAAAGGGTCGGATTCCTCCAAAGTTTTACCCCATTTTATGTGGGTCCTACCTTTGATGTGTACAGGTGGCAGTTGGGTCTGGTTTTTGCCATACAGTGTGTGATGTTAAATATAGTAAATTAATGTTAATTATTATAGTAAAAAGGGGTATTTGGATGCATGCATGGATCATTGATGACGTCATCCACTGAATTATTTGTTTGAAATATTCGGTCTAAAACACATGTTTTGAATCTAAGTCGTATTTTAGTTAACTTTTCTTTGCAAAAAGCTTTTTTTATTATTATTACACACCAATATTGTATAGAGCTATTGTCACCTCAACTTTTACTTATTGCACACCAATTATTAAAAATAATGTATGACATCCCAAATAAAGATTAAAGCATACCATCTAAAGTGTAAATTGACATTTCTATATTAGAAGTTTCTCAAGAATAAAAGAAAAAGAAGGGTGGTGCACACTTGATGATGCTTGTCTCCTTCGACCTCTTCATTGTCAATTGCTGACTCTTTTATTTCTTACGACACAAAGTAAAAAATATTGATAATGTTGTTAATATTTTTTTTTTTTTAAATTGCAAGGATGGATATACTCACCCCATTGGCTTATTTTTCCTTTTTAGTTAGGGTGCAGTAGGAAAAAGTTGGGGTGTCAATTGAAGCTCTCATGTTGCATCCACACTGATTTTATTGTTATACACACAAGTGTATATATATATATACTTAACTCCTAAGAATGGCTCATGAAAAAACACATGATCCCAACCCTTTAAATGCAAAATCCAATGGTTAAGATTTATCCTCGGGATAAGTATTAAGAATGACTCATGGAAAAAACACATGATCTCAACCCTTTAAACACAAAATCCAATGGTTGAGATTTATGAGTATCTTGATAACACAAATCTCGGAGATACTTATCCCGAAAATAAATCTCAATTATTGGATTTTTCATTTAAAGGGCTGGGATCATGTGTTTTTTTCATGAGTCATTCTTAAGAGTGAAGGGATCCTATCCATGTATATATATATATACATGGAAGTGTTCAAGGGACATATGTAAAAATATTCATTTTCAAAATATGGGATATAAGTTTCGGATTGAGCTGAACCTTCTAACCCCATCAAAAGTGATTTAGAATGTGGACCGTTGACTTTTTACCAATAATTTCTAAACCACTTTTGATGGATTTAGAAGTTTCAGATTGAGCTGATTTTGTGTGAGGATGATCTTCTCATCGTAGAGATCATCCTCACAAAAAATCAGCTCAACCCGAAACTTCTAACCCATATTTTGAAAATGTTTGTGTTTTACATATGTTTTTTTAACTTATGACCCTTGAATGCCTCCCATTTGTATATATATATATATATATATATATATATATATATATATTATATATATATATATATATATATATATATATATATATATATATATAGAATGTGGATCGTTGACTTTTTACCAATAATTTCTAAACCACTTTTGATGGATTTAGAAGTTTCAGATTGAGCTGATTTTTGGCAAGGATGATCTCCTCACCACAGAGATCATCCTCACAAAAAATCAGCCCATTCCAAACATTTTTGCCCATATAAGACAAACACGTTGTCTATATGTGTGTTGAAATGGTTGTCGTTTGAACCTGACCCATATATATATATATATATATATATATATGGGTCAGGTTCAAACGACAACCATTTCAACACACATATAGACAACGTGTTTTGTCTTATATGGGCAAAAATGTTTGGAATGGGCTGATTTTTTGTGAGGATGATCTCTGTGGTGAGGAGATCATCCTTGCCAAAAATCAGCTCATTATGAAACTTCTAGACCGTTCAATTTTTGTTGAAAAATTATAGACCGTCCAATTTTTGTAAATCAATTTTGATGGGGTTACAAGTTTTGGAATGGGATGATTTTTTGCCAGGATGATCCCCTCATCACAGAGATCATCCTCACAAAAAATCAGCCCATTCCAAACATTTTTTCCCATATAAGACAAACACGTTGTCTATATGTGTGTCGCAATGTGTGTTGCAGGTATATATATATATACATATGTACAGACTCGAAGACATAAGCAAAAACAATATCGTTAGGCCTTTTAAGGATGTTTCCTTCTAACCTTAAAAGTTGCAATACAACTGTCCAACACATAGCGTGTACACTTTTTAAGGTATTTAAACATAACTCCCTCAACAAATATATATATATATATTTAAATGACCCCATCTTTTTAACTTTTAATATTCATTTTTCACATTTTATTTTCTTCACTTTGAACAACAAAATATGACCATAAGTCTATCTCTACAGTCATTGAAGCTCTCTCTTTTCTCACGCAACCCTAAAAACCAAAACAAAACTTGAAAAACCTCTCTTCTCTCTCATGAGTCTCCCTTTATCGACTCAAAAATCTTCTTTTCACTCTCACGAATCTCTATGTACAGCTATTGAAGCTCTTTCTTCCCTCACGAGTTTCTCTCTATAAAAAACCCTAACCATTGAAGCTTGAAAACTTAAAAACTACCAAGCTCGTTAAGATCCAATCGTTGAAAAAGGTGCCCATATCATTGTTCGATTTGAGCTCTCTCTCTCTCTCTCTCTTGACTTCAAAAAACCTGAATGGTTTGGGCACTGACCATTGAAGCTTAAAGGAAGAAGAAGGTGGCTTAAGCATTGTTCGATTCGAGCTTTCACCAAACTCTTTGTAGATACCTCATTTTTGCAATCACCTGATTAATCAACTCGTCAACCCGATCGCGATGATTTCCAATGATGGATGGTTATTCCAGTGCTCTATTTTGTTACTAGATATGTTTTAGAAATCCGGATGAGGTATCCCAAACTAACAAACTCTAGAAACCACGCTACGCTAGGAAAATATAACCTCAAAAATATAGAAATCATCATCTTGCAGACAAAAAGAAGCTTTACGATAAAAATCACTAAAAATGACTAAATTACCAAAATATCCCTCACCTCAAAACATCCCTAGAGCCTACATTACGCTTAGGAAAATTCTTTCAAACACATAAAATAACAAATTGAAATCAAATAAATCATTTCGTCAATTTTCCCCTCATAAAGTTTACGATCATTTCTCACAAAAATTCATAAATGACACAAACCAATATTTTCATTGAATTTCTTACGAAAAATCGATTCCAAAATATACTGGAACATTGAAAAATGACTTAAAATGTAAAAAGTCATCTTTGAGGGCAAAACGATAATTTTATAATTTTAATAATTAAAATTTTCGAAATTAATAATTAAAATATTAACTAATGTAAAGTGAAATCTTAATTAAAATTAAAGTTAATCAAGTAAGACTTAAGTCAAAATCCTAAAATCTAATCAATTAAGTGAGACTTAAGTCAAAATCCTAAAATCAAGTCAATCAAATAAGACTTAAGTCAAAATCCTAATCAATCTAATAAGACCAAAGTCAAACCCTAACTCTAATAGATTAATTTCGAATTAAACTCTAAAACTATCTAATAGAATTCTAATTAAACTCTAAAACTATCTAATAGAATTCTAATCAAACTCTACAACTAATGTAATTTTAATTAAACTAACTCTATCTAAAATAATTCTAATTAAACACTAACTCTATTTAACATAATCTAACTCTAACTCTATCTAAAAAGCTCGTAAAAAATCTATAAATAAGGGTCTCTACAATCTATTTTTGTATCAAAAAATAAATCCTAAAAAAAATAGGTTAAGGAGCCTCCCCAACCTTCCCAAAATCCTAATTTTGAAGTCCTAACTTCTTACCTAACATCCATATCCCAATTTTAACTCAAAAAATACCCAAAAATCCTTTCAAAACACCTTGAAATCCATAAAAAAAATTAGAAAACTCACAGATCTAAGAAGAAGATACCTCAACTTGGAGATCAGAAATCAAATTCGGTGACGGACGAATAGTAAGGAAATACATACGAGGATACTCTCTGTCAGTACTGAGGGAATCGTTGTAATCCGTGAGGTAACTTTCTTTTTATTATTATTATTTATTATTTTTGGTCTATTTTGCAATGTAATCATTTTTGGGAATTAGTAGAGACCGGCGTTTGCCAGGCGGGATTGGTACCTAACACCTTCTAACCTCGTAACGTGATCTCCGGACCCGTATTTTCTTTCGTAGATTAGTGTTATTTGCCTTTTAGAGTCAATGTTCGGTTCCTAGACCGTAATAACTAGGTGAGGACTCCCAAACCTCAAAAATAAAAAACGGATCTGCATATCCCGTGGATCGAGGGCGCTTTCACTCTTCAACCTTAGGTTTGAACTTACTCTCTTATTCACTATCTTCTCAATCTTTATGATGATAGAACCACATGACATCTGGAAACTACTCATCAATGTGGGTTTGAATGCAAATGATTGGGGATGATGAGTTTAGCAATAATCCTACGTATTTGATCTATCAATGTGAGTTTAAATGCAAACATTTTTTATTGGATTTAAATTTCTTTTTATAGGATTGTTATTTGTATTGTTAAGTTGGAAATACATTGTTTAGGTGTTCAATTTTGTTAAAATTTGGTGTATTTTTTAGAATGACTAAAAATATGGCAATGATGTTTGTATGTTTTTTGCATTTCTTATTTGCCCTTTAAACTTCTCCATATTTGAAAAATACCATAGGAAAATATTAATTGTAGATGAACCTATTGGGCGTAAGGTATTTTTCAGGATTTAAGCTAAAAATTTGGAAAAAAATTTAATGAGGGCTTTGTCACCAACTGTAGTCAAGGCGTACTTATCAAGAGGGTGAAAAATAACTTTAATTACCACTCGAGCTGTCGCAGTTGATGATAGGACATTTTCATCCACTATGATCGGGCCATCGTGGTTTCAAACCGAGGTTTCTAGGCTACGGATTGTTTGGAGTTGAAAGTAATAAAGAGAGACGAGGACTTAGACTTAGAACTTGAATCGATGTAGCCTGAAGAAGGTACAAAAAAGTAAGACTTACACTTTTGCTCTCAGCCTTGGAAGAGGCAAGATCAGTTGAGGTCTTCACCAACCTCTTCCTCTTGGAAGGGGCAGAAGGTTTGGGTCTTTTTCTTTTTTGATCGCCAGAAGGATTGAGAAGTTCATCCAAAGTAGTATCCAGATAGAGAAGTCGATTGAAAGACCCCATTTTTTATTTGGCGTTGGATGTTGTAGACACCTCATTTTTACAAGTGCCTAATTCGACAACTTATCACTTGGTTGCTATGTATCCCTAATGATGAGCGCATGATATATACAACAGCCAAAAACGTATAAGAGGCCCTCTCTCATTTCCTTTCTTAGTCATTCTCCATTCTCTATATTTTCTATACGTGCAACTTAGAAATTATGTACGCTTAGGATCACTATCATTTAATATTGACTTAGGAAATACGTACGCTTAAGAATGCTACACGTTTCAATAACTTAGAGACCTCACAACACTTTGAAAATGGAACATTTAAACTTAGAAATAATCATATTGTGACAACCAAACAAAAAAAAATCGTCGTCAAAATTAAAAAAAAAAACTTATAAAATGATGAAAATACCCATAGTGATTCATATATTTTCAAAATGTCTCAAAAGTTTTGTTATTGTTATTGGAATGAGATTTCGATTTTAACAAAACTAAAATCGGAGAAGTTTACGAAAAATTGTAAAATTTTTTTATCAAAATGCCCTTTAACTTTATTAAAAATCTCGATTCTTAGAAAAACATGAATTTGGGATTGAAAAATAATCTTTTAATAATATTTGCGCAAATCAAAAAAATCTATAGATCCCTCGTTTAGGAAAATAAAAATTTTCAAATCAAATGAAAAATTTTCACATAAAATGACGAATTTTCTCACATAAGATGACTATTTCCATTAGATGAAATGAAACCCTTCGAATCATGACAAATTTCCTCACATTGAATGATGAGTTCCTAATTCAATTGAAAGACCAAAAATTTAACTTGAAGTAAAAGAAAAAATGAAAAATCAATCGAAACCCTTTTAATTCACAAAAAAAAAAAAAAAAAAAAAAAATCATAAATTACATAAATCAATATTCTTCTCAATTCCAAAATATTCTAAAACATCGAAAAATGACATGCCAATGCAAAAGACAGTAAGGCTAAAACAATAATTTTCTAATTTTAAAATTCAAAAATCTGAAATCAATAATTAAAAATCTTAATTAATATAAATTGAAATCTTAATAAATCAAAATTTATATTTTTAACAGGTAAATGCAATTACTTATGTCAATGGGCCAATTTTAAGTGGCAGATCACCTAACATTTAATTAAAGAACCCTCTATCGGGGGTCTCAAAGAATTTAAAATAATTAAATAAACGGAGGGGGGGGGGACTCCAAAAAATTAAAAATTTAATTTTACGTAACTCAAAGAAACTGAATCCAAATAAAAAAATAACTTGAATCTTGTCTAAAACAACTTGAAGATTAGAGATGAACTCTGTCCATAAGAAACCTAATTTAACTCTAACCCTATCTAAAACTTCTTTAAAAAGACATTTCTACCACCAAATCTCGTAAGAATTTTCAAAAATCCTAGAAAAAGTAGGTAAGAAACTCTCCAAAACACTCTTAAGACCCTAAATCTAAAGTCCCAACTCATAACTATACCATCAAGCTTTGATTTTCAACTCGAAAAATACCTAGAAACTTTAAAAAACACCTAGAAAAGTTAGAAAATATTCAGATTTAAAAAGAAGAAGTTCTCATCTTGAAATTTGAGAATAGCTTTAGAAATGGATATAGACTGAGGAATTTTGCATGAGGAACGCTCATCGTCAATTTTTAAGGGAACCAATCATTGCAGTCACCTAGGTAAAACATGTAATCTTCTTATCGTTATTCTAGATTTAGGTCATTTTTACAATGTAAATAGAGATCGACTTTCATTGGGTAGAATTGGTGCCTAACACCTTCTAATCCCGTAACTTGATCTACATACTCGTAGTCTATTCGTAGTTTTTTCTTTATCTTGTTTAGTCAATTTTTTATTTCTATACCATAAAACTAGGGCGTGAGTCCCAAAAATTGGATCTGTATTTGCTGATCGAGGGCGCTTTCACCCTCATCATTACTTTTGTTTGAAATTTAAAAAGGCATTTATGGCGAGGTCTTTTCGAGAAGTGCGAATTCGTCGCATGTCCTACCATGCCCATATTCATATCGTCTTGAAGAAAATAAATTGCCCCATGATAAGTAATCCTTATCACAACTTATTGCAATTGAAACGATATAACGATCCACCTTCATTTATTAATCACATTTAAACGATCCTTAAGAATGAAATGGATTGGTTTTTTCCACCTTGGTATACTGAGTTACCAAAAATAGGGCAATTATGAAAACTATTTTGATCACATTATTCAGATAAGGACATGTGCCTTGGGAACTAAGTGGGTCCCAAGATAAAATAGTAATAAGGAATTAGAAGAAACACAAATCCAATGTAAACTAAGATGGGATTTATCAAAGTACAATTTAATGTTTTAATAATTGCAGAACAATAAGTGGAATGATACTACCTTC
Organism: Akebia trifoliata; assembly: GCF_017979445.1. NCBI lineage: Eukaryota > Viridiplantae > Streptophyta > Magnoliopsida > Ranunculales > Lardizabalaceae > Akebia > Akebia trifoliata. Next base: position 28,458,498 of record NC_141388.1, on the reverse strand, counting down.
ATTAATTTAGATCAAAATTTATCGTGAAGAACACAAGGTGAAAGGAATAATGAAAATAATGAAATACAGAGATGTTCCAAATAAAAAAATGAGTTGAACTAAGTTGTGAGTCAACTTAAAAATGTCAAATTAGGTTGGTAAAGTAACAACTTGAACTGACGGTAATACCTCTAACTTAGTAATCATGTTTGAATAAACAAGGAATTAAATGTGACCTGGGCCTTCCCACATGTCAAATCTCTCCCATTTAATTCAATATATGAAAGAACTTACCAAATTTGATGTGGGAGCGACATTCTCTAACTCACCCACCCCTGAATAGTGAATCATATCAATTCAACATTAATTGTCATGAGATAATGTTAATCAAACTCACGTATCAACACTAATAAAAGGATGGGTACAAAGTGTAAACACCCCATTTTTGCACTCGTCTGATTAATCAATGCGTCAACCTAATTGCGACAGTTCCCAATAATTGATGAATATTTCAAAATTTTTATTTGTTACTAAATATGTTTTCAAAGCTCAGATGAGATATTTCAAACAAGTAAAACTTTAAAAACTATACTCCGCTAGGAAAATATAACCCAAAAAATATAGCAATCATTATTTTTAGACAAAAATAAGCTTTACAAGAAAAATCATAAAAAATGATCAAATTACCAGAATACCTCTAACATCATAACATCCCTAGAGCTTACATTACGCTTATGAAAATCCTTTCGAATACATAAAACAATAAACTAAAACTAAATAAATTATTTCATCAATTTTCACAAAATTCAATAAAATTACAAAAATATCTCTCATAGGATACATGATCATTTCACACTAAAAATCCATAAGTGAGACAAACCAATACTCTCATTGCCTTCTTTACGAAAAATTAATTCCAAAATGTCAAAAATAACTTCAACACAAAAGCCCTCTTTGAGGGCAAAACAATAATTTTTTAAATCCTAAAAATCAAACATTAGAAACTAATAATTAAAACCTTAATTAACTAAAGTGAAATCTTAATAAATCAAATAAAAATTATTGAACAAATAAAATCAATTAATTAAGCTTACGGGCCAAATTTTAAGTGGGACTCACATGATATTTAATAAAGAACATCGGGGGTCCCAAAGAAGTAAAAAATATAATTTAATAAAGAACCCTCTATTGGGAGGTTATCTAAAAATTAAAAAATTCTCATTCTACGTAAATTAAAATTTAAATAAATATATCCAAAATATTATCCTAATCTAAACAACTTAATAGATTAGTTAGAGATAAACTTTATCTCTAACAGACCTAATCCAAACCCTAATCTTATCACAAAACTTTTTTAAAAAGAACATCCACCACTTAATTTTGTTAGGGTCAAGAAAATCCTAGAAAATAGAGGCTAAAAATTCTCCCAAGACTTCTAAAAATCTTAAATTTGAAATCTTAAGTTCATATTTAGCCCCTAAATCTTAATTTTTCACTTAAAAACACACAGAAACTCTTAAAAACACCCAAAAAGTCAGTAAAAGATCCAGATCTAAGGGAAGAAAGTCTCATCTCGAAAGTCAGAGGCAGATCTAGCAACGGAGATAAAAGCGAGAGGATTCAAATAAGGATTGCTCATTACCAATTTATGAGAAAATTGTCCGTCGTAATCACTCAGGTAAGGGAAGGTAACTCTTATTGTATTTCTTTAGGTTGTTTTTGCAATGTAAAATTTTTGAAAAAAGTAGAAATCGACATTTGTTGGGCGAGATTGGTGCCTAACAACTTCCAATCCTATAACGTGATCCCTGTACCTATATTTTTTTTGTAGTTCAGTACTTCTTATCCTTTACAGTCATTTTTTGGTTCCTAGACTGTAAAACTAGGTGGTGACTCCCAAAAAAGAAAAAGTGGATCCGCACCCGTAGATTGATGACACTTTTGCAAAATCCAAAAGTAGAGTTAACAGTTCTCGTCTAGCTCATGCTCCATATGGCATTACACATTGGCCAATCATGTCGTGACACTTATCCTATAGTATAGGCTATAAAATCCCATCTCAAAGGCAATGAAGGGGTTGCAAATTTTTACTGAGATCATCCCTTAAGAAAATCTCCTCTGCATTTTTCACTATTCATCTTTTTCCCATCTCAACTATTCTCTTCCTTGACCATCTTATACACTTTACTAACTAAATTTTTGAAGGGTCTTTTCCCGGTACTATGCCGAGGTCTTTTCCTTCTATCTTCTTTCCTTCAACCGTCCTGAACCAATGAAGAATTAGAAAAAAAAATTCTAGCACAAGATTATCAGCCACATCAAGATATAAACCTGTGATCTCATCACTTGAAAACCTATAGCCGAAATGGGAGTTTTGTCATATTCGATCCCCAAAATAGTAATTCACAAATTTGATTATAAACTCGAGGCATAGAGAGTGTTCTTCCCATCCCAAGAGAAGGCTTTCTATTTATAGAATTTTAGGGCATTTTAAGCCATAAAATTGTCCATACATTAACAGTCTCGGAGAACTTTGCACTAACTTTACATGGACCATACCTAAATTCTCAGCACTGTTGAGGGGGTAATATAGAGATTCCCTTTCCATCTTCCCATTTCTCTCGACTTTTGATGTGATTTAGGTAATCATGGGATCATAATCGCTTGATGAAGTGAGAATTTGACGAAAGTTCTATAAGTCTCACTGGGGAACATGTCATGAGACATGATTTTATTGAGGATGGCAATGTAGAAAGCACTTTTTTGGAGCATGAAGGAGAGTATGCGATGCTGCAAAAAGTGATGGGTCTTTTGTAAATATTTTCAAAAGTAAGGGTAAATTGCTCTTGCAAAATATCAGGCCGTCTTAGACGACGATGCTGCTTTGTTTTTTTTTTCTTTTATAACTTTTGATTGATATGGTCGTTTTCCCACTCCTTTTCAGAGGCATGAACGTCGGACCTAATTGAATGGGCTTTGGTCCATGAAATAAGCACGGACTCACACCAAAATTCCTTGAGTCCCTAGGCCTTTCAATTTGAAGATAGGCCTTATCCATGGTCCCTGGTTGATTGGACTTGGACAATTTTTAACATGAAAATTTTACATACGTGCCAACCCACAAATAGGCCAAAAATTTTAGTCTAAAAAAGCCTGGCCCAGCCCACTGACAGCCCTATCTTCCACAATGAGGCATACAAAACTTGAACTGCCTCCGTATACCCAATTGAATGGAACCTCTGTCTCTTCATAAGGGGAGATCTTTGAATCTTGAAGCATCCAAGCAAACACCAAACCCTCTCATTTTTAGAATCTTCAACTGTTAGGGATGTTTGTGGCAAATTACAGCAAGGATAGAAAACACTTGTTCATCTTCATGATTTTAACTCGATTTTTGAAACAAGGGAACAAAACCTACATATGAATTGAGCTCAAAACGTGGGTCCCTTTAATTTAAGAACAAAATTGATGCAAAACTATGAAACTTCAATTCCTCACATTTAGTTCACCGAAAAAAAGTGAGAAACGATCAAATTGCATAGAACATATTGTACTAATTAACGAAGCATAAAAAACCCAATGAAGTTCTAATAAGGCGAGTGGGTTGATAGTCCTTGTCATCATTTTTTGTTAATGAAAAGAGAGAGAGAGAGAGAGAGAGTTGTGATAATATGACTCCTCCACTCACATGGCATACTCAATCGACTCCTCTGATGTGGGGTGTGCTAGAACCATAAACTTTATGCATCGGGATTCACAACCGTCACATCCCCATAAATCTGTGCAGTTGTGTATCCGGAGGCATAAAAGTCTATGATTCTTGCACACCCCACCACGTCAGGGGAGTTGATTGAGTATGCCACGTGGGGTAGTCATCTTATCAGCACTCAGAAAGAAATTGGTCCTTGGTGATTATAAGGAATGCAATCATAGGGATGAAGTAGTGCCATTGGTGCTAAGTGATCTGCATTTAATATGTTTAGTTAAATAATTCGAATTTCTCAAGTGGTATAAAATTAAAGTCCCTCTCTTTCTTTAACCCGTGTAACTATGAATCAGTTCTCGTTGGAATCCGATTTTTCAAGTGTAATAAAAAATGGACACAATTAATTTTAGAGTACTGATAATATGACTCACCAGGTGGCATACTAGACTCCCTGACGTGGACTAGTTCGGGAACTGTAGATATGTATACCTCGGGATGCACAGTTCCCTTGGGATACACTTTTTATGGGGAAAGTGCAATTGAGTATCCCGAGGCATACAGATCTAAGGTTCCCAAACTTGTCCATGTCAGGTGGAATCAGTCGATTTGAGTATGCCACCTAGCAAATCATATTATCACGACTCTTAAACTCAAGATGAAATATTCACTCAGAAAAATCAAGCTGCTTTTAGTATGCATATCAGTTGGGAGTGTCAAATTCCCACTCTTCTTGACATTGCCAATTAAGCATAAAAAATGATAGCCATTGTGCAAGATCACTCCATAAGTTTGGAAGAACAGAAATTTTAACCTGTAACAGTACAATTGAAAGAAGTGCACATACCCCATTGCAAGCGGCATGGTAACAAAGTTGGGGTTCAGGAATAACTCAGCAATAGAAAGCTTCAGAAGAAGTTGATAAAATAACACTTAAAAAATGCTATAAAAAATAAATTTGAGTGATTTCTTAAAAAAAAAAAATCATGATTTAACCGACAACTATTAAAATCGTGAATTAATTACGTTTTTTTCAACCAAATATATATGGCAAGAGGGACTGCCAATGAAACTAGGAGTTTACAGGGTCATGCTATTCAAGACCCCATTTCTTTGGGATAAGGCTTTGATAAATAATGGTGATGATAGGCTCTGACTGAGAGGGTTGAGAAAGCTGGTCGAAATTGGGGTCAGCTGAACAAATCTTGTCTCTGCCATTAAATTCACTAGTTATGTCTTTAAGTAATTGCAAGTTTTTACACATCCACCGTAAAAGACTTGTACACTAACAAATTAAACCAACGTAAACAGAAGTTGTGATGAACTTATATTCAAATCCTATTTTCTTACAAAAATCAAATGCATCAATGCAAACTACCGATGTGCCTAATACATCATTTGGAAATTCAATAACTAAGACTTTGGAACTGATTGCGAAAACTCTTTATGATTTTGGGGAAAATTCTTCAATCACATGTGAGTGTGGCTGCTAATTTAAAGCTGTTTGTCTCGGCTTGTTTCAGAAGGAACCCCCCCACCATTTTTGGGCTTAGCAGGTGATACCTTAGCCGGAGTGGAACGCTCCGCCTGAGAGAACAGAATGAATGTTTGCATGACAAGTGTAACAATAGCTAAGCCGACTGCCGAGAATGCAATTCCTTTCCATGAGGAGAAGAGTGAGGACCATTGGAATAATTTTAAAGCGCAGAATATAAGGAGACATGACCAAGATGTAACAACCTGCTCGCATGAAAAAGGATATAAGTTCATGCTTCCTATAAGTGGGGAAAAAAATAAGATTGCATCTTAATTTGAAGAGAGCTGCTATTGCCCCACCAACTTTTACTAACAGCACACCAAATATGTGTTAAATCTTGGGTGATTTACATATGAATTGGGGTGCTGTTAGCAAAAATTGGTGTGGCAATAGAATTTCTTTATTTTGGATTATTAGAATTTATTATTGTACCAATAAAGACTTCTTTGGTCGACCGATGTCTCTACGTTCTTGCTCACCAAATGTGTCCTCAGCAAAATGTTTGTCCAATAAAGCATCCTAGTACGCAAGCAAACAAAACAAACAGGTTATGTTTATACAACAGAGACAGCAAAACACCACCATCCAGTTCTCTTCTGTTACAATTTTTGTACTTTCAATTTTGCAAATCCGAATCCATGTTACTGGGTTCGTTGATATAGGGCTGATTCATGAACCGTTACAAATCGAACCAGTTTGAGGTTTGGTTCGTAGTGGGTTCATAAAAAACAATGAACCTGACGAATCCCTTGTTTTGATGAATTTTATAGAGACACCCCTGTTTTGGTGAATTTTAGAGATGCCCCCATGATTTTGGTCAATACTAGAAATAACCCTTATCTTGGAAATCTCTAGATTTGGTCAATATTACAGATGCCCCCTTAATTTTCAAACTAATGATATGCCCCCTTGACCTGAGTTTTCTTCTATGAGATTAACATAAATGACTTAAATATCCTCTACAAACTACCTCTACAAATCGGGTTCATTCAAGAGTGGCGAACCACGAACCCAAATTCAAGCGACGAACTAGGTAACATAGATCCGAATTACTTGATAGGAACCCATATCAATATGATAGAACGAAAGGGAAACTATACATGCCTTGGCCACAAATACATCTCTACACCATTGTGCAACACCATCATTGGTCTCAGGTAATCCCTTCATCAAATGTCGCTTGATATGCACGTGCACCTGTGGAAATGTAAACAATTAGCACCATAAAAAAGAAATACAACCTCTAAATTGGTTCCCAAATTTCAAACCTGCATAATAAGTTATTGTTTTTTCACAGCTTCGATCCCAAAGGTCAAATGTAAACGTATGACAACTTTCAAGGGAAAAAATTGTCAGACCAAAGTTGGGTTCCCTCGTATTTTTAATTCTCTTCCTCTTTAGTCTTCATGCATACAATTTACCATGTAAGTATAGTTTTTGTGCCTCATGTGAATTTTGCGCACACTGTGAGATCAACTTTTAGAAGAAAAAGACAACAATTAGAATTTTTCTGTGCCTTCTTATTATGATAGACGAACTTATACAATTTCATAATATAGATTGAAATAACAAGTCCTCAATTTGTAACTGAAAGCCAACTATATGAAATATGTGAATTTTAAGTTTCCACAAAAGATATAAAATCAGTAGGATGATTAATACATTTGTTGAAAATTCGTGGACTTCATTTTCTCACCACAGAAGGTTGCCCCTTAAAGATTCTCAGCATTGTAGGTGGAGGCTCATTTTTGGGAATAGCCACTGTTGCGTCATAAATAGCTGGAACAAAGGAGCGCATATTACTAACAGCTGAAACAAAACCCTGAAAGCAATTAAAAAATGTGTCAGAGCAGGAGCATTAGGTCAAAACTTTTTTTTTTTTTGCCCGACAAATATGCAGAACCGTAAGCAGTAGAGCTTATAAATGAAGCTAACTTCTTCAAAACTTGATAGAGCTCAACAGATGGTCAATTTTTTTTATTGGTAAAAGAAATATATATTAAGCACAAGTATTTCAGAACAGCAAGACTACAGATTTACAGTAGATCTCCTCTAATGTACAACATAATGGAGGAATTTGATTCCTACTATAATGGCCTCTGGGGTGAAATCCATGGTATACAAACCTTCAAGCACTGCCATAACCACCGTCCCTAAGATGGCCCAGGGAAACCCGATGTAGTACCTAAAAAGTTAATTTGGTGGGTATTGGAATAGAAAAGAGTCCAAAATGGATATATTTGTAAGGGGTAGAATAATCTATTCTTTCCCACTGTGCATTTGTTAGTCTTATTTATCGTCTAGGGTATTTCTGTCTCCTCAAATATATTCTAATATAAATAAGATATTCTCTGAAGACATGATACATATTCATAATCTCCACTTATATTCTCTTTTACCTCTCCATTTCCTCAATCTAAGGTTAGAGTCCAATATTTTCCACTTGGTATCAGAGCTAATAAGTTCAAGATAAGTAGAAAATCAGAGAGGACAAAAATCTGAAGCCCAAAGAGGAGCTGATGTCATGAAGACGTCATCATTGGACAACTCTGTATTTTCCTCTAAAACTTTGTTTTTGATAGGGTTCGTCAAGGTGAGTCTTTTGGTATGATTTTCAGATTTTATTTGTATTTTTATTAAAGATTGAATTTTTTTTCCGATATTGAGCCATTTCAAGCCAATAATCTTGAAATAATCACTCTAATACCTCAAGGATCCACATCTCAATCTGCGAAAACCCAGAGTGTGTAGGTCATTTTTGGCTAGGGATCACATCCGTGAAGACTGATTTGTGATCCAATGGCAGAATTGCTTATTTTTGGACCTTGGATGGTTCCTTTTTGGGATTTGGGAGACTATTCTAGTGTTCGAATGGTTGTGGCTGCTGCTTTACCTCTTATTGGATCTGTTATACTAATTTTGGGACTAATCTATGGTTCTAGGATTTTTTTAGAGTTTGAAAAGTCCATATGTGATTTTTTGGCCTTCAATACCCCTCGATTGGTTGCCAATTTTGTTTATAGGGACCGTTTTGTGTAAAACAATGCTTTTTTTGGTGATTGATTGTTTAAGTTGAGATTGTGATTGTGAAAAGAGTGGTCCAGGTGTTGATTTCTACCTTGCACAATTCAATGTTAGTACCATATTTTGTCAATCCTAAGACTTAAGTTGTATGTCAGACCAGTTTATATTTGAAGACATGTGAAGACTCTGGTAAAACCGCCCAACCTCAAGAACCTCGACAAAATGCTCCAAATGTGTGTGCACAAAGCTTAAAAGGTAATGAGATCACCTAGATCATTCCTCAACACCTAAATGATTGTTAGGTCAACTCATATTGGTAAGGAAATCTTATTCCTCGACCCGTTCATTCATCAAAACTCCCGGGAGCCAAAAATGACTTGTCGAGAGTCAAAATGGCCAAAAAGGGTATTTTGATAATTTTACTACCCTTAGACCATCTCTCATCTTTTGGTGAGAGTTTGGGGATCTTATATTGGTAAGATCTACAAAATCCCCGAACCGTTTAATCACCGGACTTCCCGGGAACTCAAATTGACCCAAAATGGCTAAAAAAGTATTTTGGTAATTATACATCCCTTTGACCATCTTCCACCTTTTGATGAGTGTTTAGAGATCTTATATTGGTAAGATCTACAAATTCCCTAAACCGTTTGATCACTGGACTTCCCGTGAGCTCAAAATGGCTCAAATGACCCAAAAGGGCATTTTGGTAATTTTACTGTCACTAGGTAAAATTACCAAGACTGCCGGTGTGTCCACCAAGGCCACCGGTAGAGTCACTCCAATGGTTTGAAATTTCAAAAATGTGACCGTTGGAGCTATCAGCGCCACCGGTAAGTATAACTTGACCCTCAAATGTCTTTAAAACTCAACCCTTGAGTTCATTTGTGGGTTGATCAAAGGCTAGATAACTTGTGCTTTCCTCTCTCCACACTTTGAGAGTATTCTCTATACTCATGAGAGTAACTTAGGTGATCCCCTTTCAACCTTCCTAGACCTCTCATTTGATCCTACTTCCACCATCAAATCTCACCTTGCATACACATTGATACATTCATGGAACAATGAGCAAAATGAGAAGATGGAAAGAGTGATCACAAGAAGCAGACAAACTCGAAAGCTTGATTGGAAGATCCAACCGTCGAAATGCACTTGTGAGCTCAAGATCGCCATGGCAAACCTTAAGTGTTGAATGAGTACTTGGATCTTGTTTTTTCATTTCCAAATCTATGTATGAGGTTACTTGATTCAGCCCATTAAAAACCAAGCTCTTTTTAAAGGCTAGGACTCTTGACAAAAGAAGAGGTTCGCAAATTTCCGAAAAACAAAATTCATTATTTCGAGAGGATGCGTTTCTCTTAATCTTAAGGTTTTAGAATTTAACCTAGGTATAAAAATTCTATGTAAAAGGTTCGAGGTGAACCATAAACCTATTTGATAGTGAATACCAAGTTCCTAGGTAGGAACTTTGGTAGTAGATGTAGGCAAATTGTCAAACCACTATAAATTACTAGTCTCGCGTTTGTGAAAATGCCTCTATCAACTTACACTTAAATGAATGTATGTCATGAATGGATATTATGCTATGTATGACATGCCATGAATGTTTAGATTCTAAGTAAACTCTAATTGCATTACAAACTAGAGATAAGCAGTGAGAATGGATGTAGGCACATTGCCATACTATTATAAGTCTTATGTCTCGTGCTTGTTTTATTATTCTGCAATATACACTTGAATGCCTTGAATGTAATGAGATGTCATGAATGCTGAATAGGTAAATCCTATATGAATGTGCCATTGAATGACATGACTAAATGAATGTTTAAATTCCAAATGTATTTTAATTATATGCAATTTATAGACATAAGTGCAAAATCAAGGTTAGGTGAATGACTTAGAACACATAGTCAAATTATCAATCTAAGTTAAAATTGGAATAAATTTAATTTATCCTATTCGTTCCCCCCCCCCCCCCCTGAGACTAGCACAGTATGAAGCTCGGAATTTCATTCAAAATTTGAGTTCAACGGTTCATGATTTCCAAATAAGCCTATTTTCCTAAGGAAAATCAAAGTATGTTGATTACCATAGTGAAATTAAATGGTAAGAATTACTTGGAATGGTCCAATTTGCCAAGATGTATATCGAAGACATAGGGAAATTGGGATTTATTACTCGGACGATTATCGAACCAAATCATTTTGATCCTCTGTATGACCAATGGAAGACAGAGAATTTTACCATCATATCTTGATTTTACATTCCATTGTGATTTTTTGTTTCTTCGAACAAGGAGATTTGAGAATTTGCAACTCCTACTCTAAGTAGAAAAACATCGTGAGAGTTCATTAGTTACAATAGAACTCTCATCTTCGTCAAAGGGAGAAATCTTTGACTGCATATTTTGCTTCAAACAAAAGTAGGAGTCAAATCATTTTTCAAATGTTCCAATGTCAAGACCCGTATTTTTATTATAAAAAAAAAATTATATATATGCCATGACTTTAATTTAAAAGCCTGAATAATAGCAAGTGGATATTGATAATATTATATATATATTATGTCAAGACATTTAAAAATTTGTTAACAATAGTTATATAAAGATTACTTATTATATCATGCTAATATAAAGTTTAGTGTAAAGTTTGGGTCTTAAAATATGCTTGTACATGTATATAATATAATAGATGCTAAGTTTAATACATAGTTTAACAATTATATTTTGTTATTAATACTTATAGATTTCATGTCTAATTAAGTGTAGGTGTACTCATTTGATTAATATTTATAAAATGATGTCAAGTTGACGTTAAAATTTTCTCTCGCCCAATTAATTTGTGAAATGTGACATTCTAATATTGAGTAAACCAATCACTTGAGACTTATCTTAAACATCAAAATTTGATACACAACGGGAAAGGGAGACGAATCACATTTACAATTAGTGTTAAACATTTTTTTTGGTCACACTTCAATACATTTGTATTCAATTTAGGTGATGTACCTAGAAGTTAACCAAATTTATGTGACATATATACATTTAACTATGATACATAGACCAACTAAAATCTTATAAATACTTCCATTCTCTACCTTTTTCATAATTTAACCTCTCCCAAATTATTATTCTTTTGTCCTTTTTCTCTCTCAATCTCAAGCATCATTATTTAAGGTAGTTGTGAAGCCCATCTCTCTCATCTGATGTCGAATCCAATCGACATACTATATCAAATCAGAGATCTTTTTGAAATTTACAATTATTTAGAACAAATCAAGAACCAGTTCTCAACACATTTTCTGAAAATTTTACCCAAAGACATCTGACCGTCATGCTCATAGTTGTAGTATCTAGAAAATTTAGATTTGTATACCCATATTGTAAAGCCAATATCCCCACCATCCGAACTCCAAACCTATTTATAATGTATATCAAATCGAAGTAATTTCCGGAAAGTACAACTTTCTATGAGAACCCAAGATCCCAATCCTAACCATATTTTTAAAAATTTAACCCAAATATGTCATACCGTCATACTCTTAAGAATTGTATTCAGAAATTCCATTTTAGCATACTCATCTTATAAAGCCAATATCTCCCTCGTACGAACTCCAAGCTTATTGATATAATATATCAAATTGAAGTCGTCTACAACTTCTCATAAAAAAGCTAGTTCCCAATCGTAACAGATTTTAGCCAACAAGCTCACTGCCCCATTTCTACTTTCAGTTTGGCAATATAATATTGTAAATGGCATAACTCAGGCCTTCGATGTCGAATTTGTATGAATCAAAATTCAAAACCTATTTTATCCCCGAGATCTACATTTCAAAAAAGACACCATACCTCTCACAAGCTTTGTAGCTGCCCAATATTTCTTCTCAATAACCTTTTTGGGACACTAGGCCTGGATATGCCCAAACATATAGCAACCTTGACACCTAGGGGGCATCCAATCAACCTTGACAAAAATTTCAGCTATCCTCCACCCTTTCATTCTTGAATATAAAGTTTTAGGGAGTTCTCTTTCAGCAAAAACTTCAACACAAACTCTGGCAAAGGTTAGCCTTGTGACCCCTCTGAAGTAGGGTAAAAACATACAAACCTGGAGTTTATGTTAAAAATCTGGTTCTAGGGCGAAATCCTAAGAACTAAGAGTAATGAAGAATCTCCATGTCAAGCAAAACAAACTAGAAACTTCAATTTAGGTTTGAGATTGATGAAAATCAATCGCTAATACTAAAATTAAGAACCAATATCAGGTCCTTATACTTAAAAAAACAAAGAAAATAAAGAAAAGTCTCTTATTTTATTAATCAATCTTCAAAAAAATAAAAATTACTACACTAAATTTGTTTATTGAAACTCCTTATATAGATAATTCCATAATGACTTAGAAACCTTCTAAAATACTAAAAAGCAACTTCCTAATCTATCTATAACATATTACTAACCTTAAAATCCTATTAGAACTCAATTTGAATATCTAAAAGGACTACTAATTATAAATTAAAGAATAAAAATGAATTTAGAGAGCATAAAACAAATTAAGAAAAAGAACCTTTCTAAAATTGAAATGAAAACTAACTAGGACTACTTAAGTAACTTAAAAAAATAGAAACTCAATAAAAAAGTCCTAAGAGAAGTTGGACTAAGTCTTGTAGACTGGTCAAAGCTTGGTCAAGCCAAGTTGACTCGGTCAATGCAGTTGATTTCTTTCTTCGATACATCTTAACTCGATCATAGGCATTGAGATAAGTGTCGGCAAGCCTATCTACATTACCCGTAATGGCTTTATCCAGATACAAAGGCTTACCCACTCCGCTAACAACATTATTCAAGCATTTAGCTATCCAATATTGCTTAGGTAAGTTGTATAGTTTTAACCCATATAAGGACAACTGATGTTTCTCCTTTCTCAAGCTCAATGTGCCTGTCCCATGGCTTAAGGACCAAACGTTTACCTCCAACAAACCAGGGACCTCCTTCCAAAGCACAAACTTTATCTTCTTCCACATTGAATTTGAAGAACACTCTATTGTCATCTAAGAATACTTCTAGAGAGCCAATAGACTTCCATTGTTTCACTATGGTGGACTTAACAAGGTTGAAAGAGAGCTTTTGATTCAAGAAGTAGCCAACTAGGCACCCATCCCACATTGTTTCTCCCTCTTCTTCATCTTTAAGCTGGCAACTAACAAAGATTTTCTCATCCTTGACCTCTGGTTCATGGTACCCAAGTTTTGTGTCTCCCTTGGCAAAGGCCCTACCTCCAATCAGGGAAGCCCACGACTTAGTATTCCCATGCTTGGTGTTATTGACCATATCCTCCTTTTCAGGCTGGGCATTCTTCTCCACTATTGACACCACCTTCTGAGACGTTTGCACTAGCTCCTTAGGGGCTGGGTTGGGCTGTTGGGCGGAGTTGTAGACTTAATGGCTAGCTCCAGCTCCCCTGAACTTGTCTGATGAGCATCGCCACCAAGATTTTGAAGAGGAGACCCTTTAAATCAAGAAACTCTAGAGAAAGGGTTCACCCTGGCTGATAGGGGGGACCCAAAAGGTTAAAGGTTTCACTTCAGAGTGAGCTCCACTGTCCTCTTTCCCAGTTGTAGCTCCAACGCCATTCTTGGAGATAGTGACACTTGCAAACTTATTCCATTTCATATCATCATAGCCAACAAGGGGGCATTCCTTGCTCACAAGTTCTAGATCCATAACATCATTTGCCCACAATAACTTTGGACTCCAAGAGCTAAGATCCTCTTGAGCACTTGGAGGTAACCTGTTTTGGGTGTCACCTATCTTCTTCTTGAAGAAACCCTAGAATCGCCCATTTATTAGAAACAAAGTGGAAGAAAATTGCAGATTACGGAACACAGAAAAATGCAATATAAATATGGATGAAATCCCTTCACGGTAGTTAGACCTAAGAGATGATTAACTTGAAACCAAAACTTACTTGCAAAATAACTTGAGAGGCAGAGGTTTTCCCAAAATAGGTTGACCTAGTTAGGTTGTTCCCTAATTCAAGGACAAGAGATGAGGAAGTCCCAAGCATTAAGAAAGTTTTTGATCGACTAAATACCTTGAGAGTCAGAGGTTTACTCAGAGAGGTTGATCTTGGTTAAAGACACTCTTGATTGGCTAAATACCTTAAGAGACACAAGTTTCTTCAAGAAAGATTGATCTGGTTGAAGGTAACAAATTAAGATAAACGATCGAAAAAAATTTAAAAAGTTACGTCAAGACAAAGGTACCATAGAAAACATGGTTGTCTTTAGAGTTCTTTGATTTATTGATTTGAACTAATGTTTGTATTGTTGTTTGCTCGACATCACTGCTTACAAACTTTTCATGTCCACAAATCTTGAGTGAAGTTGAATCTGTAGATAAGATCAAGACAAAAATAATACTTTTCTCCGTTTTTTGTTATTATGTAAAGAATAGTCAACTGTAATGCATTTTATTGCGATGTTTTGAATTATGTTATCATTATCAATAATAAAAATATATTTATCACTTCTACTTACGAGGAAAAGATCACAATTCGTCTTTATGTTTTTGTAGTTGAGACATAAGAATAAAAGAAAGTTCGATTGTGACAATTGGTGTTAGAACATGGCGGTATAACATATTTGAGCCCAATTTTTAAATATATGGTTAGGATTCGGCTTTTGAGTTCTCATAAAAAGTTGTAATTCTCGGAAGAACTTTGATTTGATACATAATATCAATAGAATTGGAGTTCGGATGGCAGAGATATTGGCTTCACAATATAAGTATGCAAATATGAATCTTCTAGGTACTACTCCGACGAACATGATGATCAGATGTCTTTAGGTGAAAATTTCAGAAAATTTGTTGGGAATCGACTATCAATTTCTCCTAAAAAGTTGTAGATCTCGAAAAGATCTTCGATTTGATGTATTAGATCAATAGGTTTCAATATTAAATGAGAGAGATATGAACTTTGCAGCTTTAGCACCTTTAATAGTTATGCTTGAGATTGAAAAACAAAAAAAAAAGGTACGAAAATAATGGTTGGGAGAGGTGTGGAATGATAAAAAATGTAAAAAATGGAGGCATTCAAAGGATTATAGATGAACATTGATCCATGTATTATATTTAAACGTATGCATGTCCCACAAATTTGGTTAACCTCTAGGTACATTACCTAAATTGAATATAAATGTATCAACATTAAATATAAATATGATTCGTCCCCCTTCTTTTTGTATATCAAATTTTGATATGTAAGATGGATCTCACATACTTGGTTTGTCCAATAATAGGATGTCACATGGCACAAACTAATTGGGTGATATAAAAATTTAATTACATCAACTTAACATCATTTTTTACAGGTACTAATTAACTGAGTACATTTGGACTTAGTTAGACATGAAACCTATAAGTATTAATAACATAATATAATTATTAAAATAATGGATTAAACTTAGTATATATATATATATATGGGTCAGGTTCAAACGACAACCATTTCAACACACATATAGACAACGTGTTTTGTCTTATATGGGCAAAAATGTTTGGAATGGGCTGATTTTTTGTGAGGATGATCTCTGTGGTGAGGAGATCATCCTTGCCAAAAATCAGCTCATTATGAAACTTCTAGACCGTCCAATTTTTGTTGAAAAATTATAGACCGTCCAATTTTTGTAAATCAATTTTGATGGGGTTACAAGTTTTGGAATGGGATGATTTTTTGCCAGGATGATCCCCTCATCACAGAGATCATCCTCACAAAAAATCAGCCCATTCCAAACATTTTTGCCCATATAAGACAAACACGTTGTCTATATGTGTGTTGCAATGTGTGTTGCAGGAACCCGACCCTATATATATATATATATATATATATATATATATATTATAAGATCAAATTATATTAGCATGATATAATAGATAACCTTAATATAACTAATTCTAATAAATTTTTAAATATCATGACATAAAATATATCCACTTGCTATTATTCATGCTTTAAAATTAGGTCACAGCATATATATAGTATTTTTTTTATAAAAAAACAAAGGTCTTGACATCCAACTTGTATGTCCTAGAGCTCAAACGTGCTCTCAGCAGAAAAACATCACAAGAGTTTATCAGTTATGATAGGAGAACTATAATCTTTGTCAAGGAGAGAGTTCTTCGACCAAGTATTTTGCTTCTTTCAAAAGCATATGGGTAGAGTTAGATCATTATCAAATGTTCCAATCCACCAGATGATATTTGAAGTTGTTATCCTTATCATGCTAAAAAAAAAAAAAGAAATTCCCTCATACATCTCTCTGATTTTATTAGCCATGTTGATTAGCATTCTAAAAGAGACATAATAAATTGGACAATTGAATAGGGTACTCTTAATGAGAACCAATTACCTCATTTTGAAAAGTAATCAATCTTCCAACCAAATGTTTAATCACCTTGAAGCAATGTTTCATGCTCGCCAATCCACTATTAAATATTTATATCATGGGAAACCTAAGATAAGTGGAGGGAAGGGATTCCACCATAGAACCTAAAGAATATGCAAAGATCATTGCATTTTCGCTATTCCCATTATCAAACACTTTGCATTTTCCCATGTTTGTACTCAACTCTGACATTGCTGCAAAGCAACAAAGGAAACCCTTTAAGAAGACTACCTACTTAAGAATTCCCCTGATGAAAACATGAGAGTACCATCAGCTAATTCCAAATGGTAGATTCTAACATGATCATTCCAATCTTAAAACCCTTTATTGCAGCAATCTCCACAACTTTCAAAATCATTCTAGCAAGAGCCTTTACCACTATGAAAAAGAGGAAGGGAGAGAGGGGACCACCTAGACATAATCCCCTCAAACTTCCAAAATGATCAAATACAGATTTATTGCTAAGATTGAAAAGGAAGCTAAGGAAACACATTTTTGAATCCAGCATCTCCACTTTTGGCCAAATCCCATCCTACCTAGAAGGTAATCTAGAAAACCCAAATGGAAGTGATCATAGGCTTTTTCCACACTCACCTTGCACAGAATTTGCAAAGCTCCTACCTTAATTCTAAGATTGATGTATCTGTTGGCTACTAGAATCCTATCCAAAATCTACCTTTCCCCACAAACGTCTCTTGTGTCTAAGAAATGACTCTACCAATGCAAAAGTTACTCTAAAATCTTATATGAACTCCCATCAGACTAAGTGGTCTAAATCCTTTATGTTCTCAACTGCTTGTTTACATGAAAGGGTTCTTTGATTGAGAAAAAGGAAAATCTAGAAACTGACAAAAAAAGATAATGAGAGAAAGTAGACGCGGGAAGAAATCATTTGCTATTTTATTACTACCGAAAAAAATGAGAATTTAACCTTCGTACGGGGAATCAAAACATTTCTAGGCACAGGCAGCCCTGTTGAAGCTGCATATTCTTGAGCTGCCAAAAGTTTTGCCTTTGTAAAACGAGTTCCTTCTACAAAAAGAGCCAACCAAAAAGGACGAGGAAAATCTTTCAGCTGTTGAAGACCCTGCAGTATATATTCAAATAAAAGCCAAATGAGATCTACAAAAGTAATGCAAAACCACATGCATACATTCACCGATGAATTTAGCATATTATCATACCTTCAATGTGTTTTCATCCTTGGCCCAGTTTCTTTCCAAAAAAATGTATTCAGAAAACCACATTGACCAACCAATGACCTGAACACATAAACCACAACTTTTATCCTCAAAATCAAAGGCTAGTTCAAATTCCACCTACTCATGGGAGGATATTGAAATTGAGGATTAATGCTAAATAACCCTCAGAGAAACAAGTCAAGATGAGGATTAATGCTAAATATGACAGACAAATGGGGGGGAAGTAAGTTGGCGTACCAAACTATAATTGAATTGCATCTTAGAGATAATTAAGACATAGTCTCAATAAATTAAAAGATAATGAGTTAAATAATGGGGATAACTGAGGTGAAGCCTTGAACTTGTATGTCTTTTTTATCTCCTTTCGTCAGAATTAGCAATGGGACAGCAGAATTTTATTATTCAACTTCTCAAAATAAGTTCACATCACAATGAAAGACCTCCCCCCTTGTTTTATTACTTTCCCTTTAGGATTTACTAGTGTGGAACACAACTTCTCTATATAGAATAATGTGCAAACCTGTAATCTTTTGATCGCATCTTTTATTCTTTTATTCCTTTTTCTTTGGGATAAAGACTATAAATCCATAATTTTGATCGATTGTGTCCATTTGCAAATTAGCAATGCTATCCAAGTGCTTAAAATTTAGCTCTGAACTCAATTTGACAAGTCAAATTAAAGATTTCATATGGGCCAATAGGAAAAATGTGTATCACATAAGTAACTCACCGGAAGGAACTTTGATGATTTCTTCATGACAGCTAGTGCGCTACCAAGGCAACCTGAGCGCTGTTATAAATAGATCGACTCACCAAACAACAGGAGAAAAGATTAATGCAAGTCGAGCATGACATGAAAACACATAGCATATCATGCACGTAAAGTTGTGATTTCAAACGACAAAAGATAGGCACCTGAGCTAAAACCCATCCAATGAGCCAATCAATATCACTTTTGTGATTTGCTATAAGAAGTGCATGTTCTTTACCTGGAAAATTCTCCACTTTTAGCTCTAACAACAAAAAAATTTATTAAGAAGATACATTTAGGGACCAAATATTTGCCCTAATTATCTCTTACAAAAGAATGATCACGCAATTCAAGCAATAAATAATTCTGGCCTACCCATCAATTGAAAAGTTTCAGAGTCCATGTAGAGCTGGACCTGCAGCCAGAACATTCTTCGCCAGTCAAGACCAATTGTTCAATACAAGGAAAAATGGTTAAACAGATGACTGATTACTAATGGAAAAATCACATATAGGAAAGTGATAAAAGTGTTTCATGATCAAATAAATGGTTAAAATGGTAAGAGTAGCTCCAATGCATACTCCATCCCAGTCACCATCCCCTCTCAACTACCATTTTGGAGCACCAAACCCATCTGAAGGGTCTCCAACACAGTCACCATCTCCTATTCCATTTTGGAGAATCAAGTTTTCAAATTCCAAAATAGAGGATGAGATCTGGTTCTCTACTTTTTGGCTCCAAAAAATTTCATCCCCCAACTACCATTTTGGATTTTAGGGTCACCAATGCAGTCACCATCTCCATCTTCATTTTGGATTGAATTAAAAAAAATACTAAAAATATATATGGATAGAACAGTCGGAGTGTAACCCTTTGAATATCCAAAATGGTTCTCCATAATGGGATGGTCAGCCGTTATGGACTATCAATATGGAGTTTCCCCATGGAGTTGCTCTAAGAGTGTTTCATGTAACAGCAAATCCATTCTACCCTAAATTTCCGACATTTAAAATATACAAGAAAAAATAAAAAATAAATAAAGAAAACAATGAGAAATGAAGATACGAGAACACCTTAACGTGTGCCCACCAATCGATGAGCCATACTAGCTGCAACCAAAGCAATTCAGCCACTACTCTATTGATCTTCCTGTAGGTACTCTTTGATAGTGGGCGAATAAGGATGAAACAAACCGCCTGAAAAAAAAGAAATTAAAATAATATAATTCAGCAAACATTAAAGAATGATTGAATCAGATCCCCAAATTGATTAGAAAAAAAAAAGTTCAACTTCCATGATGAGGAAAAACATAATCGTGTAAGAAGAATAGTTATTAATCATGAATTCTAGTGTCTGAAATAAAAATATATAAATAAAAAAATAAAATAAAATAAAATAAAAACTAATTTGATCGGAAACCACATTTTCTAAAATAATCTAAATGAAAAAAAAAAAAAAATGGTCACAATATTGTAACAAAAACTAGGAACAAGTCGAAATAATTAATATTTACAACTCCAGTTGATCTACAAAACCCTAGTTTGATCCAGTACCACATTTGCTGACATGAAATAAAAGTGGAATCAACAAAATCTCAGAGAAATTACATGAAACATGTAGCTATGCTAGAAAACCTAATCTAAAATCCCTAGAAACAGATGACAGAAATAGTAATTCAAAATGGAAACAGAAGAGAGAGAGAGAACCTGAATGAGATTAACGATGAGGCCTGAAAGAAGGAAGAGTACACCCAAAGGAAGCACCACTACAGCAGCTGCGATCGCCATGGAATCACACAAAGCGAGAGAGATTGGCAGAGAATCTCGTTTGAGAGAGAAAGAGAGATAATTTAATGATTTTGATGTTTTTAATCGGTGGATCGATAATCCATATGTGTTCTCAGGCTCTGTCGACACGGCTTTAACCGCCACTTCCCATTTGTCTGAACGACAGATAGAAATATAAATAGATACTTACGGTTAAAAACCCTCTTAAATAAAATTGCAGAGTTCAAGGCCCCATTTGGACCCCCCCAAAAACAATTATGACACAGTTGATAGCCTAATCGGTAATTTTCTTTTTTTTTTTTTAATAATTGCCCCCTCACCCCTCTTATCAGTAGGTGAGATGGATAATTCAAATTTTCAAGATGAACAATTCAAATCATGAGAATCATCAATCTCAAAGATTTGACTTCATTGCTTTAGCAGGGTAAAAGGGGTATTAAGAAAGAAAGATTTTAATAATTAGACAGTAAAGATACAGTCTCAAAATTTATGATACATTTAGAAAGATGTCCTGATTCGAAAGGTTTATTAAGTGATTTTTTCAAATACATATGGAGTTATATGGGGATCAGTGGGTGTTATATTTAAAATATATATATATATTTAGGCCCTCTTGTTTTGATTGATATTGGAGATAGTCCTTGGGTTTTTCAAACTGGAGGTATAGCCACGTGGGCATTGAATTTAAGAAAAAGGTAATAATTTGTGATATAGAAACTCAACCCCAACAACAAAAAAAAAAAATTGTTTTGATAGATGTTAAAGATACCCTGCTTTTTTCAAAGAAAATAATTTTCTTACAAACTTAGTAAGATTTCAAGTCTTACTAAGGATTAGTAAGCTCAAATGAATTATTACCACATTGGCAATCCAACACTGCAGTCCTTTAGATTTCATGAAAAATCTCAATCCATTTTTTTCTCAAAAAAGCAATTTATTTTGGACTTGATCCAAGATTTTGAAAAGGGATGGCTATGAAACTCTCAAAATAAAATTTTATTAGTGCAAAATTAATTTGTTTTTGAAAAAAAAAAATTTATAGAATTTTGTCATCTACAACTCTATAGCATTGAATCATGTATCTAGATGCCACAAGGTGAGTTTAGTAAGACTAGTCTGGTTCTTTTTCAAACTGATGTCATGCATCTTCAAAGTTCCACTTTGAAATTGATAGTCCACTTGAAAAATTTAGACAAACCCTCGTATATATAAAGTACTTACAAGTGTTTTTTTTTTTTTTAATTTTTAATTTTTAATTTTTTTTAAGAATAACAATATTTCCTTCAACTTTTTTTGTTAATATTTGAGATACCTTCTTATTTCTTCAATCTGATGACATGCTCCTTGACTCAGGTGTTTTCCTATAAAATAATGAAAAATGTCCTCATCACCACCATCATCATCAACATCTCATTACCATTATCATAATCTCAGCATCTTCATCATATCCAAGAAGTAGAAGATGATTGGTATTGAGAAGAAAAATCAAAGGTTTCAAATAATTTTTTCTTTAGTTGATAAGTGAAGATCAAGATTTAAGAGCATGTCAAGAAAGTGAAAATAGAGGAATATCTGAAAAATTACCAAAATCTAGAGTGAACATGTATCATGTGAAGGGTAGGGTTCTTCCAAAACTTTAAAGTAGGTTAGATGCTTCAACGTGAAGAAGAAAGAATTTTAAGGTAAATTTTTGAAACTTAAGATTGTCCCTCTATTAACTTTTAGACCACATGAACACGATAGAGTTTTTGGAGAATGATGAATTTTAGGATAGAAAAATCAAGGGAATCAAGGGTTCTTTACAAAACATTTAAGACAATGGATTGAAGATGAGATTGAATACATTAAACATAGTTTATCCTACAATAGCAATCTTATCATGGAGATTATTATCCAACCATCGTTAGTAGAGATGTGTCTAACATTGGCATAGAATTAGGAAAATAAGATTATCGATCGACATTAGCACTTAGTCCCCAGTGACAAAAAATCCTAGCCATGGTACTGATTGTACGGCCCATGAACAAAATCGCGCGGTAATGCCTATGAATGACCCAAATACTAATCTTTTGTCCTTATTTTTAAGATCGAAGACAACATAGATAGCTTCTTCAACCCTCTAAAACATACTTTGGACCCCCACAAGCTCTATCCGATCTAGGTAAAATCCTAACAACAAGCTAATGTCTAGATCAATCTTAGAAAACAAACAATGCCCTAGATCAAACCAAATACATCACCAATCTCCAAGCTCATCTAATTCTTTAAAGGGTCCAAGTTCAATTCTTGAGAATTATAGAACTATCTAAACCTAAGAAATAGGCATTAAATCCAATGAATCATTCAAATCAAAGATCCTATTTCACTAGTGTGAGTGTATGATTACTTTTAATGACATGGACCAATGAAAAGCTTCCACCTGATCACTAGCGTATAAAAAGGTCTAGTCAAGTAAGACACGTGTCTTACTATAAGTTGGAGAATAGTTCGACGGATGATTGGATTTAGTTGAGACATCCACTTGTTAGTCTGGCTAAGTCCTTAGAAGGACTCAGTCTAAGTAAGACGTGGAAAAGCCTAAGCACTCGATTAAATGTAGTCGAATGGCCACTTTTTTAAGGAAAGATTATAAAAATAAAAAGAGACTTCTAATAGATGACTTTATGCGATCTTAAGATTTCAATCATAGTCATATTCTCATATCAAATTAAAAAGTAATTATTATTAGAAAAAACTCTACTATAAAATGAAATCCTTGAGATAGAGTTAGAAAGATATTAATTCGAATAGGACATTGGAATGCATACAATATTTTTGTGAGGAGTGTTACCAAAGGGAGATGGATTCTATGAGTCTATAAGTACTAGATTCAACACAAGTAAATGACTTTTGACTCATTCTTTAACTTAGTCATTGAATATTTGCTTACTTCATTGTCAGAGGATTTTAAGTAGAAAAATCCTTCTAGATTTGAGATCTTTTACAATAAGCAAAGGGAGATTTTCATCAAGATTCCAGTTTGGGGGTGAGGTAATCTTTTTCACCTACAACTATAATATTCACGAGTTCAAACTATCCGAAACCTTAGTGATTAAAATTCTTAAACTTATCAATGCACCATTTAGATATCCAAACCTCCTTGGAGAATCTCTCCATCATATTGGAAATCCCCTCAAGACCTATTTCAAGCGTCTCAAATCTTCACTATCCCTCATTGATATTTTAAACACTAGAAAAATTCCTCCAACCTCCAAAATTTGACCACCCTCCTTAAGACTTTCACTAAATTCTAAGAAACTGAATTTGTCCAGCTACATACATTTCAAGAAACCAGCCAACCCATTAGGTGATTGAAAAATTTGGAGAAAATCTTCATTTCTATATCAAAACAACCATAACCAAGGAAGTTCAAGGAAGAAATAAAAGATTTTGAAAGTATTGCAAGGAGTATAAAATTGGCAAAGAGGAACTCTAGACCTAAGGATACAAGCTATCCCAGAAATTACTTAGTGCATGTGGCGGTAGGGAACTACATATGTCCCGAGGATTAGTTGGGTGCTTTAAGAGTCTCAGATACCTCTATTCAAGAAAAAAGTATGCCTATTTTTTTTTATTCATTTGTATGTGTGTGAGTGAGTGTGTCCTTTGCATGTTTAGGCATTACTAACTCCCCGATGTACGCTCACGCTTTTGGGGCTCATTTGGATATATCATGTTGGATTTCTTTAATATGATAATCATTGTCTTAAAATATCAGTTAATTCAAACATTACTAACTATATAAAAATTCAATCTAAAATAATAGTTTACTGCCTTTGTGTTGGTATGTTTGCAAAAGTAAAAAACTTGCTTGTATTTATGGTCACAAAATTTTGCAATGCGAAACTTCACAAAACTTTGTGGTGATTTTTTTTTGGCATTGCAGTTTTGTGAGAATTCTCGAGGGAAAGGCATGGCTGCTCACAAAAATTTATTCATTTTCATTGTCGATGGAGGGAAACCGAGCATTGACAAAACTTTATTACGATTTATGGAAGGTAAATTGAGCATTAACCAAAATTTATTACAATTTACGGAGGGGAAAAAGAACATTTGCATTATTTTTTGTTTTTCAATGATTTAGGACTTTTTGTAAATACATCAATCAGGGCTTAATGAACAATTTAGATTTTTTTTTTCCAATTCAAGTTAGTTTTTCATCTCATAGTAACATCAAGTAGAATTGCATCTTTGTGAGGATAGTCCATAAGGTATGAATGTACCATCAGATAGTCTACATCAATATCAATATGGATCTCACAAGTGGAAGTAAAAAATCCAGTGGACAAGGCATTTACACACATGTATTATTTAGATAATCCTCTTCATTTTGATGAATATTTGAAATGACCAAAATACCCTCTTCTTCAACCTTGTGCCGAAAACTTTTTTTTTTTCCCTTAAAAAATAAATCTTATCCTTTGTAATAAGTTTGTTTCTTGTTCTTCACATGATATGATTAATTATTTAATTTTCTCTAATTTATCTTTTAAATCTAGGAGAAGAAAAGAAATATATATATATATATATATATATATATATAGATATCAGAGAAAATTAAATGATGGTTTGATGATAATGGTTTTTTTAAGGAAAAAAAAAACACTCAGGGATTGTCTAATAAATCAATTTTTTTTTTATTACCTTAAAGATTGAAGTGGTGTAGACAATTAACAAAAAAAATAAAAAAATTAAGAAGAAATTGAGAAATTTTGGCAAATCATTGAAGTTGAGGGTATTTTAAATAACTTTATATAGAAGAGGGAAATCAAGGGGTATGTTATCAGTTTGACAAGACAAGCGTATATCAAATATTCACAAAAATCCAAAGGAGTAAGTCAAATATCACATAAATCGTTTTTGAGGTAAGAAATAATGTGATACAATAGTATTATACTCTTGTAGGGCAATATGGTTGTCTTCCTTATTTAATATTTTGGATTTTTTTGGTAACATGTGTTTGGATGGTTTACCTCACATAGACATCAATCCATCTAATGGAAGTCCAGACTGATTCACCAATTTTCAACTGGTTTTTGAATTTTCTTTAGTGTCTTAGTCACGGTGGTAGGGAGTTGGCCAACAATCTTCTTCCAACTTATCTGCCATGCCACTTTTTTTTTTTTTTTTTTTTCAGTAATTTAGATATACTTCTCTTTGTTTTCATGAATAGTTTAGATTACCCTATGTTTTCAAATTGATGACATACCCCTTGGACCGGGTTAAATGGATTGTCTCGTCTGAGACAACTCGATCTCTTTCATGGACGAGACGAGACATCAAATCGAGTTATGAAACCATGGTTTGAAGTATATAAATGACATATGTTTGCATTTCATATTATATATACATATATATAGTCAACATTAGGGAACCAACACGGAGTCAACCTTTTGTCTTATGTGGTTTAAAAGTTTTGGATTGAGCTGATTTTTTGTGAGGGTGATCTATATGATGAGGAGATCATTCTCACAAAAAATCAGCCCAAACTGAACCTTCTATCCCCATTAAAAGTGTTTTAGAATGTGGATCATCCATTTTTAATCAATAATTTGTAAATCACTTTTGATTAACTTAAAAGTTTCAGAGTGGATTGATTTTTTGTGAGGATTATCTCTATGATAAGCAGATCATCCTCAAAAAAAAAAAAAAAAAAAAAAATCAACTCAATCCAAAAAATTTAGACCACATAGGACAAAATTGTTCCCTAATGTTGGTTGCCGAACATGACTCAAACACACACTTTTATATATAAACATATGTGTGTGTCATGTTCAAGGGCCAACTATATGAGTTTTGTCCTATATGAGTTAAAAGTTTTGGAATAGGCTGATTTTTTCATAGTTCATCGAATTTTATGCTCTACAACCTTAAAGCATCAGATCATGGTTCTGGATGCCACATGATGAGTCCAATGACTCTTAGTGAGGGTGAAATCCTTACTAACTTAGTAAGACTAAATAGATTCTTTTAAAATTAAATAAATTTATACAAAATTAAAAAAATAAAATGCCTATTGAGTATCATAGCCCAATTTATTAGGATAAATTATACCTTGACATAGTACCAATTTGATAGAACTTATTCGACCTAACGATCCCCCCCCAAAGATTACTCCTATGATGCTTTTGACATCGGATTCAATAATTGAGGTTGATGGTCTCGTGTTGAAGTTTGGTGCAACTATAAAATGACGGTTATTTATTTCAAACATTTATGTTTGTAAAGTTTCATGATTTGGAATGATGCATTGGATTTAAATGGGAACCAATCAATCCCGGGATAGTCCACTAAGTGTTAGATCAGTCTAGAATGAACATGATTGTATAATTTCAAATTCTTATTGGATCTCAATTTTTTGATCCAAATCCAATCCGATAACGATTGGAATGGGTTTGGATCGAATCAATTTATAAAATATCGATATACATCATATATCTTAATAGAATATAATTTATATATTTTCTCACATATTTTCGAATCGGATCCCTATTGAATAGGACACAGTTGATCAAAAAATAATCCAATAGAATATCAAATTAGATACTAAATTTAGACTCAAAACCACCAAATCAAAATGGGTTTCAGGTTGAATTCAGTCCATTGACGAGTCTATGAGATCGAATTCGATTACTTTCTGAACACTTGCCGGTGTGGACATTCACCTGTTTTTTACAAGTTAAATATGCTTTCAAAGCAAAATACCTAAATAGCAGATATGTTCTAATTTATTTTTTTTAAATATTATTGATGCAAAATATCAAATCAATCCTTCACAAAATCCAAATTCTCACTGTAGCCAAGAATCATCAAATCCAAATGGGTCGGGATTTGGATCAAATCCGATCCATTGACAGTGCTATAAGGAAGAATTAAAAATTACTTGCAGAAAACCATCCAATGTAGGAAGTTCACCTGTTTTTCTTCCATAGTTAGATACGCCATCAAACCAAAATACATTTAATGCTTATCATGATATAAAAAGTCCTTTTCCCAACCT
The DNA here is from genome assembly GCF_017979445.1 of Akebia trifoliata. Classification (NCBI taxonomy): domain Eukaryota; kingdom Viridiplantae; phylum Streptophyta; class Magnoliopsida; order Ranunculales; family Lardizabalaceae; genus Akebia; species Akebia trifoliata. Next base: position 28,431,034 of record NC_141388.1, on the reverse strand, counting down.
CTTACACCTAAATTCCTTAAATATTGTAGGAAGGAAGTCATTTAATGTTTATCAAAAGCTACATTCCCAACGCCTTCTCACACCCCAATCCATAATTATGCCTTCAAACCAATCCATTTAATGCTTGTCAAAGAAAAAGAGTATCTTCTCCCAACAATTTTTATAGGATAATGCTGAAATAACATTAAAATATACATTGTGAGGGACATTTTTGATAAAATGTATGTCAGAATCATAGCATCTTGATGAAAAACATTTATATTTTTGAAACACATCAACTTCAAAAATGTGCCCCACGATGTACATTTCAATGTTACTCCAACACGACTCTTTTTTTTTTTTTTTTAATTTTTTATTAAATTTTTTTTAAAATAATTATTAATATTATTATAAAGAGCCGTGACAATCTGACTCACCCCCACACTCCCATTACAAAACCGTGGATCATTTTCCTCGAGATATACAAGAAAAAAAATTATGATTCTACGCATCCCAAGGCAAATGATCTACTATTCTGTGATAGGGGCGTAGGTCAAAGGGGAGCGTCAGAAAATCATAATTCTTAACATTGTGCCCTAAGAACACATGTAAAGATACATTGAATACACCTAGGAAATCAACATTTGAGGGTATTTTTGGTAGTAAGTTTTTTAGAAAAATAAAATTTGGAGGTGTATTTAATGCATCTTAATGTGTGCCCTTAGGGCAGATGTTAACAAAACCCTTATTCTAAATATTCGTTTTAAACTGACTTCCTACGACACTACTTCGTTGACGTGGTAATGTGCACAAAATCATAAATTTTTTCCTCGAGGTGCAAGGAAGAAAATATATGACTCTGTGCACACTGCCATGTCAGCGCAACGTTAAGTGTAGTGTTGTAGGAAGTCAGTTCAACATTTTTCTTCTAAATATCGTAAGTGGTACAAGTATTGACAAAGTTATCAAATAGTGTTTACAAACCGTTTCTTTAAGTGTTGATAAAACATTCATATGTGTGATTATTTTGTCAACACTTCTTACACTTTCGATGTTTATGAGAATGCATGCCGATAATTATTTAAAAAGTTTTTCTTTTTTATAATATATATATATTTGAAATCAACAATAATAAAGGATACCCATTGACTTTGATTTTGCAAAATTGCCTTACTTATCAAGAACTATGCGCACACACTTAATGTCACATCGTGATATTCAAGATTCATGATAAGCTGAATCACAATCTAGCCAAAGGAGGGGGGGATGCTTAATTATGAAGTAAATTTATGGTGCTACCAATGCGTCATTAGGTTTCTTTCTACTTCAATCGTAAAGAGCAGAGAAGCCAGATGAATATTAAAAAAAAGAAGTGACACATATTTAGACATTTTTGAGAGTCAACAATAAAAAAAAAATCTACAATTTCTTGTTACTGAATGCGTTAAGGAGTCGAAAAAATTCCACTTTGCAAATGTAATGATAATAATTAAAAAAAAAAAAAAACTGAAGCAAGTTGTTTTGATTGAAGAAATTTCTAAATGGTTCCCTTGTCAATTGGGAACATCCTCCAATGTGAGTTGTGCAATCTAGTAGAAAACTCATGTGCTTATCCTATCTCCCTTAAATTGTCGAGTAGACTAGGAGGGTGTGTCATTGCTTGGAGATGTATTTGAGATGTTTTACTTGGACTTGATTGATTCCATAGGCCGAACGAAGTTACAATATGTTGGGAAAACGAAGTCTTAGAAAAAGAAAAAAGTTAGAAGCTTAGGATTTTGAGGCTCGAAAAGACTGCTTTCTTAAGACTTTAGTTGTCTTCACTCATAGAATAATTTGTTGATGGATTACCGACAAATTAGCCTCCAAGATATAACAAAACCATCGTGAGAATTTGCAAGTACCAATCTTGAGAATTATGAAACAATATCTAATCTCCGACTTTACAGTTTGAGAAAATCCAAAAACATGATTGAGTTGTTGGAGAACTTGTGATGAGACTATTTGTAAAATCAAAGAAGACAAGGATAGAGAGGATAAAAGGAATCGTTCATAGAATAGACAAAATTGGGATTATTTAATAATTATTTTTCTACTTTCTCATCCATGCTATCTGTGGTGCCCGCCAAACGCTAACACAACTCCCGAGGTCAACCTTGAAACTTGGACAATTTTCTCCTCTTATGTTATCGTTTCACGAATCTCAAAAGTAAAGAAAAACTGATAAGCCAACAACCAATAACTCCTGTATATGACAAGGTACCAAAATATATAAGATGCGGAAGATAGCAGACAATAAACATCAAGGAATTTGATCAGAGTTGCACAAAAAGTAAAATTATACAGGATTACAAAATTTTCCTCACTCTAACATAGACCTAGCACCTGACCCCAAAAAAACATATACCTTTCCTAGGACAAACAGACTCCTAGTAGAAGTAGTCATGGTGCTCACCAGGTAACAGACTTTGGTCATTGATATGAACCACTAGATAGTCCTCGCTAGACGGCTCTACGACTGCCTCTTCGGCTGTAGGCTTTGAAACTAAAAAAAAAAAAAAAGGAAGTAAAGGGTGAGTAACAATGATTACTCAGTAGATTCACAAATAGCCCTTACTAATAATCTCATCTAACATGTATGAATAAGCATACTGAAACATTTTTAATACATGCGAGGCATTATCAAGTAAAATATGATTTAACTGGTACATATAGCCAGGGATGAGTAACTAAACAGTTTAAAAGATTCATATGGCATCTATCATCAGTACTCATTATACATTTTCATTTTTTTTATACAACTATGATTTATCACATTGAAATAACAAGCATACTTTGTAGTTTATAATTCAAAATATAACAATAGATACATAATACAAAATGGTGGATTAGTGAAATTTGAGGGTTGGGATTTACGACTGGATCGCTCCTAGTCGGGACATGATGTTACAACATTAATCTGGCTTTTATTTCTTGATTTTGTGGTTGGTCGCTACTCTTATTACACTGATGACCATTTATCCGACTCAGACGGGCCATTTGATGTGACTGTAAGCAATGAGTCTCTTTTTGATGTGTCAAAACGTTCAACTACTACTAGATTGTTAGTGATCACTGACCAATCATTTTCGTTTATGCCTATCAAGCGTGCATGTGATTCCCAAAGTAAACAACTCTATTCGTATACAATGACCTTTACATTACACGTTTACTAGTAAAGATAGAGAGGAATAGACCCGGATTCTAGTTGTGACTCTACTCTCATACGCGTCCCTTACCACATATGAGTTTGGTGGTCCCTATCGTACATCCTAGGATAATACACCACTCTCGACAATAAGATGTACTATCCCTTTAGGTATTCACAGACTCTTTAACAACTCACAAAATAACTACGTAAATATATATATATATATATATATATATATATATATATATATATCATTTTTATTTCAAAACAAAAGAGAAATTAACAATACAGGATTGAGAATGAATATCTAGTTTTTTACCATGCAACTGTGGCCCCTCGGCCTAAAATAAATAACAGTACTTGGTATCTCTGTGCCAATAGAAATTTAAATAAACATGCAATCTTTTCATTATCCCTGGATATTCCTTCACCAACTTACACATAACATACAACGTAAAATGCAGACATCACCCTTCGGTGTGATTTTGACATTTTGCCGATTCATCAATTTCCCATCTACCGTATTTTTACTTCTTAACTTTTCAAATAAAATATTTCTTTTTCAAGCTAGCAAATTTACTTTGATCATTCGATCTAAAAGCTATTCAATTTTTGTTCAAACGGGGCCTCAATAGATATGCGAAGGCAAACAGCCAAAACTGGAAAAGCTGGTGAAAATTTGGCTAAGTGTAGAAAATTCGATTTTTCAAAGTTGTCGAAATTGAAAATGGGTTTTTGTAAATGAAGGCCCTCTACAACATGAGAAGGGCTATGTAATTTTTTAACCTAATTCAAAGTAATGCAAAAGATATCACACGAATTCTTAAAACATTCCCGTCGTGACAAAATTTTGTTTATTTTTTTCTTGGCTCATTTGACAGAGTTACATGGCCCATAAGTAGTCGTTTTGACATGTTAAAAGAATGAGGAATCCAAAAAAATTATCAGAAAAGTTTTTGGGCAGTTTTTGGTTTTCACGGTGGAACCGTCAAAACGCTGAAAACTTTGAATTTTTTCATTTTTTTCATCATTTCTTCGAGTTTTTCACTCGTTTTCGATTCGAATAACCCACTTACGAATTCAATAATTAAATCATGATAAAATACATCAAATACATTTGTTCTAGCATGAATTTGAAATAATTACAACAACATTCTACGATTTTTAAAATACAACATAAGTTTCGAAATATCCCTAAATGCAATTTTCTCGAAATCTACGGCTACTAATAAGAGTTGAGTATCCCCTACTTGGTTCGTGGTTGTCAATGGTGATGAATCAACACCAAGGGTCAATGTTCGGCGGTTCGAAGTTTCGAAAGTGGTTAAACTCGGTGCCAATGGTTGGGTTGGTCGTGAAACCCTCTTTGAAGGTGTTCTTCCCCTTTTCAATGACAATGGGCGACTCTTCATTGATTTGGATGAGACTCTAAGTGGGTATAGATAAACCTACTTGCTGATTTTTGTGAGAGAACAAGAGAAAGAAAGGAATATGAAGGTTAAACGGGTTGAAGGTATGGAATTCGTCGATGCTGACGATTTTCTCTCCTTCGTCGATGATCAATTCGGACTCGTTTGCGATAGATCTTGATGGGAAGGGTTGAAATCCTAGGCTTGGAGAATGGATTGATTCTTTGTGAGTTGGAGAGGAGAAAGTGAATAAAAGAATGAGTTGGTTCTTTTTATAATAAAAGCTGGAGGGCACTTTAATATTTTTCCTTCATTTTCATTTTCGACGAAATCTTGATCATTCGAACTTGGAAAATGACACATGAGTATTCCATGTCGAATAATTTTTCATTGTGGACCTCATGGTGTAGTCGAATTTTTCTGATTCTTCCTCTATCGAAAATTCACTATTTTGGATCCTACTTAACATGAAATTCGAGGATTTTATAACTTTTTCATCCAAACTCGAATTTGAACATTCTTACAGGCTAAAGTATATATTTCGATCATTTTGAACCTGATGATAGAATCGAAATTCGCTAAAAATGGACAAACTAAAATTCGAGTATTCTACCCTAAGTCTTTCTTTTAGAATTTTATCGAAATTCACAATTAGATTTCCTCGAGATACAAATTAAAAACTCGGGGTGTTACACTATCATCCTTATTTAAACTACTTTCCAGATAACGTTAGCCACATGTTACCTTCATTCTAGGAGGATTATAAGCAAAATAGAATACTAGGGATACTTATACCAACTAAGTAAACTATGATAAGGAATTCAAACTAGAGTCCAATCTGTCTCAATCTTAGCCGTGTGTCCATTAAGAGACTTGTTCTTATCATTCCCGCTCCCATAAAAACAATCTCGTCGTCAAGATTGAAAATCTGGAAATTGGGTTTGGATTTTGTGTTTATCCTCCCATGTTGCATCTTCGATGGGTAAATGACTCCATTGAACAAGTATTTGTGTAATCTCTTGATTGCATCTTCGAATTTTCCTCTGATTTAGTATGGTTGTTGGCATGATTTGAAAGACTCCTTCATTTGAGAATTTCAAGAGATATTGCACTAAAATTTCTTGTTAGCCCATATACTTTTTAAGATAATAGAAGTGAAATACCAGGTGTATTTTGGATCCAGTAGGTAAGTCCAACCTATGGGCTACTTTGCCTATTCTTTCAACAATTTTGAATGGTCCAAAAAACGTGGTGAGAGCTTCATGGATCCTTGTACTGCCACAGTTGTTTGTCGGTATGGTTGGAGCTTCAAAAATACCATGTCGTTGACCTCAAATTCTCTCTTTGTTCGATGCTGATTTGCTTGTTGCTTCATTCGGACTTGAGCCTCATGCAATTTTTTTTAGCAATTTCAATATTTTAACTCACTCCAATGAAGAAGTTTCAACTTGCTCTACCTTTGTAGACACAATTTCATAACACGTAATGGGTGTTCGAATTTTCCCATATACCGCTTCAAATGGTGTCATTTTGGCAAATGTATGATATAAAGTATTATATCAATCTTCTACCCATGCTAGCCATTTAACCCATTTTTTTGGTTGGTTACTAGTGAAACAATGGAGATGTGCCTCTAAGCATCTATTGATGACTTCAGTTTAACCGTCGGATTATGGATGATACCAACTACTCATATTTAGTTTGATCCCTTGCATCTTGAATAGTTCTTGCCAAAATTTGCTAGAGAAAATAGGTTCCCTATTTGTTCTTAGGTATTCCATGTAATTTGAGGACATTCTCTACAAATGTTTGGGCCATGGTTGTTGCCGTGTATGGGTGACTAAGGGCCATGAAGTGAGCATATTTAGAAAGGCAGTTGACGACCACCATGATTACAAATTTTCCATTGGGAGTTAGGCAATGCATCAATGAAATCCATTGAGATTTCACTCCAAATTTGGTCCGGGATAGAGAATGGGTGTAATAACCCAACTGAAGATGTTTCATATTTATTGCGTTGACACACTTGACATTCTCCAATGTAATTTTTAATAAATTGACGCATACCTTGCCAATAAAAGGCAATGGAGACCCGTTTAAAGGTCTTGAGATATTTGGAATGACCTTCTATGGGGCCGAAATGGAGTTCATCTAGGATGACAATTCAACACTTTGAACTCGGCCCGATAACAATCCGCCCATTATGCTTTAAAAACCCATCTTTTTACTGTAGTTTCTCTCATTAAAATGAGTGTGTCCAATCTTACCGATCCGATCTTGAACCCATTGATCTCCCTTCAAGTCTTCCTTGGGATCAGTAATCCAATCAAAGTGTACATAAGAGATGGTTGCCACCATTGGATCTTCATATGTCGAGAGAGAGCATCCGCCACCTCATTTTCAACTCCACTTTTGTAAGTAATTTCGTAATCGTATCCCCAACAACTTAGTCATTTTTGTTTATAAGAGTTGTAACACGAACTTTTAAGAAATGTTTGAGACTTTGATGATCTATCTTGATGATAAAATGACGACCCACCAAATAAGTTCTCCATTTAGTGATAGAATGTACGATGGTTGTCATTTCCTTTTCATAAATTGATAGTCCCAAGTTTCGTTTTTATAGGGTTCTGCTTGTGTAGGAAATTGGATGACCTTGCATGAGAACGACACTGATTCCAGATTTGGATGCATCACTTTCTATGATGAATGGATTAGAGAAATCTGAAAGAAAGAGTACTGATGTTGAAGTCATGGCTACCTTGAGGGCTTCGAAGGCCCATTTCTGCCTTCTCAGACCACTTGGAAGAGTCTTTCTTTAATAAGGTTGTTAGTGGGCCACTTATGTGTCCATAATCATAAACAAACTTCCGATAGTAACCTGTAAGACCTAGGAATCCATATAATCCTTTAATAGTCTTAGGTGTGGGTCAATCTATCATGCTCTAAATTTTATCCAGGTTCGTTATTACTCTATTTCTCGAAATGATATGACCAAGATATTCTATAGTCTTACATTTAAAAGAACACTTGGATCGTTTGACATATAGGTGATGGGCCTGTAATAGTGTAGACACCCCATTTTTGCGTTTGCCCGATTTGACAATTTGTCATCAAATTGTTGTGAATTCCTAATGATAAACATAAAATATGTGAAGAACTTGAAAGCTTGAAAGTTTCTTTCTCAATTTTTTCGCTTAAAGTTCTTTCATCTCTCTCACTCGTTACAACTCGACATAGAAAATTACAAATACTTAAAATTTCTACACTTTACATTCGAGTTAGCAAGTAAGTACGCTTAGATTCGTCACACATTTCGATAACCTAGAGACCTTGATTCTTAGGAAAATATGATGGAAAATAAATTTTTGACAGTTTAGAAATTCTACTTAAGAAAATTGAAAATTTTAAACATAAAATAACATTAATTAAAATTTTAACTTTAGTTAACTAATCAAATAAAAAATTAAAACTTAATCAACCAATCAAATTAAAATTTTGAGATCGAACATTAATTAAAATTTTAACTTAATCAACCAATCAAATTGAAAATGTTAACTTAATCAACCAATAAATAAAAATCTTGAGATTGAACATTAAAGTTAAAATTTAACTTAATCAACCCATCAAAACGAACATTAAAATTAAAATGTTAACTTAATTAAATCAAATCAAAATTTTAATTCATCATCTCATCAATCAACAATATTTTAAAAAGAAATATTTTTCAAGGGACTATCGAGTTACACAGCACGGGATCACACCCCTTTCTTTAAAAAAAATCCCATACAGATTGGATCGGTCAACAATATAAAATAAAATAAAATAAAAAAGTCAAAAAGAAAAAAAAAAAAGTAGAGGAAAAAAGACGTCACTAAAACACTATAAACCCCAACGTCCCACTCTCTCTTCTAAACAACACTTCCTCTGTATTCTCTCTTCTTTCTTAAAATGGCTTGGAGTGAATTCTCTCCCTTCAGTCATTCTTACAAAAGAAAATAAAATAAATAAAAAACTTCAAAAAACTTAAGAAGGAAGAAAAAAAAAACTCACAATAAGTAGTGGCATCACTTCATCCTTCATCCTCCATTGCAACACAACAGCCGTGTCGATCCATTTTCTTATCTTTAAAACAGTTCCGACAGCAGCCACGTTATTCCACTCTTCTTCCCTTTAATATGTCTCCAACAACAGTCACATTGATCCATTCTTCTTTTCTTTAAAACATCTCAAAAAGTAGCCACATCGATCATTTCTTCTTCTCTTTAAAATGTCTCCAAATCAGCCACATCGATCCTCTTTTATTCTTTTTAAAAACGTCTCCCCAACATCCATCAGCCACCTCTGTCCTCAATTTATCTCCAACATCTCTATAATAGTTATTTTTTCTTATGTCCTTATTTCATCTATGACATCTTCCATAACAACAATATAATTTTTTATTTTTCTATTCAACTCATTATTCACATTCATCTCTATTACTACTATGCTCAAAGTCATCTCGAGTTGTGCCTGAAGGAATTGCACTTAACTACCAATCTATCTTGAAGGTAAGTTTGACTTTATATTTATTTTATTTTTTTTCCTTTTTCCTTCCTCATGTCTTATGTTTTTTTTTTTTTTGTTGTTTCTTGTTTTTTATTTATTTATGATTATTTAGCCCTCCATTGATGTTTTCCATTATTATTGAATTATAATCATCATATAGTTTATAATAGGGAAGTTTATTTTTTATTCATTTTTATTTTCATACTAATAGGATTAGAGGATATATTTTTATTTTCTGAAGTTCACGATCATCACGCTTAAATTGATTTTGAGATTGCTTAAATTTTTTTATTACTAGGGTAATTCGAACCACTTTAGCAATTCTTGTTTAGGAATAAAAAATGTCAAATTCATAGATCTTAACAAGTGACCCATTGTGTGATGATTTGAGAATTATTCCATCCGATAATGTATTCATTCATGACTCTTATTTTGAGAATTTAAAAATCATGCATATATCTCTATCTTGGTAATTCAGAAATTTGATGTATGTATGATTTTTCAAATTATAAATTTTACATATGTTCATGATTTTTTAATTTAGAAATTTTAAATGTGTTCATGATTTTTCATATGTTCATAATTTTTCAATTTAGAAATTTTACATATGATCATAATTTTCTAATTTTGAAATTTTGCATATGTTCATAATTTTTCAATTTAGAAATCTTACATTTGTTCATATTTGATTGATTTAGAGATTTTACGCATATTAATGTTTCACTGATTTGGCAATTACATGTGATATGATTTTACTAATTGGAAACTTTACATGTGATCATATTTCATCAAGTTGGAAATTATATGTGAATTGGAAGTCATGCATGCTATGATAGATATAAAATTATGTGAAAATTACTATGTTCATGATTTTACATATGATCATAATTCTCGAATACATAAATTTTGCATGTGTTCCTAATTTTTCACTTTAGAAATCTTACATATATTCATATTTGATTGATTTGGAGATTTTGCGCATATTAATGTTTCACCGATTTTGCAATTACATGTGATATGAATTTTACTAATTGGAAACTTTACATGTGATCATATTTCATCAATTTGAAAATTATATATGAATTGGAAGTCATGCAAGCTATGATAGATATAAAATTATGTGAAAATTACTTGTGTATACAGTCTTTTAATTGAATCTCAGTTTTTATGAAAACTTGTCATGTGAATCTTAGGGCATTAAACAAGATTAAAGTTTTTTCAAATTTTTACCCCTTCCATATGTGGAACTCGAAGAATCATTTGAATATTTGGGATAATTATGACCGAAGGATTTTTTTAGCAAATTTGACATAAAATGTAACACCCCGAATTTTTAATTCGTATCTCGAGGAAATAAATAGTGGAATTTTAAGAAAATCTTGAAAGTGGGATTTAGGGGTAAAACTTTATGATGTTTATGATCATTTTTAATGGAATCTGACCTCACCATTAGATTCAAAATGATAGAAAAACATAGTTTAGCCTGTAAGCACGCTCAAATGCGAGTCCGAATATAAAAGTTGCAAAATCCTCGATTATCGGGTCGGACCAGGCTAAAACAGTGACTTTTTGTTGGAGCAATAATTTTTAAAATTCGATCATACCATTGGGTTCATAACAAAAAATTATTCAACATAGACTATTTATTTTTCATTTTTGGAGATCAGGAAGTTGAATTATCATCAAAAACGAAAACGACATCAAGTTTACGGGTCACGTCAGGCCAAAAATATAAATTTTTGATGGAGACATAATTTGTAAAAATTGACTACACCATTAGATCCGGAACGAAAAATTAGATGAAATAGAATATTCATTTGTTAGTTTTGGAGTCCGGATGATCAAGTTATCATCGATCAAAACAATTGACAAAATACCAAATTCGTCCCAAATTTTATATAAATAAAAAAATTTTAATTTTTTTTTTAAAACGTCGTCTCCTCCAACCCACCCAAACCGCGTGACATATATAAATGAAAATTTTGATTTTCCTCCGATTCTTCCACCTCAGATCTCTCACAAACGGCTCGCCGTCGACGATCGACGCAGAAGGGAGAAATGTCCGCAGCTACGTTCTCTACAAAACCCACCCAACTTGTCTTCGTTTCACTTTCTATTTCACCCGATATCGTCAAAAATCAGTCATATTCGGATACGAAAATTTCGAAACTTTGACCTCGGATTTCGTCCGTTTCGGGGTCAAATCGCTTTCCGACGCAAAAGGGAGAAACGTCCGCAGCCTCATTCTCTACATAACCCAACCAAGTTCCTTTCATTTTCTCGTCTTTTTCACCCCGTATAGTCAAAAATCAGCCGTATTTTTATACGGAGATTTTCGTAACTTCGACCTCGGTTTTCATCGATTTCGGGGTCAAACCGTCTTTCGCCGTAGAAGGGAGAAGAGACGAGCACATCGAGATCTTCGAAACCACCAAGCCAGTTTCGAAAATCAGCCGCTTCGAAGTTCGATCTATCTCGATTACCGCGTCAATCGCCTCGATTTCTGCGCACGTGCTTCAATTCCATCGCCTAGAGATTGTAAGGAACTCTTAATTTCTATTAGTAATCATAGATTGTGAAAATTGCATTTAGGATTTTATCGAAAAAATTGGATGTATTTTTAAAATATAGAATTATTTTGTTATTTCAAAAATTCATGCCAGAAATTGCATGTTTGATATGTTTAATTGTATTTTTAATAAATTATACGTGGGTAGGGTATTTTAACGGGTTATTGCCATAAATTGGGTCTTGTGCATTGCTCGGACCCCGTTTTGATATGAAATTTGTATTTTTTCAATATTATTGATAGAAATAAATTCTATAGTTGAAAAGTGTGATTTAATATTCAATGAACTCATTTTGAGTTGCTGAATATCAGAAAATGGATATTTTATTAAAGAGATTAAAAACTGTAAAAATCGGAAAAAAATGAAAAAGGGTATGAAACGGTAAAATGTCAGAGTCACACCCGAGGGGTGATGTCTGCATTTTACGTTGTTGTGTTGTGTGCAGGTTGGTGAACAGATATCCAGGGATAATATTATTGGTTGCATGTTTATTTCCTTTCTGTTAGCGCGAGGCGCTGTTTACGTTTCCGTTATGTTATTTATTTTAGGCCGGGTGGCCACACTTGCATGGTAGGAAACTGGATATCCATTCTCAACCTTGTATTGTTAATTTCTCTTTTGTTTTCAAATGAAAATAATATACATATGTAGCTATTTTGTGAGCTGTTAAAGAGTTTGTGAATGCCTGAAAGGATAGTGCATCATATCATCCGGAGTGGTGTACCATCCTGGGATATACGGTAGGGACCACCAAGCTCATACGTGGTATGGGACGCGTATGAGAATGGAGTCACAACTGGAATCCGGGTTTATTCCTCTCTATCTTTACCAGTGAACTTGTAATGTAAAGGTGGTCGTATACGAATGGTTTGTATATTTGGGAATCACTTGCACGCCTGATAGGCATAGACGAAGATGATTAGTCAGTGATCACTAACAATCTATAGTAGTCGAACGTTCTGACACATCGAAAAGGGACCCATTGCTTACGGTCACGTCAAACGGCCAGCCTGAGCCGGATAAATGGTCAACCAAACGTGGTAAGGGCAGCGACCGGCCACAAAATCAGGAACTAAAAGCCAGAGAGAAATTGTAACATCATGTCCCGACTGGGAGCGATCCAGTCGTGAATCCCAACACTCTAATTTCAATACTCCACCATTCTGTATTATGTATCTGTTGCTTATTTTGATATATAAAATGAAATCCATATTTAATGTTTCCATTTGATCAATTAGATTTGTATAAAAAGAGAATGTTATAGTGAGTACTGTTGATTGATGAAATGTGAGTTTTAAAATGTTTAGTTGCTCATCCCTGGCTATATGTACCAGTTAATCGTAGTTTTCTTCTGTAAAACTTTGTTATTTTAAAATGATTCAGTATGTTTATTCGTTCATGTTAGGAGAGGTTATTGGCAGAGATTGTTGCTTCCTTACTGGGTAACCATTGTTACTCATCCTTTTCTTCTCCATTTTTTTTAGTTTCAGATCTGAAGCTTGGCGAAACAAGTGTAGAACAAGAGCGAGGATCATCTGGTTGGTCAGATAGACAACCAGAGTCCGTCACCTGGTAAGTATTAGGGCTATACCCCCTAGTGGTGTCAGTTTCTCCAGGTAGTCTTATGGATTCTGTCTTGAGTGTTAGGAATTATGTTAGAGTGAGGAATTTTGTATAATCCTGTATATAATATTTTCTTCTTCCGCACTCTGATCTGTCGGACATTATTAGACGTATATAGGCTTCCGCTAGTATTATATTTTGTTTGTTATATGCAGGATTGTATGTCGTTTATCAGGTGCAGGTTGAATCGCCTTGGAATGCTAACATAAACAGAGGAGACCATGCCGAAATTTCGAGGTGCCATCTCGTACCTTGAAATCTGACATGGGGATTTGTGTTAGTGTTCGGCGGGGCGCCACATAAAATGATGATGATTGGACCTTACCTTGATTTTAACCTTTACCCCGTTAACTGTAGGATTTTCTTGGATCGTAGTAGAGATCGATACTCTTGATTGGGTAGGTTCGATACCTAACACCTTCTGAAACCCGTAATCTGACCTCTTACCCATTTATCTTATTCGTGGATTAATCTGGATCCACTTTGAAATTATTTTTGGTTCATAAACCTAAACTAGGTGGCGACTTCCAATTTTTAGAAAATCCTCATTTCAACGTTTAAATCTTTTTATTATTTTGTAAAAAGTGTCCAGGTGCTTTCAGTGGCAACTCCACTAAGGATTTTAAGGTCAAACTTGACCATTCCAAGACTATCTTTAGGTTGACTTTTCACTTGAGTCAACCCAATTGACTTTCAAGAAAACTCTTTGATTAGGCTAGATTATATCTTTTATTTCATGAGTATGTGATTATATGTGGATTATTGATTATTTCTTATGATTGGTTTGATAATTAAACCATGTGGTTGTATGGTTGATTATTCTCGAAAACACCTCAGGTGCACCTTGTCCCTTTGCATACGTTCATAAGCATGCATATTCATGTTTACATCATGACATATCCTTATAAACCTCGTAGTCAGATCTAAGATAATCTAGTCCTTTGGGATATGGGGGACGCATGTGAACGCTATAACTTCAGTACAATACCTTCGGGTATATTAAACTGAAGCACCATGTACTGTTTGACCAAGAAAAACTGTGAAGTATATTGGTATTTTAAGCTAAAGTGACCTAAGCTTTGTCCTAACCTTATCTCAATCATGTAGTGATCTTAGAAACTTGAACTTAAGTGCAATCCCATTAGACTACAACTACAATCTTAACCATGGGTGCTCACAGGTTGCTATTTTTAATTGAATCAAAAGGTTAGTGGGTGGATTGATCCACACCGCTCAAATTGAATCTGTAATACCGGTTCAACCCAATAATTAATGAGACATGCCGGCTAATATTATTTTAAACCTGTTAGCCCGATTGGTAAGTCGATATTTTAGATTAGTACACAGATCGATCAAGCTAAGTTGTTTAATAAAATATTGATGAAGTGATATATTATTCGAATCTATTGGATAGAACCGATCTAAATATGACAACAAAATTATTTGTTTCTAACCAGTTCAATTCAATGGATCGAGCCCTTTTTAGATCAAATTGTTGAATATAACCGCATTAAGGGGTGTACCAATTAAGACAACTTGGCTTGTTACCATTCTTTTAAGAGATGTGCCAATAATAGGAGATAGCTTTTTTATTTAGATGGCTCACAATCACATACAAATTTTGATGGATCAAGCCGTGGAAGCATTTGCTACTATAAAGAAGTATAATTTCGGTGCGTATAGACTTCAATGTGTATTTTTCCTCAAGTTAGTAAATGTTGAATGAAATCTCTTAAGTGTTACACGGCTACGTTTTGGGGCTGTAAATACTATGTATTCCATTTTGGATTAGTCACACTTTGCCTAATTCACGAAGATTTCTGCCACATTATGGGGATAAACATATTAGGTCCAATGATTCGACCCCCATTACAATCTAAATTCACAGAAGAACTTGCAAGAAGACTAGGAGTAAAGCCTAAAAAAGCAATGAGATTCACAAACCATGAGTTACTGAACATGCGAAGACTCTTAGAAGAGCACCGAACTCCTAAATGTGAAAACCCTGTAAACTTTGCCCTAGAATCTCACAAGAAAACTCGAGATTTTACCTTATATTTGGGAATACTATCGACGTACTTTATGATATCCTTTAGGATGGATCACCAGTTGTCGAGCTTTTTCGCAGACCTTGCTGAATAACTCAGAAGAAAGCTAATTCGGTCCCCACAATATTCGTTGAGACCTTCGAGGGGTTATCCAATACGAACATGCAAGAAGGGGCAGAATTTCGAGGAAGCCTACATTTGCTTTATATATGGCAATGCATTCAACTCCGCATCATATAATTCCCTTAAATTAAGGAAAGTAAATATGACAAATTCATAGGTAAGGAGGTACTGGTAGATTTCGCATCTATTTAAGATTGGAGAGACTAGATCTCAGGTTTAACTCGACGGGACGTTAATTGGAAAAAAAAATGGAATTAAGAACAGGCGAAGGTACCGTGCTTGCATCGAAAGGATATGATTAGGTAACACTTACAGGATTGCTGAATACATCTTTCTATTGCCCGAAGATGGTACCGAAATAGATAGAACTCCCTTCGTGGATCCTAGTGTACCCAAAGAAGAGACACCCTATCAGAGGACTAACTACTCACCTAGTTGAACACATAGCTATCACTTGGGATCATCTAATGCTTACAAAATCAGAGGATAAGTCAACACTTAAGAAGTAAAAGAGGGAAAAAGCAGAACATGCTTAAAAAATTAATAGAGTTCCAAATTGAGTCATTATTATTTTTATAATAAGAGGAGAGTCTCCTCATTTCTTTTGTAGTTAAGTTAAAATAAGTTGTGTGCTTTCAATTTGTTTTGTGCCAAGTGTTTTTTTTAATAAAACATTCATAAATTGGTATAAACCTTAATCATGGTTCGAGGTCTCTCAAAATAAATTCCTGACTAATAATAAATCACTTCGTCAGATATTGTTTTGATCAGCATGTTTCATCAATTAATAACTCTAAATTGGAAGGGTTAGTAAAAAATGTTATCACGAGGAATCATTCGTCAATCATCAATCTTTAATCTATTTTTTATGGGGTTTCAGGTTACCATTGCGCTTAAACTAAAGCGTTCACCACCTAGTTGGGGTTGAGAGTCAAGTCGATTAGGGAAAACGTTAGCACCAAGTGAACCATCAGAAATTGCCTTAGAATCCGAACTCATAGAGATCCGTAAGATCATGACAGTTATCGCTATGCACATAAATATCAGTCTATCCAAGTCCAATCATTCTACCCAAACCCAACCTACCACCTAAGCCCATTGACTTCTCAACCTAATACTATACCTATTCAAACCACTACCCAATCACTTTACCCAAGCCCAACCCATCTACCCAAGCCCAATATTACAATTAATTACCCAAGATCATCAAAGTGGGACACATGTCACCACTTCATCTCACATCTCTCATTCAACTACCTACCCATCACTTTTCTCTAAAAAAATCATCTACCCACACATCAATCTATCACCTTTCCTTAACATACCCATCATTATTCCCTACAAACCCATCTCCATAAGCCAAATCCATACCTCTTCTCTCTAATCCACTTATCTAAATATCTAATCTCCACACATTTTGACACATATTACCACCTCCTTTACCCTCCCGAAACCTAACCAACTAACTCTCTTACACCCTTATTTTCTTAACCAAACACCACTCCATTCAACTCATCAAACACTCAACCAACAAATCACTCTCTTACACCCTTATTCCCTTAACCAAACACCACTCATTTCATTTCACCTAACACTCAACCCAAATGGGTTGAAAGATCCAACCCATTTGGGTTACAAATAACCCATTTATACCTCCTTAAACAAATACTCTTCCACCATCCTCAATTTACACACACCCCTCTCACAAACCTCACACCATTTTATCATTTCTCATCATTTCACCCAACTCTATCCCTAAAAGTAACTCCAAAAACTTTATAAAATCCCCCATTCTTTATAAAATTTTCTCCCACTAAAAAATACAAAAAATACCTCCTCACTCTCAACTCTCTCTATTCTCAACTCACTACTCACTATCAATTCTTTACTCTCTCTCAAGTAAGTCAAGAAAAATCAAGGAAACATATCTTCAAAGATAAAAAAAGATCAAGACAAGATCAAGTTGGATTTTGGACAAAAGAGAAATACTTTCTCTCTCTCCCTCTTCTTTCCCTTCCAACTTCCCCTCTTCCATCTCTCCCCTTTCTTTATACTCATGCACACACCACAAAAGATTTGAATCATAGAAGGGTCCATTTATCAATAAGGAGGACCACAACAGTTTGAACCCAAATCAAAGTCCCTCGCACTCGAGGGCACAATTAGATTTTTTCGATTTTTCTTTATTTATTTATTTTCAAAATGACCGAATCCGAGGTTACCAACAACAGTGGAAGGAATAGGGTGTCCACCTTCCCTACTCCATAATATGGACCCTTTACTTAGATCCAAGGTTGGACCAATAGAGCCTATCCGTACAAGAGTCATTAGATGCTAAAAAATAATTTTTCAAAAAAAAACAACCCAGGTAACCATTCACACCCTTTTACAAAAAAAGGATAGTAGCGACTCCAAAACCCCAACTGAGAGAGATATTTGAAAGCGAAAATCTTGTATCCATTTGTGTTTATCTACTAATGTTTGTTATGTTCTTTTTATTTTTTTTATTTTTATGGAAGAATGCATCTAATATTTACTTGTTTGCACTTCGTATTTTTCTATTTTTCGTTGGACAAATGACTTGTAAGATGGATACATTTTTTTTCGAAAAATGCATATGCATATGCATTTCATAGCCCAATGCACAAATCACCCCCTCCATTGTTAATATCGTAGGCCCGGATATCGGTATTCTCAAGTCCCTGAGATTGTTATTTTGGGTGGCGGGGAGGAGAACATCTACCCCATTAACCAACCTGAGATGTGGACACTTCAGTGTACATCGAGGTTTAAAGAATGGATATCCAAAAAATCTCCTAAAAATCTGTATGTATCTAAGCGTGATTAATGGACTTAGGATACTAAGATCTTCAAAATCATGTATATCCATCTCATATTCACATGTTGTAATTTTTTTTTAGCCTACGAAAGCAAATTATATAGATTTAGACCATTTTTTTTCCTCTGCATGTTCCTTTGGTAAATGGGGAAATCCACTTTTCCTTTATGTTTAGCATCATAAAAAAAAAAATAGCCTAAGCCAAAAAACAAAGGCAATGTGCCTCAAAATCCAGAAATTCGGGGGCCAAAACAAGACAAGACTCAAAACAGAAAGTTGAAGCAATTTTGGCCAGCTAGAAAAGATTCTAGTCCGTTCTTCATACATGGACATAAGAAAATATGCTTAGTCCGTGCTTCATGCATGGACCAGTGTGAGGGCACTCAAAAATTAAGGTTCTGACCCATATTTAAAGCATGAACTAGTATAAAAGTACCTCAGTCCGTGTATTAAATACGGACTCAAAATTTTTTTTGCTCATTTCATTACTTTTATCAATCCTGAAAATTTTCTCTTAGACTTTATTTTTTTTTTTGGGTTTTAAGGCTTAAAATTAATTAAATTAACCACTTTTATCGTTAAGTTTAGGGCCCTCGACTCACCACCTTTTGCTTGATCTAAATGAAGTTCGCTTACTCTCTACAGGTCAAAATTGATTCTGACCCAACGTGGCACACTATCAACCTTGATCACAATCAGACCCACTATCATCTATCACCGATGGACAACTCAAATTAGGTTCACAACTCAAATCGGGTCAACGACCTGAATTCAACTCAAATCGGATCCATGACCTGTATCTAATCCAAATCAGATCCATGACCTGACTCCAACCCGAAGAGGATCCATGACCTATATCCACTTCAAATTGGGCCCACGACCCGTATCCTCCTTTCAAAACGGGTCCATGACCCGTATCTAACTTAAATTGGGTCCACAACCCAAATCCATCTTGAATTAGGTCTACGACCCATATCCATATCAGATGGGTCCACGACCCATATCTATTTCGATTTGGGTCCATGACCCAAATCCATCTTGAACTGGGTCTACGACTCAATCCATCTCAAACTAGGTCTATGTTCCATATCCAATCCTGATGTGGTCCACAACCCATATCCATTTTGAATCGGGTCCATGATTCACATTAGACCTAAGCGAGCCCATCATCTAATTTCAACCTGAACCATGATCCATATGTGATCCATCAAGTTCAACAATCTGTCAATCAATCCAAATGAATCAAATTATTTTCCAACAAATTAGACTTGAAAAAACAATTCAAAAAAAATTTAAGTACAAATTGTAATTCTTGATCAAAGTCAGTACCTAAAAACATTCTTACCATATTGATATGAGGGAAATAGGCTGCGTCTATTCAAGAAAATGAGGTAACATAAGAGTACCGTTACTAAGGCATTGTGCGCCACCTCTTCCCTGGGGATCTGACTAGTCGATCTTGATTTTAGATTATTGAATTGGTACTAACAAAAAATATGTTTTACCAAATCGATTCGTTTCTAGTAATTCATTTTTACAAAATGTTTTACCAGTTTCATGATGATGTCAGCTCCGTGCTAATGCCAGTCATATGTTTTAATTATGCCAACTCCATGTTGATGTTAGCTCCGTACTGATGTAA
This sequence comes from Akebia trifoliata, assembly GCF_017979445.1. NCBI lineage: Eukaryota > Viridiplantae > Streptophyta > Magnoliopsida > Ranunculales > Lardizabalaceae > Akebia > Akebia trifoliata. The sequence goes on along the minus strand of NC_141388.1, from coordinate 28,411,063 downwards.
TCTGTCTTTCAAATTATACCAACTCAGTGTTGATGCCAGCTCTGTACTGATGTAATCATTTTTTTTCTAATTATGTTAACTCCGTGTTGATGCCAACTCCGTGTTAATGCTAACTCCGTGCCGATGTAATCATTTTTTCAAATTATATCAACTCTGTGTTGATGCCAGCTCCGTGCTAATGCCAATTCCATGCTGATGTAATCATGTTTTCAAATTTTACCAACTTCGTGTTGATGCCAGCTTCGTGTTGATGTAATTCTTTTATACCAACTCCGTGCTGATGTAATCTTTTTTTAATACTTTACTAAGTTCGTATTGATGTCAACTCCGTGCTAATGTAATTATTTTTTCAAATTATACCAACTTTGTGTTGATGCATACTCCATGTTGATACATGTTCCGTGTTGATATAATCTTATTTTTAAATTTTACCAACTTCGTGTTGATGTTAGCTCCGTGTTGATGCCAGCTCCGTGTTGATGTAATCATGTTTTACCAACTCCGTGTTGATGTAATCATCCTTTTTAATATGTTTACCAACTCCATGTTGATGCCAGCTTCGTATTGATGTAATTCTATTTTTTTAAATGTTTTACCAACTTCGTGTTGATGTAATTATCTTTTTCAAAATTTTATCAATTCCATGTTGTTGCCAGTTCCGCGCTGATGTAATTCTTTTTCAAATTTCACCAACTCTGTGTTGATTCTATCTCGGTGCTGAAACCATTTTTACAAAAATACGAAACCCAGTTCCGCGTTGATGCCGGTTCCGTGCCAATGCTAGCCTCGTGCTAATGTAACTCAAATTTTCAAGAGCACGTAATCCAACTCCGTGCTGATGTCAATTATGTGTTGATGCCAGTTCTGTGGTGATGTAACAATATTTTCAAAAACACGTAACTCAAACTCGTATTGATGCTAACTCCATGTTGATGACAGCTCCATGTTGATGTAACTTACAATTTCAAAATATCCAATCTGGTTCCATACCGATGCCAACTCTATGCTGACAAATCACACTTTTAAATTTATTATTTTTGGGTGCCATCCCTAATAAATATCAGACATAATAAAACATCATGCATTTTTGTAAATAGTATACTGCCACTTGGGTTTTTGTATCTATAGGTAGCCAAGTGAAAGAAGTATAAGTAACCAAAGGAGCCTTCATATTTCTTCCGATCATCAACCACCATGAGTACTTCTAAAACATCACAACTTGCAACACCTAAAATAATAAATATCGATACAAGGATTGGGGCACTGTTGAAAATCATGAAACAACAATAGAAAATTTTAAGCGCCGTGTTGGCCAATGCCAGTTTCATACAGGCCCAAACAATACCACACCAAGCGTCGGGATCAAATCATGATCTCCTAGAACAACCACGACAAAGGTAACAGATCACCCTGCCACCCACAATGCTGGGATATCAAAGACCCCCACTTCATTCCACAAAATCGACCACCTTATGTGGTCATTCAGGATTATGAATGCGATTATAGGGTCATAGAGGCCAAGAACATAACAGATGAGAAGATGGCCAACAGATTGAGTCTCTCTAAAAAGAAATGATGAGAATCAAAGGCAATAACACCTTAGGTGGGACTCTGTTTAAGGACCTCTGTTTTTATCCCAATGCATAACTGTCGGCCAAATTTAAATGTCCAGAATTTAATAAGTACAATGGATAGGATGCCCTCTATCACACCTGAAGTTATACTATGGGTCAATGTGCCAATAATTACTGGTACAATTGTTTCAAAGGAGTTTGACTGGGTCAACCCTTAAATGGTTCTCGGGATTGGACCATACACTAATAAAAAATTGGCAAGACCTGACTGAGATGTTCTGGTACAACTACCGGTTCAATACGGATGTAAGGTTGGATCAGAACGACATGACAAAAATGACATGGAAACCTAGAGAAACAGTGAATGAGTATGCTCAAAGATGGCGAGAGTCAACTTTATAAATGAAGCCAACAATGACTAAACAAGAGATGAATACCACGTTTATCTCGACATTAGGACACGTATTTTACACTTACTTGGTGGGACACACTACAGACACCTTCTCAAACTTAGTATAAGTAGCAAATCGGGTCGATGATGGGATTCTAATCGGCTTAATCTTTGATTTTGCAAATTTTGAGGCATAAACATGATGATCTACTTAAACAAAGTCAGAAGATAACAAAAAATGAGTCGTATTTCCTTTTTGAGAATATTTAATGGACATTCGTCCTCAGGAAGGTATTAATTTAGAATGTCCATCTTAAAAAAAAATCATATATATATATATATATATATATATATATAATATATATATATATATATATATATATGTATTCCCTTCCTAGAAATATTTATCGGACCTTCGTCCTTAGGAAGGGTCCATTTAAAAAAATTAAAATATTTCAAAAACAACTTTCAATTATTAGTTTCATGACTATAAAGAATTTAGAATTAATGAACAAAATGAGTATCCTGTCAAATTTTGAAGAGTCAGATTCAATTCGATTAAAGGACTGAAGACGACTCAAAAACCTAAAGATTATCGTGATACTCTTTTCAACCCATTTTAATTACTCCCAGCTCGCAAGAATATAAACTGTGAACGACAAAATAAAAAGACTTTTTGTTTAAACTGGGGCACTCCCCATGTTTCACAGCCCTAAGACAATAAAAAATCTCATTTCATCCACATACTGATTTGTTTCTCCTTAGAGATTTTTCTCACAAGACTTATCGAAAAAGAAAATGAAAAATATATGTCAATTCAAGGGCAAGCCTAAACGAAAGATCCTAAAGATCCCTAGGAAGAATATCGAAAATGATCAATGAATAAAAAAGTATGTCAAAAGAATACAGAAAAGAAGAGCAAATAAACGAAAGTTTAGCAAAATATTTTAGGCCTTGTGAAAGGGGAAGATTCTAGTCCAATTACGAAGGATCATCCAATGTCAAGGATTCAAATATGCAAAAGTTTTATCTCTTAAGTCAACAAATATTAAATGACCTCAAAATATGTTCTTGAAAAATCAAATCTCGAAATGATGAGAGGCCTTCTTTCTAATACCCTAATATATCTATCGTTAATCAACCCACTCGAGTCATTATTATCCTTTAAATATCAACATACTCAAAAGAAATATCTGGACTTTCCTCAAAAAATCATCGATGAACGTCAACATGTATTTGCATTCACCATGTAATACAATTGGAGATAGACCTAATAAATTATAATGAATATAATCCACAATACCCTTAGTTATGTGAATATCCGTACTTAACTTTACTCTACACTACTTCCCAAAAACACAATGCTCACAAAAGTCTAATTTTCCAATTTTCTCCCCATCAAGCAAATCATGTTTGCTCAAGACTATCATCATTCTCTTGCTCATATACTCAAGGCGCATATGCCCCAATCTAGTGGTGTCCAAATCTGCTGTTAATACTGATGCCTCACATGTAATTGTCTATCCTTACAATGTGTACAACCCATTTGTAAACACCCCAATTTGCATGAACCCGTTAGGAAAATCAAAATTTCCTCGAATTGATTCCGAGTTAGACTTAAGCCTCTCAATGGACCCGCATTGTCACTTGGCATCATTATTCATGCATACATGCATACTTATTACATCTCATATCATTGCATGCCCATACCTTGTCCCTAATCCACTTTAAACCCATATCCATCACTCATATCCTATCCAAGTCCATAAATAAAGTTCATATCCTAAGCCCAAACCCAAGTCCATATCCTAACCCAAACCCAAGCCCAACATCAAGTCCACTCCAAATCCATTCTCTCATACCCCTTCACAAGATGACACATGTTGATATCTCATAAGCCCCCAATACCCAAAGCATCATCTAATTGGAGAGTCAACTTCCCATTTGTGAAAACTCAAGAATGCCCTTCTCAAAAAGTTTAGTCAAACCAAAAAGGTTATTTGGTCTTTGATAATAATACATAAAGGTGATAGAACTTCATACAAATGAAAAATCCAAAAAGAAATAACCTAAACTTTATGTCCATTCTCTTTATTTTTAGGGTTGGACCACTTTATCCCAAAAAATTCTCCAAAAACTCTATAAATACCCTCATTTTCTATGAACAACTCATGCTCTCAAGCCCCATCTCTCAACCTAAAACTCTGCCAAAATCCCTATTCATTCTCTCATCTTCCAAAGTTCAACTCACTCAACCTTCAACCACCTCACTCAACTCTTAAGTTCACTTCTCAAATATCAAGTTCATTGAAAACTACCAAGGGACAAGGTGGGGTTAAGATGTAGTTATTTATTTTAAAGCTTGCATCTTCTTCTTCTAATCCTCTACTTTATTTTCTTTTTAGAAATCCCTTAGGATGTAATGCACACCCTCTCCCATCCCCGGTAGATTGGACTAAGGTTCGATTGAAAGGATGGGGGTTGAAGTCCTTTTTACCTTAATTTTATGCATCATATTGTACACAATGCACACACTCACTTATGCATGCCAATGATGAAGAGATGTGTCACCTTCTTGATGAGGTGAAACACTAAGTTTCTAGCCATGCATACATGCATCAAGGTTGTGACCTCAAGGGAACTCCATCATGGGGTCTCTTTAAAAGTTCAAATCTACATTCATATGCCCAAATGCAATGTGACTACATGGGTCATTCTCTTCCATAGAATGCCCTTAATGTCACTTTGAAATCAAAACCCTTTTGAAAATGAGACATTTCACTTTAATGCACACACCACCCTTGTCATACATTCTTATGCATTTTTTAATATTTATTTTCTCAAGTTTTTACAAAATAAAATGGCCAAGCAAGATAACCACCTTTGGTGGAGATGATGGGGTGCCTAACACCTTCCCCATCCTCTAACTGGACCTCCTTACCTAGATCTTATGTAGACCGTACCCTTTCCAACAAATGAGAGTTACTACAATGCCATGAAAAAATGGTCTTCAAAAAAATTGATTCGGGTGCCCATTCACACCCATTTTCTAAAAAGAATGGTGACGACTCCAAACAATGTAGCATTGAGGTTCATGGTGAACATTTCATGTCTACAACTTGGCGACTCCATTGGGGACATGTGGGTTCAAACCGTTTTTACTTGGCCATTTGTTCTTCCATGAAAAATATCCAACTTTCTTTCTTGTTCCTATTTTGTTTCTAACATGTTTGTTGTTGCTTAACTCCATTGCCTTTATGATTTTTCTTTCTTTGTGGGAGTGTATGTAATGTTTATTTCTTTACTTGTTCAAAGTTGTAAGGGTTGATACACATTTGTAATGTACTTGTGCACATTCGATTCATATCTCAGTGCACAAACCACCACCTCCTATTTTACAAATCTAACCCCGGATGCCGGTACTCTCAAGTCTCCTAGATCGTTCATTTGGGGAGGCGGGGAGGAGAACATCCACCTCAATCACCAACTTAAGAAGTGTACATTTCAATGTGCATGGATGTTTGAAGATTGAGTAACCTCAAACCACCTATAGCCGCATGCATTAATACGATTAGAGGTGTAGGACACAAATGTCAAAATGTATCAACTCTTAGGAATGTAATAAGTTCTCTTTTTTATCTCTTGAAAGCAAGGTTGTAATGTCCAAAAGAATAAGGGTGTATGGATCCTAGGAGTCCCAATGGTTCTTCCCTTAGGTAAAAGGGAAGAAATTCTTTTAAATACTCATGGTTATTACCATTTATTTACATGTCAAAAGGAAAAAACCTGAAAACAGTAGACTTTAGACCTATAGCAATGAGCAAGACAATAAACATTGGGCAACAAAACAATTCGGAATGAAAAATTAGCTACTGGTTCGGTCACACAAAACGGACTAAAGAAATGAAGTAAAGTCCGTTAATATAGAACGGACTGGAGGTTTTTATCTCAGTCTGTTTTGTATAAACGAACGCAGAATTGTATCTGAAATCCATTTTCATAAGCGGACTTAAGTGTTTTACTTCAATCCATTCTGTAAACGCGGATCAAGATTTGAAAGCTCATTAATTCTCATACTATACGGCCATATCCACAATCCATATCCATATCCAATTGGGTCCACGACCCATATCAACATCTAAATGGGTCCACGACTCATATCAACATAAAAAATGGGTCCACGACCCGTATCCACTTCCAATTGGGTCCACGACCGATGTCCATATCCAAATGTCCATATCAAAAATGGGTCCACGACCCATATCCACTTCCAATTGGGTCCACGACCCATGTACATATCCAAATGTCCATATCCAAATGGGTCCACGACCTATATCCACTTCCAATTGGGTCCACGACACATATTCATATAAAAAATGGGTTCACAACCCGTATCCACTTCCAATTGGGTCCACGACCCATGTCCATATCCAAATGGGTCCACGACCCATATCTATATCCAATTGGGTCCACGACCCATGTCCATATCCAAATGTCCATAACAAAAATGGGTCCACGACCTATATCCACTTCCAATTGGGTCCACGACCTATGTACATATCCAAATAGGTCCACGACCCATATCCACTTCCAATTGGATCTACGACCCATATCCATATAAAAAATGGGCCCACGACCCATGTCCACTTTCAATTGGGTCCACGACCCATGTCCATATCCAAATGGGTCCACGACCCATATCCATATCTAATTGGGTCCACGACCCATATCAACATCCAAATGGGTCCACGATTCATATCCACATTCAAATGGGTCCACGACCCATATCCATATCAAAAATGGGTCCACGACCCATATCCACTTCCAATTTAGTTCACGACCCATATCCACTTCCAATTGGGTCCACAACCCATGTTCATATCCAAATGGGCCCACGACCCATGTCCCTATCCAAATGGGTCAACGATCCATGTACATATCCAAATGGGTCCACGTCCCATATCCATTTCCAATTGGGTCTACAACCCATATCCATATAAAAAATGGGTCCACGACCCATGTCCACTTCCAATTGGGTCTACGACTCATGTCCATATCCAAATGGGTCCACGACCCATAATCATATCCAATTGGGTCCACGACCTATATCAACATCCAATGGGTCCACAACCCGTATCCATAACCCATATCCATTTCAATCGGGATCCACGACCCATACCCACTTTCAAATGGGTTCATGACCCATATCCATTTCGAGTCGGAACCACAACCCGTACCTAATGCAAATCAGAGCTATCAGTTAATCTACCTTTACAAAATGCCTTTTTAGATCCATGCTGACAAACCACCGGCTCCGTTCCGACAAACCTCCGACTTCGTGCTGATGAACTTTCGGCTTTGTGTTGATAAACCTCCAGCTCCATATTGACAAACCTCCAGATCCGTACTGATGAACCTTCGGCTCCGTGTCGATAAACCTCCAGCTTCGTGCTGACAAACCGCAACTCCGTGCTGATGAACCTTCGTCTTCGTGCCGATAAACCTCCAGCTCCGTGCTGACAAACCCCCGACTCCGTGCTGATGAACCTTCGACTCCTTGTCGATAAACCTCCGGCTCCGTGCTAACAACCCTCCGGCTCCGTGCTGATGAACCTTCGGCTCCATGCCGATCAACCTCCAGCTCCATGCTGACAAACAATCCAACCTCAACCAAATTCAGGATTTTTTTAATGCAACTTTACTAATTAATCCAATCTGATCTAATAAATCACCATGTATTTTCATTACGTAAATGATGTATTAATGCCTAACCTCTCATCCATAGGTGCCCAAACGACCTAGAAAGAAGTACTTACCGCCTGACAATCCTTCATATTTTCTACTCTCGCAACAGACCATGAGCACTTCGGAGCAACCTCAACAAACAGCGACAGAAGTAGTAACAGATCTTGCCTCGAAGCTTGACTTGGTAGTAAAGGCACTAGAAAAACACGATAAAATTCTAGATCTGCTAATGGCAAATCCAAACATCATTCAAACTGTACAACATCAGGCGTCCAGCTCGAATCAAGCCATACCCGAATAACTGCAACAACAACCTCCACAAGCACCAAATACCTTACCACCCACCGTCCCTACCAATCAAGGACCACCAATTCACATTCACTACAATCCACCACGACATGAGGTCATTCAAGAAGAAGAATGTGAATTCAGGGCAACTAAGGTAAGGAGTACCACAAAGGAGAAACTTGCAAGCAAACTCGAGGCAGTCGAGGAAGAGATCAGAAGGATGAAAGGAAAGGACTTCGCAAATAGAATGAGGTTTAGAGATCTGTGCCTGTACCCTAATGCACTATTACCATCAAAATTCAAATGCCCGGACTTCGAGAAGTATAATGGCATTGGATGCCCTCTGTCCCACTTGAAACTCTACTGCGGATCTATGTGCCAATTTTGTGATGATGATAAGCTGTTGGTCCAGCTCTTCCAAAGAAGTTTAACAGGGGCGGCCCTCTCATGGTTCTCTCAATTAGACCACTCTCGAATTAAGAGCTGGCAAGATCTAGCTACAATTTTTTCAGAGGAGTACAAATTCAATACAGATATGGGATTGGACAGGAATGATATGGCAAAAATGACCTGAAAACCGAAAGAAAGCGTGAAGGAATATGCCCAAAGGTAGTGAGAATCGGCTTCCAAGGTGAAGCCACCAATGACCGAACAAGAGATGAACACCATATTCATCTCAACTCTGGGCCACTCATTCTACACGCATCTAGTTGGTCATACAACTGCGAGCTTCTCATCATTGGTGCAAGTGGCGGATCGAGTTGAAGATGGTATTCAGACAGGTCTGATCTACGATTTATCCAGTTTAGGGGCACCAATAGGGGGGTCTACTCAACGAAAATCGGTAGTCTTGAACAAGAAGAAAGATGAAGCTCAAGTTAACAATGTACAACCCATTCGTCATTTCTTCATCCCAGCACCAAACCAGAGGCCGCCTATACCTCAGGTCCCTTTCAAGGTTTACCCACCTCAAGCCACACCAATTTCGCAAACATTCCAGTTGGGGCAAAATCCAATGTTTGGTCAAAACCCACAATTCGCCCAGAATCATCAAACCGAGCAGCGTAGACCCAACAGGGTCCCTCGAGTCTTCACCCGCCTACCTATGACTCTATCGGAACTACTCCCAACATTACTCAGGGGAGAATATCTTACTAAAAGGCAGCCAAACCCAGAGGCAATAAAGGGGCCAGGGTACAATCCTGATCAATTCTGTGAATTCCACATGGGAGCACCGGGGAATGCCACTGACCAATGTTGGCAACTCAAGCACCAAGTTCAGAATATAATCGACAGGAAAACGATCATCTTGGATGGTCCAGCAACCCAAGCAACTCAGCAGAATATTAACCAGAACCCATTACCGACGCATAATGGGGGAGGCAGTGGGCCGACAGTCAATGCCATATAGAGGGATGAACCGAGCTTCAACCCTTCAGTTCTGATAGCACCAATTGGCTCTAAGGTTAGAGTCAATCTGAGGAAAGAACCAACATCATCAAGCATCAATGCATTACCACCAAATACAACCAACCAATCATCATCCCAACTTCCAATCAATTTGGCCAATCTCACCATTCACTCCAACTCCCAAACCTCAAATCCTTCACGACCACCTCTCATCATCCCTTACGCATTACCAACTTCAAGCTTTCCCTCTCGACCACCTCTCATTATACCTTGCACCATAACAACTTCAAGCCCTCATTCCCGACCACCTCTTATCATATCCTGTACTGCACCGACCCCTCAAACTTCAAGCTTTTCATCTCGACCACCCCTCATCCTATCTTATACCAATCCACAAATCCCAAATATCACTACACCAACCGTCAAACCCAATCCACCACCTCTTATCCTTCATCTAAAATCGGACCCTCAACCCATGACCATCATGTCCCCCAAACCATTTACGTACCGCTCAAATCAAATCATCCCATGGAGTTATGAGACGATGATTGTGACATCCGCAGGGGTTGAGAAATCGAAGAGGCCCTGATAACGGACATTGGTCATATAACCAGATCGAGAAGATGTTACAAAATACCGAAAAAAGAACAGAAGAAGCAAAACGAAGAGGAAGAAAGACGGAAAAAAATGGTAAAATGAAAGTTTATAGAAAATGAACAAGTACCACCAAAGGAACCAGAGAAGAAGAAAGGCCGAGTAACCGACAAAAAAGCATCGGACCTCCTCAAACTCATTCGAAAGAGTGAGTACAACATAGTAGAGCAGTTAAACAAGATGCCAGCTCTGATCAGCATTTTCGACCTCCTACTAAATTCAGAGCAACATCGGGAATCACTACTTAAGGTTCTTAGTAGTGCACATGTGCCTAAAACCACCTCACCAGAAGAATTGGAGAAGACGGTCAGACAGATCATAACCCCCAATCCTATTACATTCACGGAGGACGAATTCATCAGTCGAGGGCGTGGTCACATTGAACCATTACATATTATGGTAATGTGCAAAGGTATGATGGTAGCGAGGGTACTGATTGACAATGGTTCGACTCTAAATGTCTGTCCTTTACAAACATTACATAAGCTAAACGCGGATATGTTTCATATCAGACCGACCAGGAGAACTGTAAGAGCTTTTGATAGTAGGAAGACTGAGTCGTTAGGGGAACTGGATCTCCCAGTCACCATTGGATCATGCTTGTTCGAAGTAACATTTGAAATGCTGGACATACTCTCAGCATTCAACCTCCTTCTAGGAAGATCTTGGATCCATATCGTAGGGGCAGTCCCTTCTTCCTTGCACCAGCGACTCAAATTCATCATGGAACAGAGGGTGATATCGATTCTAGTAGAAAATCTCATATCAGTCGATCTATCACCAGATGTACCATATATTGACGTAGAAATGACCGGGGAAAATGAGGGGCACCATTCTTTTCAGTTCACATCTGTCAATCATATCAAAAGAGAAAGGAGAAAACAAGGGCAACGTTGTTAGAAACAAATCTGATGATCGAACGAGTGATGAATAAGGTAGGATATCGTCCGAAACAAGGTTTAGGGCCTAAAGGAAAAGGTAAGGCCACTTTGATCAGCATGCAAAAACATACACCCTACTTTGGTTTTGGATTCAAGCCTACGATGAAGGACATCTCTGATATGAATGATAAAAAGAGGGAGCTTCGACTTGCACGAAGACAGAACCGAGAGCCTAATGTATGGAACTTGGGCAAAGTACCACACATCAGCATTAGCTTACCATAATCCTTGAAGAGGCAAGATGACTTATCAGAACTACCACCGATAAGTCACGCAGGAGAACCAAGTGTTGTAAGTATCGAACCCGTTCAATCGCAAGAAGACTCATTTGTTGAGTCCCCATATTCCTTTACATATGGCATGGACATCTTGTTTGGAGGGAATTCCGAAGGAAGTCAAAAAGAAGAAAGAGAGCCCGCCAAAGCAGAAGTCGCAAATTGCGAAGAAAAAAAACCATTGTTCCCCTTTCAAATCGATTGAGGATCTGTCGTAATTCCACCCACCCTACAAATACCTGCACTTGGATTTGACGACAGTCATCCGGAAGTGATGGTCGTATCTGAACCATCAAAGGAGCCATTCTCCCAACCTATCCATCCTATAGAGGAAGGGTAAGCCTTCAAGAATTGGGAAGAATACCCAATCACTTACGAGGCAGCCATGGGGTCCAGAATCCCTACGGCCTAAAAAAAAACGTCATTAGCAAAATCTCATTTGCCTGAGGATCATAATGAGCCATCGTCCTCGGAGCAAGACTGTTTTGGGGGCTCATCGTCGTCGCTAATGAATTTGCATGATTTTTCTTTATCTTGTTTCAGGCATACGAATAATCCGCAAAATCCAAAAAAATAAAAAATCTTTCAAAATTCAAAAAAATCAAATATCTTCAGAAACTCAAAAAAATCAGAAATCTTCAAAATACCAAAGGTTTTCAAAGAATTTCCTCAGTTGAATGAGCTTTGTGACAAAATAAAGTATGAAAGAGATGAGTATGACTTTGACCTTGAGTTCGACTTTGATCTCATGGGGATCGAAGAAGAGTCAGAGGAAGATGTTGAGTACCCTCCAAAAGAAATCAAAGAACTCATGGAACGTCACGAGAAGGGTGTTTAGCCAAATATCGAGGATACAAATTCAGTGAACCTAGGCACCGAAGATTACCCACGGATTGTCAAAATCGGAGTCCTATTAACGATCGAGCAGAAAGGGAAGATGACAAAGTCTTTACAACAATACCAAGATATCTTCGCATGGTCCTATCAAGACATGCCCGGGTTAGACACAGATCTAGTCGTCCATAAGTTACCTATCAAATCAGGAAGCAAGCCAGTCAAACAGAAATTACGAAGGTTGAAATCAAAGTGGACACTTAAAGTCAAGGACAAAGTAATAAAGCAGTTCCAAGCAAGATTTCCCGTAGTATCCACCTACCCTGAGTAGTTCGCAAATGTCTTCCTTGTACCGAAGAAAGATGGGAAGGTACGCATGTGTGCTGACTACCGAGATCTGAACAAAGCCAGTCCTAAAGATGACTTTCCATTACCACACATCGACACTTTGGTCGATAACACAGCGAGGCACGGTATGTTCTCCTTCATGGACGGCTTCTCGGGTTATAATCAGATAAAAATGGCAGAAGAGGACCAAGAGAAAACTGCGTTCATCACACCTTGGGGTACCTTTCACTATAAGGTCATGCCATTCGATCTCAAGAATGTTGGGGCAACTTACCAACGAGCCATGACTGACTTATTTCATTACATGATCCACAAGGAGATAGAGGTATATGTGGACGACATGATATCTAAATCTAACCTCGACGAGGATCATCTGGTAAACTTGAAGAAATTGTTTGATCGATTAAGGAAGTACAGCTTAAGGCTTAATCCAGCAAAGTGTGTATTTGGGACAACATCAGGGAAGCTATTGGGGTTCATCGTCAGTAGAAGAGGCATCAAAATCGATCCAGCTAAAACGAAGTACATTATAAATATGGAGCCACCCAAATCAGAGAAAGAGATCAGGGGATTCCTGGGGAGAATTCAGTACATTAGTCGATTTATCGCACAACTAACTCCGATCTGTGAGTCAGTGTTCAAACTACTGAAGAAGAATGAGCCGAAAGAATGGAATGAAGACTGTCAAGAAGCTTTCGACAAAATTAAGAGATACTTGCTTAATCCACCAGTCTTAGTTCCACCTACACCAGGTTGACCTCTGCTGATGTATCTTTCCGTGCAAGAAAACTCTATGGGCTGTGTACTGGGGCAACATGATGAAATTGGTCGAAAAGAGCAAGCCATCTATTACCTTAGCAAGAAGTTTACAAATTACGAGGTAAATTATTCAACTCTCGAAAAGACGTGTTGTGCCATTGTCTGGGCATCACAACGGTTATGCCATTACTTGCTCAGTTACTCGACTAAGCTCATTGCTCGGATGGACCCCTTGAAGTATCTCTTCGAGAAGCCGGCACTGACGGGACGCACCGCAAAATGGCAGCTACTATTATCTGAGTTCGACATCACCTATGTCACTCAAAAAGCCATCAAAGGAAAAGCCATTGCTGACCACTTAGCGGAACACCCACTGCCCGACTATGAGCCACTAAAGACAAATTTTCCTGATGAAGCCATCTTGTTTACTGAAGCCGAGAGTGACAATGAAGAGTCTAGCTGGAAAATGTACTTCGACAGAGCAGTAAATCAAAGGGAAAATAGAATTGGGGCAGTTTTGGTTAAGCCAGACGGGACTCATATCCCCATTGCACTCAGACTGAGGTTCCAATGTTCGAACAACGAAACCGAGTACGAAGCATGCATTGTGGGGTTTAAAATAGCGATCGACCTCGAAGTGGATGAAATAGATGTATTTGGAGACTCAAGTCTAGTAGTCTACCAGACAACGGGAGAATGGAAGACTCGAGAGCAGAGACTGGTTCCGTATCACGATTATCTCGAAAATCTAAGTTCAAACTTCACCCGAATCTCATTTACTTATATGCCGAGGGCTAAGAACCAATTTGCAGATGCATTGGCTACTCTGGCCTCAATGATCAGCATCTCCGAAGACACCATAGTCGACCCTCTTTAGATTGGTATTCAAGACGAGCCTGCATATTGCTTACCTGTGGAGGTCGAAGAACTTGAGGAAAAATCATGGTACGCAGACATCAAGGCATTGTTAGAGGATCGGACTTTTCCACCAGATGCCTCGACAACGGACCAAAAGACTATTCAGAGACTGACAGGATAGTTCTTCTTGAGTAGTGGAGTCTTATACAAAAAGTCGCATCACGAGGTTCTCCTCAGTGTGTAACACAAATAGAAGCTCAACGCTTAATCGAGACCGTGCATGGAGGAGTCTGTGGACCTCACATGAATGTACATATGCTTGTAAAGAAGATTATGAGAATGGGTTACTATTGGATGACTATGGAGAGCGACGGGTACCAACATGTTCGGAAGTGTCATTTGTGTCAAATCTATGCCAACAAAATCAATGTACCACATTCAGAATTGCACAATATGACTTCTCCTTGGCCCTTCTCACTCTGGGGCATGGATGTCATCGGGTAGATCAATCCTCAAGCTTCTAATGGGCATCGCTTCATTTTAGTCGCCATCGACTACTTTACGAAATGGGTAGAAGTAGCATCTTACGCCAATGTTACAAGGGGCAATGTCTTAAAGTTTGTAAAGAACAACATCATATGTCGGTACGACCTTCCAAGCGAGATAGTAATCGATAACGCCAAAAATCTCAAGAACAAAGACATGTCCAAAATGTGCAAGGATTTTCAGATCACCCATCACAACTCAGTCATTTACAGATCAAAGATGAACGGAACAGTTGAAGCCGCTAACAAAAACATCAAGAAGATCATCGAAAAAATGGTCGTTACTTACAAGGATTGGCACGAGATGTTACCCTTCACTTTGCATGCTTATCGAACGTCAATCCGAACTTCGACTAGGGCAACGCCTTATTCACTGGTCTACGGAATGGAAGCAGTCCTGCCCGTTGAGGTTGAGATTCCCTCCCTTCGAATCTTAAAACAAGTCGAATTGGATGAGGCAGAATGGTTCCAAGCCCGATTCGATCAGTTAAACTTAATAGAGGAGAAACGACTTTCAGCAATCTGTCATGGGCAAACTTATCAACGGAGAATAGCACGTGCTTATAACAAGAAGGTTCGACCTCGAGAGTTCGTACCCGGAGACCTAGTTCTGAAAAAGATTATACCAATACAAGAAGATGCCAGAGGGAAGTTTCGCCCAAATTATGAGGGGCCATTTGTAGTCCAAAAGGTACTGTCTGGGGGAGCATTGATTCTCATAGAGATGGATGGGGAAGTCTTTCCGCAATCGATCAATGCTGACACCGTTAAAAAATATTACGCTTGAAGTCATCCTTAGAAATGAAGAGAAGCCATCTTTCTACTAGCTGAACAACTATCTACCATTAGTTAACCATTTTTGAGCCATCACATTCATTTCTTAACCCAGGATCGGGGTAAGTCACCATTATCAAGGAAATCCAATAAATAAATAAATAAATAAAGCAATACAAAGTCAAAACAAAAATACCAAAGTATACTCCTGGCCCGCATGAGGATAAACTGTGAATGGCTAAAAGTACAAAAAAGTAAAAAGTCAAAAACCTCAAATGTCTGATCTAAAGCTCGACCCAAATCTCCTACCTAAACAAGTTCGGGTGACGATGGGAGGAGACATAGATCATATTTTCGAAACAAAAATAGACAAACCCCGTGTCCAATCTACCCCTCAATAAATCCAGACTCAGCCTTCCTTACATCCTTTCACAACCTAGCTTAAGCTTACGTTTCGTCCTATTTAAAGTCTTCTTAGATCAGGAAATGGTTCAAGGCAACTCAATCACAGTGGAAGCACGTCTTGAAAAACATTGTTAGGGTATAGTTGATTTTGCTACTTAATTGAGATTTCAAGCCACAAAAGTCGTTGGAAGATCCGAAAAGGGAGGTCAGGTCAAATATTTGAAAAAAATGAGCGACTTGAAGTGTAGAGTCATTGATCTTGAATCTCAACTTGAGTCATCGCACCATGAAAATCGTCGGAGGAACTCGAGAGGGGAGTCCAGATTTGTTACTCAAGAAAGAGCGCCACTAGAAGAGTAGAGTGTTCGATCATCGCAGCTCAACTTGAGTCACCAAGCCACAAGAGGCATAGAGAAACCAAGAAGGTATTCAAAGCAAAAAATCTATAAAGTAAGCATAGACTGAAAGGGCATAGTGAAAACATGCAAGGGCACCATGAGTAAAAAAATCAGTCTATGACAAGATCAAAACCACCGGCATGATGAAAACCCAAAAAGGGCGTCAATGCGCAAAAATGTGGAAATCGGGTCTAGTGAAAACCGTAACTGGCGCCAGGGGCAAAAATGAAAAAATAAATAATAACAAAAAATAAAAAATAAAAAATAAATAACTCCTGACCCATAAGAGTATAAACCGTGAACAACAAAAAAACTCGAAATACTCAATGTTCCAACGGATACAACGAAGATAACTCAGTCTCAGGGATGACTCTAAAGAGGCTAAGGATTAGCTGACACTTGTATCCTCGACATTTGGCAAAGACACCATGATTGTTGACATTTAGAGTCATCAAACACTAGTCTGTCACAGATTATTCGACAAAGGCGATATTTTAAAATCTAAAAAAAATAAAAAACAAAAATCAAAAAATCAAAAATCAAAAATCAAAAAATGAAAAAAAAAATGCATCATCAAAATTATTATTTTTGGCCTATGACGAAGAATCTAGGATTTTTATTAAAATCAAGAGTTTTCGAAAGTAGTAGATATATCTGAGGCCATTACATAAAAACCTATTTCATTCATTTCAAATAGTGTTACATCATCTTTTCAAAAGTAGACTACGAAAAGGAACAACAGGCAAGGAATCACTCATATATCCCCTAAGGAGTATAGTAGGCACCAAATCTATCCTTTAAGGCTTTGATTTGAGAAGACTTGTCAATGATGATTATCTCCGCATCCGAGGTAAGATGACTCACCGAATACTCAAATATCAAGTCGTCATGCATTTTCAAAGCAAGTCCCTCTCAAGAACGGCCACACTACGTTAAGCCCTCCCAAGACAATCCCGTAACTTTCATGAAGGGGAAACTAAGTTCAAAATTCAAAATCAATGAGGGAAAAAGAAAATATATTTCAAAATTGCATTGCATGTTTAAAACGTCGATCACTTTCAAAAATCATAAAAAATTGGTATCTAAGATTTCAAACGAGCTCCGTGCCACGAAATCAAGGGTTTCAAAAAGGCCAACCATGTCAGACCTCGTGCTTGGGTTGCCACATTTTACAAAAAAAAATTCTTCAATCCATCCGACGTTTTTAATCATCAGGCAATAAATTATTTCGGATCCTTGCAAATAAAGGGTCTAATTTATTCTTTGCAGTTCTTTACAAGCAACACCTGCAAAAAGGGGCAGCTGTAGACACCCCAATTTGCACGAACCCGTTAGGAAAATCCAAATTTCCTCGAATTGATTCCGAATTAGACTTAAGCCTCTCAATGGACCCGCATTGCCACTTGGCATCATTATTCATGCATACATGCATACTTATTGCATCTCATATCATTGCATGCCCATACCTTGTCTCTAATCCACTTTAAACCCATATCCATCACTCATATCCTATCACAAGTCCATAAATAAAGTTCATATCCTAAGCCCAAACCCAAGTCTATATCCTAATCCAAACCCAAGCCCAACACCAAGTCCACTCCAAACCCATTCTCTCATACCCCTTCACAAGATGACACATGTTGATATCTCATAAGCCCCCAATACCCAAAGCATCATCTAATTGGAGAGTCAACTTCCCATTTGTGAAAAACTCAAGAATGCCCTTCTCAAAAAGTTTAGTCAAACCAAAAAGGTTATTTGGTCTTTGGTAATAATCCATAAAAGGTGATAGAACTTCCAATCATACTCTCAAAAGGTGAGAATCTTCAAGTACATACATGGAGTTCTCCCATTAGTCCATTTCAAAATTATACTTCCACCCTTGCTTTATGTGTTATTTACAAATGAATCAAGATCTACTTTTCACCTATCACTTCACCTTTACACATGTCATTCTCCTACTCACCCTCCCAAAAGTACTTTTGTTATCCCAATGGTCCATTTCAAAAATATACTTTCACCCTTTCTTTATGTGTTATTTACAGATGAACCAGGATTTACTTTTTACCTACCACTCTACCTTTACACATGTCACTCCCTTATTCACCCTCCTAAAAGTACTTTTGTTCTCTTATCTCTATTTACCAAAAAATCAAAAATCAAATAATACTTTTAGGATTTCTTCACAAATGTCATCTTTACCCTCATACAAATGAAAATTCCAAAAAGAAATAACTTAAACTTTATGTCCATTCTCTTTATTTTTAGGGTTGGACCACTTTATCTCAAAAAATTCTCCAAAAACTCTATAAATACCCTCATTTTCTATGAACAACTCATGCTCTTAAGCCCCCATCTCTCAACCTAAAACTCTACCAAAATCCCTACTTATTCTCTCATCTTCCAAAGTTCAACTCACTCAACCTTCAACCACCTCACTCAATTCTTAAGTTCACTTCTCAAATATCAAGTTCATTGAAAACCATCAAGGGACAAGGTGGGGTTAAGATGTAGTTATTTATTTTAAAGCTTCTTCTAATCCTCTACTTTATTTTCTTTTTAGAAATTCCTTAGGATGTAATGCACACCCTCTCCCATCCCCGGTAGATTGGACTAAGGTTAGATCGAAAGGATGGGGGTTGAAGCCCTTTTTACCTTAATTTCATGCATCATATTGTACACAATGCACACACTCACTTATGCATGGCAATGGTGAAGAGATGTGTCACCTTCTTGATGAGGTGAAATACTAAGTTTCTAGCCATGCATACATGCATCAAGGTTGTGACCTCAAGGGAACTCCATCATGGGGTCTCTTTAAAAGTTCAAATCTACATTCATATGCCTAAATGCAATGTGACTACATGGGTCATTCTCTTCCATAGAATGCCCTTAATGTCACTTTGAAATCAAAATCCTTTTGAAAAGGGGACATTTCACTTTAATGCACACACCACCCTTGTCATACATTCTCATGCATTTTTTAATATTTGTTTTCTCAAGTTTTTACAAAATAAAATGGCCAAGCAAGGTAACCACCTTTGGTGGAGAGGATGGGGTGCCTAACACCTTCCCCATCCTCTAACCGGACCTCCTTACCTAAATCTTAGGTAGACCGTACCCTTTCCAACAAATGAGAGTTACTACAATGCCATGGAAAAAATGGTCTTCAAAAAAATTGATTCGGGTGCCCATTCACACTCATTCCCAAAAAGAATGGTGGCGACTCCAAACAATGTAGCATTGAGGTTTATGGCGAACATTTCATGTCTACACCATTCATTTTCAGCATTTTCATTACCACAAGAGCACCCTTAGAGACCCAAATAACTTCACCTATTGCCTTGTAATAACGACCATTTGAGTCTAACATACCCAAGGAAATTAAATTTTTCTTCAATTTTTGAATATGCCTGACATCTGATAATGTCCCACAATATTATCAAACATCTTCACCCCAACTATACCCATCTCGACTGCCTTACAAGCAACATTATTTCTCATAAAAACTTCACCCTCATCAATAGGTCGATAGGTTGTGAATCAGTCTTTATTGGGACATATATGATAGGTACATGCCAAATCAAGAATCCACTCTTCACCTGAGAGATTGGTAGAAAGTGATAGTACATCACCGTTGTTACTATTTCCATTTGTCATTGCTGCATCAGCAACATCATGGTCATTATGTTTTTGTTTTCCCTTCCCTTTATGCTCTGCACAATCTCTTTTAAAATGTCTTTTTTATGACAATTGAAACACTTTAACTTCCTAGTCTTCGATTTTAATGTAAACCATCTTCTTCTATTATGGTGCCCTTTATAATTTGATCTCCCCCTAACAAACAAACATTCGCTTGAGTTTTCTGTAATTTCATCCACCTTCTTCTTAAATTCCTTAGAATTTCAAGTAGATTTAATCTCCTCAACTGAAACATTAGTTTTACCATACATTATGGTGTCAACGATATTCTTATACGAGTGTGATAAAGAATAAACCAAAAGTATGGTTTGATCTTCTTCATCAATTTTAACACCAACATTCTTTAAATCCAAAAATATTCATCAAGATGATCAGGAATAGAACTACCTTCTCGCATTCGCAAAGTGTAAAACCGTTTATTTAAATACCACCGATTTGTTAGAGATTTTGTCATGTACCGAGTTTTCAACTTTTTCCATGGTAGATTTGTCGTGCCTGAATCACCAACCTCTCAAAGGACCTCATTCCCTAAAGATAACAAAATCTCACTATGTGCCTTCTCCATGATCTCCTCTTTTTGTTCTGGTTTCAACGAATCAGGCAAATTGTCACTTTCCAACAGTGCCTTCGATAAACCTTGCTGAACAAGCAAAACTTTCATCCGAACCCGTCATAAATTAAAATCGTTCCTTCTATTGAATTTCTCGACATCTGCCGTGTCTGAATCACTAACCTCTCAAAGGACCTTATTCCCTAAAGACAACAAAATCTCACTGTGTGCCTGCTCTATGATCTCTTCTTTCTGTTCTGGTTTCAATAATTCAGGCAAATTATCGGTTCCCGACAATGCCTTCGATAAATCTTACTGAACAAACAAAGCTTTCATTTGAACCCGTCATAGATTAAAATCGTTCCTTCTATCGAATTTTTTGACATCATACTTCATAGCCATAGTTTTGATACTAGTTTGTTAAAGAGAACCCTTAGATCCGAATTATTAATCAATAAGAACAATAATAATCTCACAACACATAAGATATACGTGGTTCAGTCAAATAATCGACTTACGTCCACGGGCGAAAACAACGATTTCACTATGATAACCAAAGAAGATGTAGGTTACAATTTCACTACCTCTCATATATATCTCTCTCACCCCATTATGGTTTCATTTCTTACCCTTTATATACTTAAGGTACAAAGAAGATAACGTGTCGGATCAAAATCCAAACCAAATGGGCCCAATAAACAAATTGTTAAAGGATCATCAAAATATCCAGGTTGAATCTACGACAACTCTCCATATACAAGAATAGAAGACATAACCCAACAACAAGGTTAAGGCAGGATCGAATTTGTACACAACCTAATCCCATGGTACCTAAGGTGCTAATCAGCTCAGCATAATCGAGTCAAACTAATTACCTGTTGAAAGAGTAAAGTAGAGCAGAGTAGATACTTTAGACAAGCTCGGATGCTTCTCGAGCTGGATTAAGAGAGTATTCTTGGAATCCATGAGTGATTGACTATGTCAATCACATTCTGTCCTAAGTGGATAATGTTATACTTTGTGAGAACTTTCGAATAGGTGATGTGACTAAGTAGATGGTTATGGAATAGGATTAGCCTATAATTAGGAAATGAGGCCATGAAGGGAAGGTACTTTGGGGGAAATTGGGTAAACCTTTTATTCTAACTTGAGCGTCGGAAGGTATTTAGCAAATACCATATCAGTGCCCAAGTACATTAGAGGAAGACAGATTCACCATTGAAGCTGCACTCAAAAACTACCTCTATAGCTGGTAGGGGATCAGATCATACAACTACTTAACCAATATTTAATGACCACTCTAGCCTCATGAAGATTCAAGTTAATGATCAGTAAGAGAGATCGTTTGAAATGATCAAATATTACAATTGTATCAACAACCATCTATTTTTGCTTGACAATCTTTAAAGTTGACTTTTAGATTCTATGGGCCACATTGAATATTAGATCGCACTAGTACAAACTAGATATACCAACCAATCCACTCAATTTTCCATATCTCATACCTTAACGGTATGTTTGATTGCATATGGAAAATAGGGTGGAAAATCAATTTCCATGGAAAATGACATTTTTCAAGTGTTTGATTGCACATGGAAATGGAAATTCATTTTCCACCCCATTCAAAAAGTCTAATAAATCATGGATTTCACTTTCCTACCCATATGGGTGGGAAAATGAAATCCACCCATATTTTCCATCATCAATTCTTCCCTACCACCACCATTACACTAACCTCGCCGTCGTCATCATCGTTGTCGTCACCATCGCCGTCGCCGTCGTCACCATTGCCATAGCCGTCAACTCCGTCTCCGACCACCTTCTCTCTCTCTTCTTATTTCTCTTATTCTCCTTCTTCTCCATCCCTCACCTCCTCCACCACCACCACCACAACGTTCTCCCCCCATCTTCCTCACTTACCTCCGTCGCTGCCGCCACCATCGCAGTCGCCGTAGCCACCGCCACCTCCATCACCACATCCTCCCCCCCTCCCTCTTCCTCGTCATCTTCTTCTTCCTCTCCCCCTCCTCTCATTTTCTTCCTCATTCTCCTCTTCTTCTTTTTTCTCATATTTTTTCATGATTTTATCCAAGTGAAATCAAACAATGGAATTTGATTTTCCAACCCTACCTATTTTCCACAACTAATTTTTCATGGATTTCAAATTCCATGGAAAGTGACTTTCCATGCAATCAAACATACCTAAGAAGAAAATTATAAATTCACCAACAATTGCTACACCTCTACCAAATGTTGAGCTTGTCGTTCACTACCTCATGTGCATTTTGGACAGACAACTAATCAAGCTGTGACTCAAGTGTTACACCTTAGAAATTGCAGTCAAAGATACAAAGCTTTTCGGATTTTCAACCTTGAGGGCAAGGTCATTTTGAAAATGGTTAGTAACAATCTTATTGTTATTTGCTTGTCTTAAAACATTTCTTATTGAATTTATTTCTTTACTAGAGCTCTAGCATCCTCTTTGGGGTTTAGGAGTGAAAGAGGAAAAATACTAAATTTGGAAGAATACTATTAGAAAAGGGAACAAAGGAGTGGAATCCACTTTGGGGTTAATGGGGGTAAGAATGGCATTAGGGGGGTATTATTCAAAACATGAGAAAAAAAAATATAAAAAACATTGCAGGAATGAAGAGGAAAGACACAATAATTGGAGGGGGCGTTTAGAGTGTGATCTAAAAGTTGTGTTTAATTATGTAGACTAATTACTCGAGTGAGAAAGTCTTGACTATTTGCCATCTGAAAAAGTAGAGAGATGTGGGTATTTGGGATTATCTCTTGAATAGTCCCTTGATTTGAAGGAAATCTTGGCGGTCGTCTTGTCATGTTGACAAAATTGGATATATTGTATAAATAAAAACTTTGTAGACTTCAAGCATGCACTCGAGTAAGCACATCTTCACAGAAATTTGAATTTTAACCATTGAATTTGAGCAATATTTTTCTTTTAAATCAAAAATCCAGAAAGAGCCATAGGTATAAAAAACAGGGATTTTGAAGATGTGTTTTTCGAGAATTTTATTTTTAAGTGGGATATGTATAGCCCGTCCGTGTACTGATTACTTTTGAGTGTTTCTTTTTTTGGGCTCCTTGATTCATGTTCTGTTTTCTTGTATAAGGGGCATCTCGGCCTCTGCCTTATCGTTCTTCAACAAAAAAAAAAGTACAATACAAAACCATTTCCTTGTTCCTTTGTTCATAACTCTAGTATCCTCAATGAAAAAGCCCTCTTTTAACTAAGCTTTCAGTTTCATAGTATACATCCTCATGTAAAAACCCATTGCAGATATGCAATCGGATATTCACCAAGAACATTCATAACATCATCTGCACGACCATAGTGACCGCCGCAAGTCACTAGAATAAGCCCCACTCATCTTTGCTCGAATAATGATTATAGCAAATGTCGTGAAATAATAATTAGTTTATATAAGCAAGGGCATTATGACTTCAAACCAGAATCTTCCACATTTTCGGCGTTGGCTGGATCTGGTAAGCTCTTCAGAATCTGTTTTAGATGAAAAATAAAGATAAAATTATGAAAACAGTACATGAAAATTGATAAATTACCAAAATGGTGCACTATTCAACTTATTTACTAAAACGGTAAATTTTGAAATGAACAGTATTTTTTTATTTTTCATACCAAAAATACTGTTTTAGCTTTGTTTTATAAAACAATATACATGTACCCCGTTTAAGAAAACAGATAGAAATATCACTGTTTTGTCATCTAAATTCTTCCATTGTGATGTTTTTCTTTTGAAGCAAACATATCATTGTACAGTTGTACTAACATCTCCGTGATATTTCTATCTGTTTACCTAAACAGGGGCTATGTCTATTGTTTTACAAAACAAAGCTAAAGGGCTATTTTTAGTATGAAAATACACAATTACTGTTCATTTCAAGTTTTACCATTTTGGTAAATAAATTAAATAGTGTACCGTTTTGGTAATTTTTCAATTCAGTGCACATTTTTGTAAATTACCCAAAAAATTTATCCGTCTCATAAGATGAAAAGAAAATTAAAAAAAAAAGGATTTTGTTTACCTGATATAGGTGCCAGGAAACAAAAGCATCTAAAGCAGCATACTGAAGTTGCATCTTCGATAAAACATCAGCTTCCCAGTTTCCAAGTCTGACATTGTTGGGCTTCTCCAGCTATAACAAGTTAAAAAAACAGTAACATCTCTCTCTCCAACTGAATTCGTTGCCTTTGCTTGAAACTGAACGCAACATAACAGGCTCTCGAAAAGCATGTGTTCTTGCACATACGCAACATACACATCGCTAAATGCTTTAAAATTTAGTATCATAACATTTTAAAATACTTCTAAACATCATTAAAAAAAATATATTTTGTGTTATCTATTTTAAAATTAAAATGGCAGTAGACTTTTTCTTATTTTTGTCCTAGTGTTTTGTCCTCTTGTATACGCTACATCCATTTGTTTAACTTGGGCAGTCATGTCCATTGGTCTAATGGATTGGCCGACAACTCTAAAAGTCATAACCCTTGTGGACTAATGTGTCTATTGAGTTGCCTAGTCTATATATATAGATAAATATCCATTTGTTCGGTTATCTAATCGTTCTCTTCTTCTCTATCTGTCTACAGTTCTACAAACAGAAAGCATTGTTATTTTTATTACTTTCTTGATTACATTCTAAATTGGACAAAGGAACAAAAGTACATGTATGTTCTCTCTCTCTCTCTCTCTCTCTCTCTGCAGAAGAACTGAGAACAGTGATCATAAACTGGGCTGTTGTATCCTGTTTCTTGCAGAGGCACGGATTGTCTTAAAGAGAGCGACCTAGTTTGCACCTCAACCTGGTTCGATAATTCATTACAACAGGTTAGATCAAATTGCAATCTTTCATACAAATTTGGAGGGCGACAAGGGTATTTCTTGATAAGTTTCCATCTTTAAGAAACTATAAAAGCTTTAGTACACACTTTCCTTAGGACTAACAACTAAACTGCATAAGGTGCATGTTGTTCAAGAATTCCAGTGTTTTACCTTGATTATAGGTCTATCTCATTTTTCCCTTGAAAATAGTTATTAATATATTATTATATGTTGGTGCGGGGCCCCACAGTGAGGGTTTGCCAGCCCTCCAAGTTCGGGATCCAGGATTGGGATTTTTTGGGCATCCATACAACTTCTGGGGGGCATTTTCATCTCTAGAAAATGTGCATTTCGCCCTAGGACACCATTGATATTCCAAGTTCAAAAACCTGAAAATTTGTATTGTATTTTAGCAATTGTCATCAATAAAGAATTATTATCGCCGCACATGAATGTGGGCAATCTTGTCGAACCATATAAATCTCGTTTTTTGTTTTCTCTGTTTGAATCTTCATAGTTTATCAATTTTGATCAATCTAAAGGAGTTTTTCCACTACATTATATACCACATGAAAAAGATGTATGGATAATAGAAACTTTGAGACCAGTAGGTATGCATGACTGCATTGCTTTGCATATGGAGTATGAGATTATTGAAATTGAAGTAAATAAGAAATTCAGTGTACGATAGAGAAATCCATTTTAGGAGAGACCAAAAGAGTAACCTGTTTGCAGGTAAGCGTTTCGGTTAGAGAACGAAGACTCCACTTCTTGGGCTTTCCACCAAGCTTTAGATTTGCAAGATCAGACAGTTCTTCCAAAGCTTTGATATATACGCCGCAATCCTTCAAAACTTTAGTAGCATCATTGGCTATGCCTACCCCAACCTTCATAGGTATGTAAAACGCATCATTAACAAATATAAAAACTCATACCAATCTTACACTAGAATAATTTAGCTACTATGTGAAGTGAGAAAGAAGAAATTAAATAAACAGACCTTAATATATGTAGGGTCCTCAAGAAGTGACCGTAGAATGGGAGGAATTCCAGAATGAATGATGTGCATTACATAACAGTGATCAGCGTCCCCACATATCTGCATCACTGCAACCTTTCCTTGTGTTGATCCTGCAGATTTCACATTTCTTTGTAAAACACCAGCAATCCAGAATTGGTTCAATTTATAGATATTCTCTCTTTTATTCTCTCCTACTTGACAGGTAAGTGACAAGTCGATATTTTTTTCGAAAAAACCACAAATGAATTGTGGTTTTATTAATAGCAAATTATTTTATGTATAGTATTCAAAATATGTTTTCATATTTTCCAAAAGTAATAAAAAATAGA
This sequence comes from Akebia trifoliata, assembly GCF_017979445.1. NCBI lineage: Eukaryota > Viridiplantae > Streptophyta > Magnoliopsida > Ranunculales > Lardizabalaceae > Akebia > Akebia trifoliata. Next base: position 28,384,391 of record NC_141388.1, on the reverse strand, counting down.
AAAACACTTTCCTTACTAACTTAGTAAGATTTTAAACCTTACTAGGGTCGTTTTGCTCAATGGATTACCACATTACCAATCCAACACCACAGCCCTCTAGATTTCATGGAAAAAACTCAGATAAAAAAAATAACTTTTTTGTGAATTTTTTTTCAACGTTCATAGAATTTTGTCCTCTACAACCCTGAAATATCAGATCATGTTCTTGGATGCCACAAGTTGTGGCCAAGGACCCTTAGTAAGGGTGACATCCTTACTAACTTAGTAAGGCTAGTCGTACTCTAAAAAAAATCTGATGTTTTCCCTACTTTTGCCCAGTTTTTCCGAAGTTTTCCCTGTCCAAATTATTTCCAACCCCCAAATTTCTCACTACGTTAGACAAGAAACCAAATATAACATGAATCTCATTCTTAGGCCACATCCACGGAACATACTTTTTCAAACTTACCCCAGAACCTTTCCCATTCATGTTGATAAGGGGGTATAGATGTGATAAAAAATGTGGATATTAAAAAACAAAGAGAATAGTTTTAGGAATAACTTTCTCATATATTCATTATTGACTTACACAGATTCCTACTTATAGGAATTACAAGAAATCTAAACTAGGAAAATAATAACTAATTAGTTCACCTAATAAAGATATATTCCTAATTTATAAATCATTGACTAATTTCTTCCTTATTTACAGTTATTCAATCTTGGTAACTGCTGTCAAGTATCTTTCAGAATATCTTTTTTTTGCTGCCAAATATCTTTATGATTTTCCAACATATCTTTCTAATTTTCCAATACTCCCCCTCAAGCTGGCTTGAAGATATCTTCTATAGTCAGCTTGCCCATTAAAACGTCAAATTGCTTCTTGTGCAATCCCTTAGTAAATACATCAGCAATCTGTTCGACAGTTGGGATGTATGGCATACAAATCAGTCCACTATCAAGTTTTTCCTTGATAAAGTATTTATTCACTTCTAAATGCTTTGTTCTGTCATGAAGAACCGGATTGTGGGCGATTGAAATTGCTGCCTTGTTATCACAGTATAACTTCATGGGCTGCGAATCTGAAACCTTCAACTCTTCTAACAGTTTTTTAATCCATATAACTTCACAAATACCCTGAGCTACTGCTCTAAATTCTACCTCTGCACTGCTTCTAGCAACCACATTCTGTTTTTTACTTTACCAAGTAACAAGGTTTCCTCCAACAAATGAACAATATCCAAATGTTGATCTCCTATCTATTATACTCCCAGCCTAGTCTACATTGGTGTAGGCTTCAATTTGTAGATGTCCACGTTTTTTAAAAAGTATACCTTTTCCAGGAGTCCCCTTCAAATATCTCAGAATTCTATTAACTTCTTCAAAATGCTCCAATCCAAGCGAATGCATGAATTGACTAACCATACTTACCATCCAGTCTTGTGTGAGACAAATAAATCAACTTTCCAACAAGTTGTTGATATTGTTCCTTGTCCACTACACTCTCGGCCTTAGCAGGTTGTAATTTTGTGTTGGGTTCTATTGGTGTTTCGACTATTTTACAACCAAGCATACCCGTTTCTCCAAGCAAGTCCAGTACATACTTGCGTCGATTGACAAATATACCTTCCTTAGACCTAGCAAATTTCATTTCGAGAAAATACTTCAACGCCCCCAAGTCTTTGATCTCGAATTCATTAGCAAGCCTTTCTTTTAGTCTTTTCAGTTCAGCACTATCATCTCCTGTCAAGATAATATCATCCACATAAACAATCAAAATAGCAATTTTACCTTCTGTCGAGTGTTTATAAAACATGCTATGATCTGCTTGACTTTGACAATGTCCATGATGTCTTACAGCTTTGCCAAAGCGTTCAAAGCAAGCCCTCGGGGACTATTTGAGGTCGTATAATGACTTCCTTAATTTGCAGACTTTATCTACACCAAGTCTTTCTTCAAACCCCGGTGGAAGACTCATAAAAACTTCTTCTTCCAAGTCTCCGTTAAGGAACGCATTCTTTACATCCAATTGGTGTAGAGGCCAATTGGAATTTTCACAGCAAGGGACAACAATACTCGAATTGAGTTTGTTTTAGCTACAGGGGCAAACGTCTCTTGGTAGTCAATTCCATATGATTGTGCAAAGCCTTTTGCAACAAGCCTCGCCTTGTACCTCTCTATACTGCCATCAGCCCTACATTTTACTATAAAAACCCATTTGCACCGTACAGTTTTCTTGTCTTTCGGCAAGTCAACTATCTCCCACGTGCCATTCTTCCTAAGAGCGTTCATTTCCTCAAGTACTGCCAATTTCCAATTCGGATCATCTAGTGCTTCTTGAATGTTTCTTGGCACAACAAGTTGAGAAATATTTGAAGTAAATGCTCTATGATTATTGGAGAGTTTTTTGTAGGAAATATATTTGGCAATAGGATATTTAGTGCATGTTCGGGTTCCTTTTCTTATGGCAATTGGAATATCAAGATTTGAGGTTTTATTTTTTGGAGATACTATAGGGTTTGAATCCGAAATGGGAGTAGAAGGTAAAATAGGAATAGAAGAAGAGTTACCTGAAATATTCAAATAGCTATTGCTCAGGGATTCTGATTGATTTTGTACTGGGATGATAGAAAGGTCTTTATTTCTTTCAAGGATCCTCTTTCTAGTATAAACTAGAGCTCAGAATTCAGATTAAATTTATCATTTTGTAGTATTTCCTTCTCTGTTGGTAAAAAATCGATTATGCCAATATCAACATCTTGAATGATGTTTTCTTTTTTTCTGAAAACACTTAGTTGTGGAAAGTCACTTTCTATAGAATTTGAAATCCATGGAAAATTAGTTGTGGAAAATAGGTAGGGTTGGAAAATCAAATTCCATTGTTTGATTTCACTTGGATAAAATCATGGAAAAATATGAGAAAAAAGAAGAAAAGGAGGAGGAAGAAGATGAGAGGAGGGGGAGAGGAAGATGAAGATGACGAGGAAGAGGGAGGGAGGAGGATGTGGTGACGGTGGCGACGAAGGTGGCTGCTGCTGCGGCGACGACGGCGACGGTGGAAGCGGGGAAGACAACGACGGTGGCGGCGACGACGGCGACGGAGGTAAGTGAGGAAGATGGGGGGAGAACGTGGTGGTGGTGGTGGTGGAAGAGGTGAGGGATGGAGAAAAAAGAGAAGAAGAGAGAGACAGAAGGTGGTCGGAGACGGAGTCGACGGCGACGGCGATGGTAACGACGGCGAGGTTAGTGTAATGGTGGTGGTGGTGGTAGTGGTGGTGGTAGGGAAGAATTGATGATGGAAAATATGGGTGGATTTCATTTTCCCACCCATATGGGTGGGAAAGTGAAATCCATGATTTAGTGGACTTTTTGAATGGGGTGAAAAATGAATTTCCATTTCCATGTGCAATCAAACACTTGAAAAATGTCATTTTCCATGGAAATTGATTTTCCACCCTATTTTCCATGTGCAATCAAACATACCCTAATAGTGATTTGAGGAGAGGATTTGGTGTCTTGTGAAGGAAAGTCAACGATTATATTGGGTAAAGGTGCAGATTTTTCCCCAAAATTATCTTCTTCACCTATTTTCTCCCCCTGAAGAAACTTTTTGGTAAAAAATGGAGTATGTTCCAAAAAAGAGACATCCATAGTAATATGGAATTTTTTTGTTTGAGGTTAAAACATTTATACCCTTTTTTGTTAGGAGCATATCCTAAAACGACACATTTTTCAACTCTCGGATCTAATTTAGACCGAGATTTGTTTAGTATGTGAACAAAAACTATGCAACCAAAATTTTTTAAAGGTAATTCTGAATTAATTCAAGATTTTGGAAATTCCTTCTCTAAGCAATCTAACGGAATGATAAACTGTAAAACTTTTGTAGGCATCCATCCGGTTGATGAAATAGGATGCAGCCAAAATAACATCTCCCCCCAAATATTTTGGAATATTCATATAAAACATTATAGCACGGGCCACTTCAAGTAAATGTTTATTTTTTCTTTTAGCTATTCCATTTTGTTGAGGGGTATCACAACATGAAGATTGATGAGAAATACATTTTTCTTGTAAGAAGGTTTCCAAAACTTTATTAAAATACACTGTTCCATTGTCAGATTGAAATATACTAATTTTTGTTTGAAATTGATTTTCAATCATATTGTAAAAATTTCTGTATAATTTTTCAACTTCAGACTTCTCACGCTTTAGATAAATCCAGCAAAGACGAGTATGGTCGTCTATAAATGTCACAAACCACCTTTTTCCTGACATAGTAGTAACCTTCGAAGGTTCCCACACATCACAATGAAATAAATAGAATGGTTTTGATGCACGGTAAGGTTTAGGAAGATAAGTTGCACGATGACTTTTGGACAAAAAACAACTTTCACATTGAAAAGATGCAGAGTCTATATTTTTAAACAACGATGGAAACAAATGTTTTAGATAGGAAAAACTAGGCTGGCCTAATCTGCAATGTCAAACCATTATTTGTTCACGAACAGAGATAGAACTGATACTACTAAAGCCTTGGGCCTTTTTATTACTAGATAGACTATCGTCAAAATAGTAGAGACCATTTATCATCCTAGCACTGCCAATCATCTTCCCCGAGCTTTGGTCCTGAAAAGTACAATGAGATTCAAAGAAGGTAACACAACGGTTAGAATCTTTGAACAATTTTCTTACGGACAAGAGATTGCAGGAAAGTTTAGGAACATGAAGAATAGATTTAAGATCTATTCTTTTTGAGATTTTTATTAAGCCTTTACCTACAATAGATGAAAAACTACCATCTGCAATTCTAATCTTTTCATTTCCAAAACATGGTGAATAAGAGTTAAATAGATGCGAAGAACTAATCATATGGTCAGAGGCTCCTGAATCAATGATCCAGGGAGCGGATGAATTTAGACAACAAGATAGAGCATTAGGTTTATTACCTATCTGAGCCAAAAAAACACTAGGAATACCAGATGATGAATTGGATTTCAGCAGTGTAAGAAGATGCTCCATCTGCTCTTTAGTAAAGGGGCTGACCTCGGGTTCATTGGCAGTAGGGAAAGCTCGGCCACATCTGTCACTAGGCTTATTACTCTTCCAATTTGCTGGTTTGCCATGAATTCTCCAGCAAGTCTCCCGGGTATGGCGCGGTTTGTTGCAATAATCACACCAAACTTGTGGTTTGTCATCATTCCTACGCTAGTAAGTGATGGCTTTGCTAGACTTTGCATCAGTAGTCACTAAGGCAGAGCTTTCAACAGCAACACCAGGTCCTTTCTTACCTAGCATCACATTTCTTCGACTTTCCTCTCTCCTTACCTCCGAAAAAACCTCACCAATTGAAGGAAGGGGCTGTCTTCCAATAATTCTCCCCCTCACTTCATCAAATTCAATATTGAGGCCAGCAAGAAATTTAAAAATCCGATTGTCCTCCACAGTTTTCTTGTGATGGTGGCTATCTTCCACTGATTTCCATTCATAGGTATTGAATAGATCGAGATCTTGCCACACCCGTTTCAGAGAGTTGAAATACTTGGTGACACTATCCTCTCCTTGACGCATCTCACCAAGTTTGAGAGTCAACTCAAAAATTTGAGATTGATTACCCAAATCTGAATACATCTGGTTCACATTTTCCCAAAGCTCTTGTGCCGTTGGATAGCACATATAGTTAGAGCTAATATCCTCTTCCATGGAATTCACAAGCCACGTCATGACCATGGAATTTTCAGCATCCCAAGTCGCATAGGCTAGATCATCTTCTGCAGGGACTGTTTTTTCACCAGTCAAAAAGCCCATCTTCCCACGCCCCCCGAATGTACATGCAAACTGATTGTGACCATCGCAAAAAATTATCACCATTCAGGCGGATAGTGGTAATTTGAACATAGTGGGACTCGGAGTTGGTTCCATTACCCTTTGACGGGTTTACAACAGAGGAAGGTGGGACAGCAGCGAACTCAATTGAAACATCAGACATGTTGCTACAGTCGAGACAGAGAATAGAAAACAGAAAAGAGAAATAGAAGAGGGAAGAATGGGAAAGGAGTCAGCAAGCAATTGCTAGCTCTGATACCATAAAAAACAGAGAGAATAGTTTTGGGAATAACTTTCTCATATATTCATTATTTCTGACTTACACAGATTCCTACTTGTAAGAATTACAAGAAATCTAAACTAGGAAAAGAATAACTAATTAGTTTACCTAATAAAGATACATTCCTAATTTATAAATCATTGACTAATTTCTTCCTTATTTACAGTTATTCAGTCTTGGTAATTGTTGTCAAGTATCTTTCAGAATATCTTTTTTTTGCTGCCAAATATCTTTCTGATTTTCCAACATATCTTTCTGATTTTCCAATAGATATACATGTGTTTTTGGGTATCTTTTGTCAAATGATGAGGATTATTAGAATCTTGGCTTATTTTTGGGTTTCTATCGGCAATAGGACTCGGGAAAAACTAAAGTGGATATTTTTCTTAAGATTCTAGACAGAACACTAACATTTAAAAAGATATCAGAGATTAATTTGACAGAATCTTACAATTCACCACCCAAGAAACCCTGAAATGTGCCACACATGCATGAACTCAAGAGCATGTACACATGGTCATGCAAGGATAGAACTTAGAGGTCCAAACAGTATAATCAGAAAGAACATAATATAAATAAAACAACTCAATCAGAGATTAGAACCAAAAAAAAAAAAAAAAAAAACTATTAATACCAAAAAACCTCATTTTCAGCTTATTGAACGAACCTCTTACGAATGAGGGTTTCCACTCAATATCTAATCCAAGAATAACTTGATCTTTCTTAGCTTCAATGAACTCCAAAAGCTCCATTGTAGCTTTCTTTACCTCGAGAACTGTTCTACTGTATATAATGCGTCCTCCAAATTTCATTGTGGGGTATCTCATTTTTAGATTAACTGAAATACAAAAGACATTAAACATTGGAACAATACAACTTGGAGAAACAACACGGAAAGTAAACAGTAAAGAATAAATTCTTCCAAATCTAGTAGAAGCTCTTAAACAATATGCGAATGAGAATCAGAATGAATTGGTTGATATTGTAAAGTTTTTCCAAAAGATGAACAAATGACTGATTTACATTCTTTAATTTACTCATTTCAATAACAGCATGCCTTGGAAATATAAGCATAAATTAAAGGTTGAAAATTGAGCTATTAATCAGGAATCATAAAAAAAATGGTGATTTTATGAGAAACACTGGTGAAGCAGAAAATGAATAATCAATACTAAGAACCCATGGATTTAGGTTGTCCATCAGTGTTACCCTGGCACTACTATTTTTGGAATTTTAGTCGTGCCAACACTTGTTGGCTCTTAGACAGTCCTCAACATGGCACGACACTTCCTGACATGTATGGAAAAACATCAAAGAATGTCTCGCTTCGACACTGTAAAATGAAGTGTCCTTTTGCTGTAGGTTAAGGAACGCACATTGATGTTGACGGAATTACAGATCATTCTCTAAAGACAATTGATCATCCGAAGACCCTTCGAAGATCCCAAAGATCGGGCCTAAGCTAGACTTTTTTTATCAATGTCAGATTATACAACAAGTTGTATAGACTAAATGAGACCCAAAAGGGAGTCCACATAGATTGGGACGTTTTTATCTTGGAGAATGGGTCCCCAACAACTTCTTGAAACTTGTTTTAGATATTTGTAAGAGTTGCTTTGCTTTAAATGTCTTCGTTAGCTCCTAGAGAACTAATTTTTCATTTTCTAGGTTTAGAATGTTTAAGTTTAAATGGTTTTGCATTTTTCATAACACCAACTTGTGGTTCCTAGAAGTAGTTGGGTTGGTGTTTAATGTTATGTAGTTTCCAATGTGCCTATAAGCCTTGCCTACAAAGTCATGTAAGCTTATAACTAGGGTGGGACACTGGCACCCCTGAGGTATCCTTGAGCTGAATGAATTTTCATCGTTTAGAGATTCTCTAAAAAATTTGAAGTTACATGTTTCTTTCAAAACCTAGAGTAATTCTAGAGGTTTCTCTCAAATACCTAGTCCCCCTCCCAAAAATAAAATAAAATAAAAACTTGCCTATTTTCCTTTCTTATGTCTCAATTGCTTTTATTTTCCTTTCGGATAATTTGTCTAAAATCAATTCATCGATCTTCATCTTTCCTCCGCATCAGTTGGTATCAGAACTTGGTTGTCTTTGGATGCGATCATGCCTCCAAAGAAAAATCAAGTTCCCTTCGGCAGAAATGATGAAGATGAGTATATTGTGCAGAAAGTGGATTTCAAAACCTTCGTGTGACTTCAGGAAGAACTCTAAGATTAGTTTAAAATTTAGCGGAAATTTTAGAAAACATAAGCCAACATCTTAATGTTTAGGTGCCACCTACTCCTCCACATATACTTATTGTGACGAGAGTGACCAAAGTGATGAAAAAAAATGATTTGTTGTCCAAAGAAGATAACCCAACTTCAAAGAAGATCAACGTTAGGATAACAAATTCAAATTAGAAATACCAAAGTTCCAAAGAGGGTCGGTTGCATAGAAATTTCTTGATAGGATAGCTACCGTGGAAGAGTTAATTGACTTAAAGGGTGTTCCCTCGTAATTTCTTGTGAATGACTTAGCAAGCTAATAAGCTTTACTAGTCCTATATATATATATGTATATATCAAAAGAATTACATAATACACACTACTAACAACAAACCAATAATAACTATACACACACCAACACTCCCCCTCAAGCTGAGGCATATACATCAAACATGCCCAGCTTGTTAGAAACATCATGTAGAGTAGCAGGCCCAATTGCTTTGGTAAAAATATCTACAAGTTGCTGAGAAGAGGACACATGGTGAAGGGTTGGTGAGCTATCAAAAACCTCATTTCTAACAAAGTGCACATCAACTTTAATATGCTTAGACCTCTCATGAAAAACTGAATCAGACACAACTTTTTGAGTTGCTTCATAATCACAGTAAAGATACAAAGAACCATGGAATGAAATTCCTTACTCATAAATGAAGGAACGAAACCATAGAATCTCATGCTGGCTCAGAAAACAGTCTCAGCACTTTTAAGTCAGCAACAAAAGGTTGTTTCTTATTTTTCCATGTAACCAGATTTCCTCCAAGAAATATACAATAGCCAAAAGAATAGAAACGATCTATGATTGTTTTTGCCAATTCAACATCAGTATATCCTGATATGTCAAGATGGGCATGAGACGATACTAACCACGACTAGGATAAGACTCGATGTACCGAAGAATGCAATGAACAATTACAAGGTAAGAGGCAGGAGGAGCATGCATGAACTGGCTAACCAAGCTAACAACAAATGTGGTATCTGATCAAGTGATGGTAAGATAAATCAAGTTAATCCACAATACTCTAGAAAATTAGAAAGATCACCCTCACTCTCGTGAAACAAATTCTTAAAATACATAGGCGACGAAAAATGTTTACACCCAAGCATACTAGTATCACTAAGAAGATCAAGGGCATATTTCCTTTGAGAAAGATAAATTCATGTCCTAGATCTAGTCACCTCAAGACCCACAAAGTGCTTCAAACTGCCCAAGTCTTTGACTTCAAAAATACGACCAAACTCACTCTTTACATGAGAAATTAATTACGATTCATCCTGAGTAAGAAGAATATCGTCAACATATACCAACAAAATAGTATGTTCAATCACGCTATAATGGATGAAAATAGTATGATTAGAGTGGCATCTCTAAAAACCCATACTAATAACTACTTTGCAAAAGAAATGGAACCAAACACGAGGCGATCGCTTCAAATCATATATGATTTCCAAAAGCGACAAACCATCTCACTCTCCCCTTGAAGCAGAAAACCAAGAAGATGGTTCATATAGACCTTCTTAGTGAGTCTTGTGGAAAAGAAAAGCATTCTTCATATCCAATTGATACAAAAATCAATCCTGATTAGCAATGAGGGAAAATAAAACATGAAAAGATGTCAATGTCGCCACAATAACAAATGCAGCATTATAAATTCCAAGACATAAGACAAAATAAAATCTCGTGCAACAAAACGAGTTTTATACTAAGTGGCAGTACCATTCGAGTGATGCTTCATAACAAAAATCCAACGACGGGCTCATAGAGTGGACTTGAAGGCTTCTTTCCAAAGTGTTGCTCTTTTGGAAAAGGTAAGTTGGAGACAAAAATCAAGAATCAAGTGGTTAAAAGAGGGTAACAATAACACTAAGTTCTTTCATAAGGTAGCTAATCAGCATAACCGAGCTAACCGGTTGTTGAAGCTTAGATACGATGGCAAGTGGGTGGAAGGGGCAGAAGAGGTGGCTAAGACAATTGTGGGTTTTTACAAGAAGTTGTACACGGAAGTGCACCGTAGGCTATCAAGGCTTGATGGGCTTGAGTTTGACCAGATCTCGAAAGCTCAAAAGGCCTAGTTGGAAAGACCTTTTAAGGTGAGGTTTCGAGTTTCGACGGAGATAAAGCCCCGGGCCCAGACGGGTTCTCAATTGCCTTCTTTAAGGTGTGTTGGGAAGTGATGAAAAATGACTTGATGGAGGTGATCAATGATTTTTATGCTAATGGTTTCTTGGATTTTGGGTCGAATTGTTCATTTGTGGCTCTAGTTCCCAAGAAAGAGGGTGCAAAAGACATAACGGACCTTAGACCTATTAGTTTGGTTGGGGCAATGTATAAGATCATATCCAAGTTGTTGGCTTTAAGACTTAAAGAGGTATTACCAGGGGTGATTAACTCGACTAAGAGTGTTTTCTTGAGAGGGAGGCAAATTATGGATGGTGTCTTGGTGGCTAATGAGTATATCGATTCTAGGAAGAGATCAAGGGTGCCGAGATTGATGTGTAAAATTGACTTGGAAAAGGCATATGACCATGTTAGTTGGAGTTTTCTTAGGTACTTGCTTGGGTGCATGGGACTTGGGGATAGGTGGATTCGGTGGGTTATGATGTGTATCTCTTCAGCTTCATTCTCCATCCTAGTGAATGGTTATCCTGAAAGCTTCTTTAGGAGCTCAAGGGGGCTAAGACAAGGGGATCCTCTTTTGCCTTTCCTATTTCTTATTGTAGCAGAAGCTCTTGGTAGGATGCTTGGCAAGGCGAGTGTGAATGGTGATATTGTTGGAATCTCCTCGGATCAAGGTGGTCTGATGATTTCTCATCTTCAGTTCGCAGACAACTTGTTGGTATTTATGGAAGCGCTAGAGACGCAGATTGGCTTCCTAAGGGGTTTGTTGTGTTGCTTTGAGGCGGCTTCGGGATTAGCAATAAATCTTAATTAAAGCAAGGTGTTCGTAGTTGGGGAAGTTGCAAGACCCTGGTTGTAGGCGGCTTGCTTGGGTTGCCAATTAGGAAGCTTACCTTCTACCTATTTGGACTTAACCCTTGGGAGCAGAGTACATAAGCAAAGCCTTATGGGAACCAATGGTGTGGGGTAAAAAAATCCCAACTAAGGTGACTTTCTTTATTTGGTGTGTTGTATTGAGAAAGAATTTAAATATGGACCAACTTAAGATTAGAGGAGTCTTTGGCCCGAATGTGTGTTTGCTTTGCCTAAAAGGAGAGGAGTCCATAGATCACATACTTATCTATTGTGCTTTCTCGAGACAGGTTTGGAGTTCCTTCCTTCTGAGATTTGGAACGGTTGGGTGCATTCCTTCTTCAGTGCTGGCAAGAATGGGGAAGCCCTTTTTGGGGGGCGAAGAGGGTTTTGTGGAGACTATTGCCTTTCGCCATCTTCTGGTAATTTGGAATGAGCAGAACAGTAGGTGCTTTGAAGATAAAGGTGTGCAAACCTCGGAAGTGATATTGCCAATCCTCTTGTGCCTCTTCTTTTGGTCCAAAGTTTATGTGGAGTTTAAGGGGGTCTTCTTTTCAGATTTTTTCACACGTTGGGATTGGGTTTCTTGCATCACTAGTACTAGTTTTTAAGTTCTATTTGTATCCTTTCTAGTTGGTCTTCTTGACCACTTTATCAATAAATTTCATTATCTATCAAAAAAACAAATTCCAATGACGGCTAATAGTTGCTTCCTTGATGGAAGAGGACCATGTTCCATGTATGGTTGTTTTGCATGACATTCATTTCCTCATCCATCATAGCTTTCAAATCTACATGAGAAAAAGCAACATAGACAATGTGAGGACTAGATGCAATATCAATGAAAAAAAGAAAAACTCTTTAAGGAGACATAACTTGATAACACACATAACGATCAATCAGGTAAGGAGTACAAACATAATTACAAATCCTTTGCAAAGAGAAATAGGCAAATCAAGGTTAGAATAAGAAATATGGGTGTTAGTTAAAATAGGAGATGGAGATAAATGACCAAGATTGCCAATTGGAGCTACTTGCAAGTGGGATGAAGGTTGCACTATGATGGAGGAGGGGGCATGTGAGTTTTGTAAAACATGTGAGAAACTCATGCTACTGCAAAAAAGAGTTGGAAAAATCATTGGAACACGTAAAGGAGTAGAAGACAGGGGTACCAAAGTAGAATTGTCAAAAGAAAAATAAGGAACTTATTTAAAAAAGTAACATCTACGATTGTAAAAACTTTGAGCTTGAAGATCATATATATATATATATATATATATCCTTTGGACACCTTAGAATAGCCAACAAAAACACAATGGAGAGTAGTATCATCCAATTTTTTGCAACTAGGAAGATGATGTTGAACAAAACAAGTACAACAAAAAATTTGAGGCTCAATGGAAAAGAGGGGATCCTAAGAACGCATAGAGTGAAAAGAAGCATGACCTCTAAGATCCTAGAAGGAGTTCGATTGATCGAGAAGGAAATAGTAAGAAAGGCCATGGAAAAAAATATATTTTGGCATGTGTGCACCCCGTAATAAAAATAGGATCACACCCAAAATACGTCTACTCTTACATTTTGTTACTCCATTTTTTCGAGGGGTTATGGACATGAGAATTGATGTGCCATACCAATTTGCGCTCTAGATAGCGAGAAAAAGAGTGGGATGTGTATTCACCACCATTGTTGGGATGAAGAGCTTTGAGAAGAATTCCACCATACGTGTTGAACTATTTGGGTTTGAGAACAAGGTAATGATATCTAATGATGCCCACGTTGGTTCAATTCTCATAGGTGTTCTCTAGTTTTCAGACTGTTTATAAAAAGACAATCATTGCATGAAGATAACATACATATGTTCCTTCATGTTTACCTAGATAAGGTTGATGCCACTTTGCAACAACTTCTCTATCATGAAATTAGGATTCGCACCAATACGTTTCATTTTCTTTTTTGAAACACGTCGAATCCCTCCCCCCCCCCCCCCCCCCCCACACACACACAAAAAAAATAAAATAATAAATAATAAAAATAATGATCTTCCTATTGTTCGACGTCTAACATGGGATAGCCTACTTAGCAACAATATTATTGTTACCCACTTGCCATGGCCAATTCAATATTTCATTGTTGAGTTTGAAGGGTTGGTAACCAACCAAAGAAATTTTTAGGGGTCATAACAAAATTTTGAAAACTTGGACAATTTTGTTTTTTTTTTTTTTTGCATCGAGATTTTATTTCTTATTCAATCAAATTGAACAATGAAATTGTTGTAGAGATTTAGGCCCCGTTTGATACAACTGCCAGAATCTGCTATCAGATTATGCTGTAAGAAGCTGTTATCAGAATTGGCGTTAGAAGCGGGAACACTGAAAACCTTGTTTGATAGAACTTTATAAAAGTGTTATGCTGTTTACTAGAATCTGGTAATTATTGTTTGATACAGCTTTTAAATTCTGTTGTAGTAGGGTAAAATGACCAGAATACCCTTACTATTGACAATGCACCCAGAATGCATAAAAATTTATCAAAATACCCTTATAAATATATAATTACACTAAATATACATATATATATAATAAATTTATATTAAAAATTTATAAAAGTAATTAATTTAATTTTAAAAAGTTAATAATTCTATAAAAAATTTATAATTCTACAAAAATTTCGACATCTCCTCTTAAAAATAGACATATGAAATTTTCCTAATAAACAAAATACTTGCATAATACGCAACGTTGATAATGCACCCAGAATGCATCAAAAATTACCAGAATACCCTTATAAATATATAATTACATTAAATATATATAAATATAATAAATTTATATAAAAAAATTATAAATTTTTTTTTAATTTTAAAAAGTTTATAATTCTATAAAAAATTATAATTCTAGAGAATTTAATCTAAACCTAATATCTATATAAAATGTTAAAAATAATCTTAATCTTCATAAACATAATAATGATCTTCATGCGATCACAATATAGTGTATACACCTTATTATAATACATTGTATCACAAATATTAAAAACAACTATAATTATATAACAACTTAACAAGCAAGCACCACATAGACCAAATCCATGAAAATCTCATCTTCCTGAAATTTTCATCTACACAAGCACGAATTCGACGAAAAAAGCAAATAAATTTCAAGAGTACAATAGCTCATAAGTCTTTCAAAAGCATCAATTGGTAGATGATGAAACCCTACAATACCGAAAATCCGCTAACAAGAATCAACCGCTCGTCCTCAAAGTAACTAAAAGTTCCAATCAAGATGGCGAAACAATTGTAGCCCCCAAGCCTTACAAAATTAAGAAACAAGAATGAATTTGACAAAGAAATCTAAATCCTACACATCAACAGAAATCATCATCAATTCCAATTTAATTAAAAGCATTAGAATTCCTAGATTTGTTGTTGTTGCAAAAACAATAGTTAGCTAGGTCTTCCTAGTAGGATGGAAATACTTGGTAAAATTTTCCTATAATTTCATACGCGAGTTCCCCCAATTGTAACCTTATTTACTAAAAAACTAAAATTGATCAAATTTCTTTGTTACTATACCTTTAGAACCCTAATCGAACCCAAAACCAGTTGCTCAAATCAAACTTTTCCATAACTTAACTCATCTAAGCAACCAAAATCCTGACTTTAACCCTAGCCTTAAACCCATCTTTAATGAACAATTTCCATCAAAACCCTAGCCCTAGAACAGAATCAAACAAAATATATGATATGAAAGCAAGAATTATAATACAAAAATCAATCAAATACCTCTAAAATTAATATTCAAAAATGTCGAAACCAGAAATCGTTCTAAAGAACAACGAAAAAAAAAAAGATCTTTGGAGTGAAAATCGAAAAAGAAACGAAGAGAAAGAAATCGTCTTTAAGAGATTGCAAGAAGAATGCAGAAAAACAATAACTGAATGGAGACTATAATGAGGATACGAGAGAGAGATATGCGAGGGAGGGAAAAAGAGAGAGATGTGCGAGAAAGAAAGAGAGAGAGACCGAACAACTGTGCGCAACTGTGTGAGATTTTTGTCGACAAAGAAGAGAATAAGAGTGTCACGCCCCGAAATCCCAACACAAATCCCTATAATTCATCAGTCAGAATCTCGAGGTGTAAGGTAACCAATCACACAACCTGTTAGAACATTCACATGCAATAATACTTATGAAAAAGAAAATATACGCAGCGAAAAAACATTTGACTAACATCAATACAAGAGTCTAGAATAAACGAAACAATCGTCAAACACTGATATCATCAAAATCCTCAATCTCATAATACATTAGATTACAAAAATTTCTACACTAACATGTTCCTTATCTACAAGCAAAAACCGCTAGGACCCTCTACTAATCCTCAAAGACACGATGGTGGCAAGGCACCAATCTGATCCTCCTCAAGGACCTCCTCAAATAACAGCTCCTCAATAGTTGAATATCTGTAAGAAGAAGGATAAGGTGATGAACAAGGGAATGTTACTCAGTAGGATGAACGTCGTTCTAACATCGAGTCATACAGGCACGAGTAATCATCTGAACAGTTAATAATGAAAGTTTTTCATAATATAATCATACGATAAATGTCTAAGCATACTCAGTAAACAGTTATCATAATTTCAATATATCATTTAAAGTAACCTATGCTTCTTTCAAATAAAAACATCTATCAAACATTACAAAATAAGGAAAAGATACATAATAAGAACACAGCGGTGTAGTCGCTGAAAGAGGAGAGGAACACGCCGATATAACCACCTCAACTAAGGCAATTCGTTATTCCAAACTTCCAATCCGACGTGGAATCCTATCGTTATAATCTGATTTTGTGGCCGGTCTAGCATACCACAGTTGGATGACCATTTATCCAACTTATACTAGCCGTTGACAAAGAACCAAATACTGATTTCAACTAACGGTAAGGTCGACCATTTGACGACTACAGACTAACAGTGATCACTAACTAGCCAAGGAAACCCTTCACGTCAAAACCTATCAAGAGACAATGCATGTGAACCCTGCCTATCTCTACACTATACAGAGACCGCCTTTACATACAACATTCCCTAGAAAATAAGTCGGAGAGATTCCCGGATCTCATAACCTGTAATATGCTCTAAGGTATCTCATACTATCGAAGAGTATATGACATTTAGCGGTATCCTAGATCGACTCTCCACTTCTGGATACACAGCAACGCGTCACTTTTTATGGGTTTTTTATGGACTTTTTTCTAATAAACAAAATAATTTATTTTGTATATAGTATATCATTTCTTTTAATTGAAAATACAAACAAAATCTAGTAGTGCCCTCCAGTGACAATCATCTGTCGTTTCCATCCATCAACTATCCCATCCCTCTATCTATCTATCACGTTTTAAATGGCATGACCACTACGTAGAACTAGAGGCACTGTCCCATCAATCAATCGAGAACATACGTTCTCTCTATCCATCCATTAATCAAATCAATCAATCTATCATCTAATTTCCTACGTATCTATCAAAGTAATTTCACCTTTAAAATAATTCAAAACTCATAAGGCATCAACAAATTCCATTCGATATCTTTGATTGAGTCGAAAGACTCGAAAAACACGATAAAACCATAAGACGTAAAAACTAGAAATCTATGAAAATTTGGTTCAGTGTTGAAAAAAATAATTTTTCAAAGTTGTCGAAATTGAAAACGGGTTTTTGTACATGAAAGCTCTAGACAACATGAGAAGCACCATAAAAATTTTATTACTTAATTCAAATGAACGCTTAAGATATTTGAAAATCAGACAAAAATGTTGAATTTTACGGTTTGTTTTTTAAATCAAAAATCACATTTTGATACAATGAGATTTAGATCTTAAAACCATTCCCAATGTTTTAAAACGGGAGGTAAAACCTTAATTTCATTTAAGAACTTAAAAAAATTGAAAATTACTTAAATGTTTTTAATGAAATAAAAGTAGGAAATAAGTATGCATACTATATGGAAGCAACAAAAAAATAATTGTAACTAAACTCAACATTTAGATTTATTTTTTTATTTTTTTATTTTTTTATTTTTTTATTTTTTTATTTTTATATTTTCCAAATTGCTGATTTTTCATCGAAACTTGACCAAAATCAATCAAAACCTTATACTACTTATAAAATACATCAAATGAACTAAAATAAATAAAAAATAACCATGCATACATGATTCAATACATTCAAATATGTATAAATGTAATGAAACAATCAATCTATTGAAGATCGCATGGATTTTCTATGAAATTATTGCATGACTAGAAGGTAGAAGGGAAGGCAACCTACTTTGGGCTATTCTCTACAGTTCAACAGAGTCTAAGGATCATCTCCGACCAATCTCAAATATTTTCCTCCGACGAAAATCGTTTCTAATGTTCACACGTAACCCTCGATGAGAAGAATAACTTTCCTTCTTGCGGCAAAGCTCGGATCGTTCTCATTTGGTGTAGATCTGACTTGCAAATCTCGCGAGAAAAGGGTTGAGTTTTGTTTGGAGAAGAAAATAAGAAAATTTTGATTTTTCTAATTAGGGACTAATATTTATAACTTAAGTTGGGACATACAAGTCATTTCGATAATTATTTTTCTCGAATGTCGATTTGAACATTTTTATACTCTATTTCAGATGATTTTTCGACACGAATCTAATGGTATAATCGGATTCCTCAAATTATATCTCTAAAGTGTCGTTTACCAATTTGGTAATTATTTGATGTGAAACTCGAGGATTTAATAACTTTTTCAATCGACTTCTAATTAAATCATACTTACTGGGTAAAGTATGTTTTTCGACCCTTTTGAATCTATTAGTGAAATTAATTTTCCTCAAATATTGGAAATTTAGGATCCATACTTTTGAATTAACGTAAAAACTTAAAATTCTTTCCTCGATATACAAATTAAGATTTTCAAGTCATTACATCATCCCACCCTTAATAAGAATTTCGTCCTCGAAATTAAACATACCTCAATCGAAAAATAATTCCGAAAATTGATTACGCATCTCCGTTTCTTTCTCCCAAGTCGATTCCTCGACATTGTGACGTCTCCAAAGAACCTTAACCAATAGAATAGCTCGTGACCTCAATATTTTCTCCTTACGGTAAAGAATCTGTATTGGCCCTTCCTCATACAATGTCTTCCTCTAGATTCAAGGACTGACAATCAATAACGTGAGATGGGTCCGATTCATACTTTCTCAACATCGATATATGAAATATATTATGAACCCTTTCTAACTAAACGGGTAAAGCCAACTTGTATGTAACTGTGCCAACTCTATCTATGATCTCAAACGGTCCTACATACCTTGGCTTTAGTTTACCCTTTATCCCAAACTTATTGATTCCTCTTCTAGGAGAAACCTTCAAGAATACAAAATAACGGTCGTTGACAATGATCTGCAAAACTTTTCTGCCTACTCTATGCTATCTGCAACCTTTCTCGAACTGTCTTAATCTTCTCAATAGTCTCCGAGACAATGTCGGGTCCCAACAGAATACTATCCCCGACTTCTGCCCAACAATTCGGCGATCTGCATAGTCTGCCATATAACACTTCAAATGGTGCCATGCCTATACTAGATTGGCAACTATTGTTATAGGCAAATTCAACTATTGCCAAGTAATTCTTCCAATTACCTCTAAAATCTAGTACACAAGCCCTCAACATGTCCTCCAATATCTAAATAACATGTTCTGACTGCCCATCAAACTGTAGGTGAAATGATGTACTCATCTTCAGCTTCGTACCAAATGCAACTTGAAAACTCTGCCAGAATTGAGATGTAAAACGTGGATCCCTATCAGATACAATAGAAATTGGGACTCCATGTAACTTCACAATCTCTAAGACATAAATCTTATTCAGCTTATCCACAGTGTAGGTCATCTTGATAGGTATAAAATGAGCGGACTTAGTAAGCCTATCTACAACCACCCATACAGCATCAATCTCATCACTAGCCTTCGGCAACCCACTAACAAAATTCATAGTCACGTGCTCCCATTTCCATTCCGAAATAGGAAATGGTTGCAACAACCCTGCAGGTCTCGTATGCTCAGCCTTTATTTGCTGACATGTCATACAAAGACTCACATACTGGGCAGTATGTTTTTTCATCTCTTGCCACCAAAAATTTTTCATGTCCTGATACATCTTGGTAATCCCTGGATGAATAGAAAAATATGACTTATGGACTTCATCCATTATGTCCTTTCTTAACAAAACGTCGCGAGAAACCCAAAGTCTACTCTTGAACCGTAGGCTACCATCATCATGAATTCTCCAACTCTGCTCACCAAAGTCCTCGACTTTCTCTTGATACCCTTCAAATACCGTGTTCGTCTTCTGGGCTTCAATAATCCTCTCAATGATCTAGGGTTGTATTCTCATGTGAGTTACATAAGATTTCTGCTCATATGTTTTTGAAGGAATGTTGAATGTGTAATCAGTTGCAGTTTCTAACATTTTCTATTCCTCAATCCTTATGTGAGCAAACACTCCATCCATCTTACGACTTAAAGTGTCTGCTACTACATTAGCCTTACCAGGATGGTAATGCAATGTAAAGTCGTAGTCTTTCAAGTACTCCATCCATCTCCTCTGCCTCATGTTAAAATCTTTCTGCAAGAATAAATACTTGAGATTCTTGTGATCTGAATACACTTCGAAGGTCTCCCCATACAAGTAGTGTCTCCAAACCTTGAGTGCGTGCACTATAGCCGCCAACTCTAAATCATGGGTCGGATAGTTCTGCTCGTGGATCTTTAACTGTCTTGACGCGTAAGCAATTACCCGATCATCCTACATTAGTACACACCCAAGTCCCGGATGAAAAGCGTCGGCATAAATGACATATTTCTCTCTTGACTTAGGGACTATCAAAACGGGTGTCGTGGCCAGTCAAGTCTTCAACTCCTGGAATGTTGTTTCGCAGCTATCGGTCCATTCAAACTTGACCCCTTTTAGAGTTAACTTCGTTAATGACGAAGCTAGCTTGAAGAAGCCTTCTACAAACCTACGATAATATCTCGCAAGTCCAAGAAAACTCCTGATCTCAGTAACTGTGTCAGTCTCTACAAGTTCATGACCGCTTCAATCTTTGACGGGTCCACAGATATTCCATTCTTGGAAACCACATGACCCAAGAACTTCACTTCATCTAATCAGAATTCGCACTTGGAGAATTTCGCATAAAGCTTCTCCTGACGCAACCTATGAAGTGTGATATTCAAATGATCCTCATGCTCAAACTCTGTCTTCGAATAGATCAAGATATCGTCAATGGAGACATTCAAGAAATCCCAAAAGACTCGCTGCATGAGATTCATAAACACCGCAGGTGCATTAGTCAGACCAAACGGCATTACTAGGTACTCAAAGTGCCCTAACCGTGTTTAAAATGTTGTCTTTGAAATATCCTCCTCCTTGATCCTCAACTGGTGGTATCCCGATCTTAGATCGATTTTTGAAAAGTACTTTGCACCTTTTAGTTGATCAAAAAGATCATCAATCTTGGGGAACAGATACTTGTTCTTTATGGTCACTCAGTTCAATTTTCGATAGTCAATGCATAACCTCATTTATCCATCCTTCTTCTTCATGAACAAAGCTGGAGCACCCCAAGGCGAGCTGCTCGGACGAATGAAACCCAAACCTGTCAACTCTTCCAATTGACTTTTCAACTCCTTCATTTCCGCTAGGGCCATTCGATAAGGTGGAATCAATATGGGTCTAGTTCCTGGGATCAGTTCGATCGAAAAGTCAATCTTCCTGATTGGGGGTAACCCAAGTAACTCTTTAGGAAAAACATCGGAATAATCGCATACTATTCGGATTGCCTCCACCTTTAGTGATTCTTCTTTTGTTTCACTAATGATAGCATTCATACCATACAATCTATCCAAATCAGCCCCATTCCTAAATGGTTTTATCACTCGGATTACATGATTCCAAATTCCTTCAAACTTGAACTTGAACTCTGGCTGTCTCGGCACACCAAACCTAACTGTCTTCGCATAACAATCTATAACCACATGGTATGCTGCTAACCAGTCCATGCTTAGGATGATGTCGAAATCCCGAAGTTTTAAGACTATCAAGTTCAGTTCAAATGAATTATCTCCTATCTTGAGAATACACGTGTTACATACCCGATATGGTATTGTTTTGTTTCACAGGGGAGTCATCAACGAAAGTGTCTTATTGGTGTCTGTTATAGAAAGTTCTAACTTCTTTACCATGCTAAACGATACAAATGAATGTGTAGAACCCAAATCAATCAGTACATGTGCTAAACAGTTGTATAACATGATTATACCTTCCACGACATCCTCTGAAGCTGTAGCGTAGGCCTGCGTCATAGCATAGACACTAGCTTGGGTTACTGAATCACGGGTCTGCTGGGGGATCTTGAGGCACTGTCGTCTCAGATGTCCCAACTCTCCGCACTCATAACATCTAATCGACTCCCTACTGGCCTGACCCATAGGTGTCCCTTGTGGCACTAGTGGAGGTCTAACAGTCTGAAACTGAGGTCTCGAAGTCTGTCCCTGGCCTCTAGCCATCTGACTTTGCGAACAAGTAGCCTGACCCCTACCCTGCACTGGTACTGCTGTCCTCTGCAAGTATTGGCCTGTAGATACTAGGGGTCGAAAACTGTCCTGACCCTGTGGTTGGCTAGTCGACTGCTGCCCTGAATTGCTGGGCCTATAAATCATCTGCCTCTTAGTCGGTGGGGGTACCGTCCTCATCCCAGCACTCTGCTCGTGGATGACCTCATCTGTCCTCTCTAGCCTTTGGGCTCTCGTGACCACTTCGGAGTAGCTAGTAGTCTCTAAGGCTACCATCCTACTCCTGAAGGTGATTTTCAACCCTCTAACGAACTTCTCGACTTTCATCTGGTTAGTGGAAATCAACTCGGGAGCATAACGAGCCAATTGGGTAAAACGGGACTCATATTGGTCCACAGACATGTTGCCCTGCACCAACCTATCAAACTCCATCCTCTTTCTGTCCCTGGAGCTAGCGGGAACATACTTCTCTAGGAACGTTCTCTGAAAGATCGCCCAATTGTTCTGGATCTCTGGTTGGCTGTCCTTCACCGAATTCCACCAATGTATTGCACCCCTCTGAAGCATGAAAGAGGCACACAAGACCTTCTGGGTGTCTGAACACTCCATGGTGCATAAGTATTTGTCGGACTCCTCCAACCATTCCTCCGCCATGGTGGGGTCCGCAACTCCATCAAAACTAGGTGGCCTCATACTCCTATACTCTCTCAAAAGAGCACCCACAAGACCCTGATATGGTGGTAGCACCAACTGCACATGTCTCGGTATCTGTATTGGTGAGAGTGGGGGTATACCCTGATCAAATGTGAAGTTAGGGGTGTGTTCCAGAGCAACCTCAGGTATATGTGCACATGACTGGTTCTGGCCCCCTATCATCCCGGTCAACTGTCTCATCAAGATCGCCTGATCCTCTATCATTTTCATCTGTCTTTCTTGCACTCTTTCCTGGTTCTGGGACATCGCAGTTATGGCTTGCATCATCAATTCCATCTCTGTTGGCTGTCTAGCCTCAGATGTCCCTGCACCTATGGATTGGGGCCTCTTGTTTGGCCTACCTCTGCCTGCCATCTAATAAAATCTGCAATTTAAACAATCTTTATAAATACTTCAAATCCAAAGACATTTCATCAAATTCTAGGCAAAATACTAATTACATATCAAACATTTATGCATTCAATTATATTTCATTTAATACTACTTGGACCATTAATTCCTCAAATAATTATTGTCTCATACTTAATATCCTTAAGAAATTTCCTATTATTCCTTATCCTATCTCCAATCTAGACTCTAACAGACCTCTAGACACAAAAGAGCTCTCGTCCCATTCGAAACTAATATTGAACTCTGATACCAAGTTGTTACGCCCCGAAATCCCAACACAAATCCCTATAATTCATCAGTCAGAATCTCGAGGAGTGAGGTAACCAATCACACAACCTGCTAGAATATTCACATGCAATAATACTTATGGAAAAGAAATTATACGCAGCAGAAAAACATTTGACTAACATCAATACAAGAATCTAGAGTAAGTGGAACAATCGTCAAACACTGATATCATCAAAATCCTCAATCTCATAATGCATTAAATTACAAAAAATTTTAAACTAACATGTTCCTTATCTACAAGTAAAAACCGTTAGGACCCTCTACTAATCCTCAAAGACACGACGGTGACAAGACATCAATCTGGTCCACCTAAAGGACCTCCTCAAAAGACTCCTCAAATAACGGTTCCTCAATAGCTGAATAATCTGTAAGGGGAAGGATAGGGTGAGTAATAAGGAAATGTTACTCAACAGAATGAACGTCATTCTAACATCGAGTCATACATGGACGAGTAATCATCTTAACAGTTAAATAATGCAAGTTTTTCATAATGTAATCATACGATAAATGTCTAAGTATACTCAGTAAATAGTTATCGTAATTTCAATCTATCATTTAAAGTAACTTATGCATCTTTCAAATAAAAACATCTATCAAACATTACAAAATAATATAAAAAAAGATACATAATAAGAACAAGGCGATGTAGTCAATAAAAAAGCATAAGAACACGCCGATATAATGGCCTCGACTAAGGCAATTCGTTATTCCAGACTTCCAATTCAACATATAATCCCATTGTTATAATCTGATTTTGTGGTCAATTTAGCATACCACAGTTGGATGACCATTTATCCGGCTTAGACTGGCCGTTGACCAAGAAACCAATACTGACTTCAACTAACGATGAGGTCGACCATTTGACGACTACAGACTAACAGTAATAACTAACTAGCCCAGAAGACCCCTCACGTCGAAGCCTATCAAGAGACAATGCATGTGAACCTCGCCTACCTCTACACTATACAGAGAACGCCTTAACATTAAACGTTCCCTAGAAAATAAGTAAGAGAAATTTCCGGATCTCATAATCTGTAATATGCTCTAAGGTATCTCATACAACCGAAGAGCATATGACATCTAGCGTTATCCTAGATTGACTCGCCGCTTCTGGATACAGAGCAACGCGTCACTCTTTATAGGTTTTCCACGAACCTTTTCTAGTAAACAAAATAATTTATTTTGTATATAGTATATCATTTCTTTTAATCGAAAATACAAACAAAGTCTGGTGGTGCCCTCTAGTGACAATCATATGTCATTTCCATTCATCAACCATCTCATCCCTCTATCTATCTATCACGTTTTACGTGGCATGGCCACTACGTAGAACTGGAGACACTATCCCATCAATTAGTCGAGAACATACGTTCTCTCTATCCATCCATCAATCAAATCGATCAATTTATCATCTAAATTCCTACATATCTATCAAAGAAATTTCACTT
Organism: Akebia trifoliata; assembly: GCF_017979445.1. Lineage (NCBI taxonomy): Eukaryota > Viridiplantae > Streptophyta > Magnoliopsida > Ranunculales > Lardizabalaceae > Akebia > Akebia trifoliata. Next base: position 28,359,594 of record NC_141388.1, on the reverse strand, counting down.
TTAAAGTAATTCAAAACTCATAAGACATCAACTAATTTCATTCAATGGCTTTGATTGAGTCGAAAGACTCGAAAAACACGAAAAAAACCATAAGACGTAAAAGCTAGAAATCTGTGAAAATTTGGCCAAGTGTTGAAAAAAACGATTTTTCAAAGTTGTCGAAATTGAAAATGGGTTTTTGTACATGAAAGCCATCGACAACATAAGAAGCACCATAAAAATTTTATTACTTAATTCAAAAGAACGCTTAAGATATCGCATTTTGAAAATCGGGCGAAAACGTCAAATTTTACGTTTTGTTTTTTAAACCAAAAATCACATTTTAATACGATGAGATTTAGATCTTAAAACCATTCCCAACGTTTCGAAATGGGGGGTAAAACCTTAATTTCATTAAAGAACTTAAAGTAATTAGAAATTACTTAAACATGTTTTAATGAAATAAAGGTAAGAAATGGGTATACATACTATATGGAAGCAACATAAAAAATTGGAACTAAACTCAAAATTTGGATTTTTTTATTTTTTTATTTTTTTTTCTGAATTGCTGATTTTTCGTCGAAACTCAACCAAAATCGAACCAAACCTTATACTACTCATAAAATACATCAAATGAACTAAAATAAATAAAAAATAACCATGCAAACATGATCCAATACATTCAAATATGTATAAATGTAATAAAACAAATCAATCTATCAAATATCGCATAGATTTTCTATTAAATTATTACATAACTAGAAAGTAGAAGGGAAGGCAACCGACTTCGGACTATTCTCTACAGTTCAACGAAGTCTAAGGATCACCTCCGACCGATCTCAAAGATTTTCCTCCGACGAAAATCGACGTTTCTAGCATCCACACATTAGCCTCAACAAGATGAACAACTTTTCTTCTTGCAGCAAAACTCGGATCGTTCTCATTTGGCATAGATCTGACTTGCAAATCTCGAAGGAAAAGGGTTGAATTTTATTGGGAAAGGAGAATAAGAAAAATCAATTTTTTCTAATTTGGTAATTACTTGATGCGAAACTCAAGGATTTAGTAATTTTTTCAATCGACTTCTAATTAAGTTGTGCTTACAGGGTAAAGTATGTTTCTCGACCATTCTGAATATATTAGTGAAGTTAATTTTCTTCAAATATTGAAAATTTAGGATCTATACTTTTGAATCAACGTAAAAACTTAAAATTCTTTCCTCGAGATACATATTAAGATTTTTAGGTCATTACAAAGAGAAGTAGAAAGAGATATTTGTTAGATAGAGAAAGAAGTGTGCAAGAGAGCTTTTGTCAACAAAGAATAGAGAGGAAGAGGGGCATATACGTCATTTCAATCGAATCGTTTTTTCAATGCGAACTTCTCTCGCATACGCGAAAAAAAAGCACCTAATATCCACTTTTAATATTTGCGTTTAAAAACGCAAAAACATGACGCAACTTCTTGTAACAAATGGTAATTACGGACCAAAACACAGATTTTCAACGCAAACGCACTAAAATCTGCGTTTTGAAGCCAAATTAAACACCCACTTATGTAGTCAAATAGCATAAATAAACACAAACATAAAAAGAACAATGTAACATGTACCTTGAGAAAAAAAAAAGAAGATTCAAGTGAAGATTTCCATGGTACGATGATCCAAAAATATTATTTACACTACCAATCGAATTGTTCTCACCTTTCAACTTAGAAGTCCCAAATCGACGATCATGATTTATAGTGGAGCATTGTTTAGTTTCCCAATTGGGCAAACCACGACCATTGGATTGAGCCACTTCATCATCATTTGTACAATGTCTTCTTCTTTTGAACAACAAGGAAGCAGAGTCTAAAGCAGCTTCGATTGCGACGAGTTCTTCTTCGGAGATAGGTTGTTCCCAATCCAAAATAGAATCCATCTACAACCATGAAGAGGTAACAAATTATCTTTGCATAGTTAGTAGTTTTTAACTTTAAAATTTAAAACTATTCGGGGAAAAGAAAGGTGTGAGATTCTAATTAATATAAATTCAAGGAAGGGAAAATGAAAAAAAAAATCCCAAATTAGGGGTGTGTTGGTAAACAAAAAGGCCGAGGAGGTATATACACATGTTACAATATCTAATTTATTTATTTTGTCTTTAGTTTACATTAAGGGTAATTTTGGTATTATACTGTTATTCACTTATTAATGTAATTTTGTATTATGCTAGGAGAATTTAATGTAAGACAAAAAGAGAGGGAGAGAGGGCATTTCTAACTTCGATTCATCCCCAATCATCATTTTTTCTCATTATTTTGATTTCCTTCTTCTTGGATCTTTTACACCATACCTTATTTTATTATCTTACTTTATAAGGTATACATTAGATTTCTAATTTCAAGACACTGGCTAATCGGGATTGGTATCTGATTAATTGAATGTCATATGTTAACTCTCTTTTTCTTTCTACTCTTTTCAAATGCTAAAACATCATATGGTTAAACTTTTTTAGCATAATAGAATGGATAATTACATGTGGATTATCAAGCATAGATATTCAATAGTATTATTTTTGCTTAAAAATATATTGGAAACTTAGAATAAATATAATGTATTATATGTATTACATAATCTTATAAATTCTAATATATTTTTTTATGTTTTATATTTATTGTTTTTTTCTCGTTTCTTTTCCATTTTCTCCTAAGTTTCCCATGCCATTTTAAACTCGTATTCCGACTTTGTGACTATAGTTGAAACTACCAACAACAAAGACTCAGGGTTAAAAAAACCTAAAATAATAAATAAATAAAAAGCAGGGTAACGTTGTTTCTAGAATTCAACAGCTGAGGCATGACGCATACAAGTAGTCAGGAATGATGAAACAAAGCGTGACCAAATCACATGAAGGTGAAGAACCACTCATTAATGAAAAGGACAAGAATCCCATCCATACTGAACATGAGGAAGGAGTGTTGTAAAGTGTCTAGGGTCTATGGGTGTGTGTATTGTATGGGATATACTTGAAAATTCTGTATCTCCTTTTCTCCTTAATACTAGTAAGGCCATTGCCCTCACTAACCAAGTTTTCCCAAAAATGATACAAACACACACCCCTAAACACTAGACACTTTACAACAAGGGGATGATGGTAACCAGGTAGAAGCTAGAGAAAGATTCATCATGCAGAATGTAATGCTCACGTTGCCCAAAGTGGTTGAGGAAGATTGTTGGCTGTGGTATAATATAATCAGACAAGTTGCACTTTGCAAGGAAAATTATGTAATCTGATTATAAATAGTGGTAAATAACATGACTGAAGTGATCATAACTAAGTTGAGGTTGAAAAAGGCGAAACACCATCAACCACACCAAATAGAGTGGTTCAAAAAAGACAGAGAAGACAATAAGTACTAGGCGTTCAGTTTCTTTTCTATAGGCCCTAAATATAAAGATGTGTGACACGATGTAGTACCAATTAAGGCATGCCATATTTTGCTTGGTCGCCCATGGCATTATGATCAGGACACTCAATACCAGGGAAAAATCAACACCTCATGCTTTTTCAAAGATGATCGCAAAAATTATTTAGCCTCCATGCAAGATGCAACTATAAAAATACCATTGAAGAAGATGGAAAATTTACTGAAGTTACGTGAATTTGAGATAGTCTCATATAAGATATATTTGCCCTTGTGGCAAAAGGAAAACCAAGGATACCCACACTTGTATAATCTCTATTATAAGAATTCAACGATGTGCTAGATGAGTTCCCTGATGGCCTTCCACCTATACAAGATGTTTAGCATCATCTCAATTTGGTGCCATGATTGGTATTATTAAACCTAACGCAATATTGTATGAGCTCAAATAAGCAAGAAGAATCACATAGCCAAGATAGCGAGCAACAGCAAATGGACCTTGGTTTGAGAAAGCATGAGTCCATGCATTGTTCCCGACTTTCCATATTACTTGCACCAAAGAATGATGAGTCATTGTGTACGTGCATTGATAGCAAGGCCATTCATAGTCATAAAAAATGTGATTTTATTATCGAATTAAAAGTGAGGAGATACATTTTGGGAGTTCCGAAATTTTGGAGTGTTTGATTGATGAAAAAGGGTAATTAGATGAAACTTTGTGACGAGTTGTTTACAACAACAATAACTTGTATGAAATATCAATGGTCGAAGAACATAAATATTCGTTTGTCCCTGATTCAGTTTGTAGCATGGCATTAAGTGTCATTAGAGACATAAACACAAAAAAAGAGGAATACAGACGATCTTAGGAGGTGTAATGAGCTTGGTCTAGGTCTAGTAGTTCAATTAAAATGAATAGATAGCCTGTCTCATTGCAATTTTACATTATTTGTTGAGGATGGTGTTGTTTCATGACACATGTACAGCCATTGAAAATCATGCTTAAGGATTGTGATGAGGGAGCTAGAACAAAGATTTTAGCTTCTTTGAACATTAAGGAGGTCAAGAAATCATGGGCTATAAATTTGTTGATTGATGGAAGAAAAAGGCCACACGTGAATTTGCTGGTCTCATGTATTAAATGGACAATACTTTTGAAATCTAAATGTACCATTGGGAAGAAAAAAAATGCCATCTTCATTTCATCTAAATTTGAAGAGATTAGTCCATAAAATGTGCAATTTATGCTGGATAATGCTTCAAACTACAGTTCAATGATTCATTACTAAAGCAGGACTTCACCGGGCTCCTAAGCACTACTATCTCTTATATCCGAACCAAGTTGCTATCAATCTCTCCTTCTAACAACCAATAGTGGTGAATAATGGATAAGTTCCCAAGTTTTGATGTAGCCTCCTAGGAAACGGCGAGTATTGTCCCATAACGGCCTAAAGCTCAAGCTTGGCCATTCCAACCTCCCTCAAACAAGCAGGAGAAAGCCTTGAACAGAAGGGTGAGAAAGGATTTGTAAATGGATTAGTTGTTTGACCACTTGGATCGAAATGAAGGGGCAGTAGGGGCAGGAAAGGAAAAGGTAGTTCAAGAGCCAGCGTCCTTGCCGAGATTAGGATACAAACCAGCGCTAGCAGATCCAATTGGTAAGCCATAAACAGCTGGCTAAGTTGCTTACCTCGAACTAGTTAATTCATTAGTTGACCCAAAACCACCAACATTGATGAAAACTTTGTTTACAGTGCCAAATTCTGATTCAGTTGAACCTAGTCCAACTCCAATCCCATATCCACCGGTTGAAATGAGTTTTCCAATGTAAATCCAAGTTTAAGAAGAGCAAGGAAGATGATGAAGTTCTTCAAGAATTCCATCATATGCTACATTTAATGAGGTCCCATAAATTGCCAACTTGGCTAAGTTGGTAAAACTTGTGGAGTATTGTTCCTATGTCCAAGGATCAAATCCCCTTGAACTGAACTTCAACCACTAACCCTTTGCTTGCCAAATTGAGCCCACTGATGGGGAGTGAGCCGCTTATGGCCTGGCCTTGGGTTATCTAAGGTAAAATTCATGTTTCAAACAAGTCCAAGTAATCCACATCAAGTATTGAGAGATACCCAATAAAAAGGGTTGCCCAATAAATGGGACAAAAAGCACACACAAAAATGGGTCCGCCCAAACACAAAATAGCTTGGTAATGGGCCCTACACCAAAATAGATGGGTAAGGCCTACCAAAAGTCCATAAAGCCATCGAATTCAGAATTGAACCAATTTTACCCTTAGACCAATTAGCCAAAACATTTCTACAGAAGCAAAACTTTTTCTTCTTAGCCAAACAAGCTCAAGCCTAGAGAAAAGAACAAGCTTTTACTAAGCCTCCAAAAGAGACCAGGACTAAAAAGGCTCCTTCAAAAGAAAATATTAATTAGTTGATCAAGTGAAAAGCTCAAAGTAAAGAAAGTTACACGTCAACATTTTATTGTATTTGACTATGATTTGTATCACCATTTTACATCAGAATTTGTTATTTTATTTATGTGCATCTCAAGGTAGATCACAAAATATGTTGCCGACAACATCATCTAAGGAAATACATTTTAGGAGAGTGAAAAATAAATTTTATCTATGGTTGAACCTCTAATTAGAGCATTGAGTGGATGGGGTTGGCTCCAATATGTTCTATATATATATATATATATATATATATATATCGGTATAGGAATGGATAGAGCAAAAGAAGCCATTAAATAATTCTGTAAAGGTATTGTTGAGATATCATAGATAAGAGGTAGAACAATAGTCTGTAATTAGGAGCCGAAACATGTTGTCATGTATAAATATTCAATAGTGTACTTTTTTGCCTAAAAATATATTGAAAACCTAAAAGAAATGTATAATACATAATATTACCTTTTCCCATAAGTTCTAATATATTTTTATTTTAATATATTTTGTTTGCTTTCATGTTTTTCTCACTTTTTCCATTTTTCTATCATTTTCCCTTACCGTTTTACACTAGTACTCTAACTTGGTGACCATGAGGCCATCAACTAATTTACTAGTAAGTATAATTTCTCATTCCCATCTCGAAAATTTACTTGGCATGTTGCATGGTGGTACTATATTCTCCAAAATAAATTTGCAAATATGGATATATCCAGATATGAGTCAGGCGGGAGATGAATGGAAAACAAATTCTAAATCCAGGGATGAGCACTATATGACTGGTTGGTGATGTCATTCGGACTTTCCAACCTAGCACGTTCATATGGATCATGAATCAAATACTAAAGCCTTTTGTCAGAAAATTTATAGTTAGTTATTGTTGCAATATTTTGAAATTTAGTAAGACTCCTCATGAGCATCTTTCCTACTTATACCAAGCCCTATAAGCATTACGGGCTAAATAATTATGTGAACAAGCGTTCAGTATGGAACCAAAAGATTTGGACAAATGTTGAGTGGTGAACACCTCATAACAGGAGGAGCTTCCTTGATTTGGCTACTTTTTACAAAAGGTTCATCAAAAATTTCAGTAGCATAATTTCATCAATGACCAATTGCATGAAAGTGAGAGTTTATATAACTCGGTAGAACGAAGTAAGTTTTCAACTGTTGGAAAAATGATAAAAGCAACAATTTTAGCACTCCCAAATTCTAAATAAGATATTCGAAGTAAAGTGTGATGTGGGGGAATCTTGGGTCATGGAAGTGGTCCAACAGCCTATTTCGACCAAAAAGATTTGCGTCCAATGGCCTATTGGGGGAGTCTTGATTCAGCAGGGTCAGCCACATCAGTATTGGGGGAGTCTCAACATTACAAATGGGTGGCTTTCCTCCAGAAATGTATCTTCACTTAATGTCATAAGGTAGGGCGCTTCATTGGAGTAGGAGACAATATATACTTTTTCTAATGGGTGTAGGTGGACTTGAGGAGACTATATATATTTGGAATTTGTTCTTTTCAAAGTTATGAATGATTGATAATTACAGAAATTTCTGACATTTCTCCTGTGATGGGTACGACGTGAGGTATCTTAGTGTCATTCCAAGGTAAAATACAACTTTTCTATCCACTTCTTCAAGGTAATAATCATCTTCTTCACCTTCATCTCCCTCCTTCCATGATCCATCTTCTCTAATGATTTTATTGTTAAATAAGTCTGTAGGGTTATTTTAGTCTTTTCACTTCTTTAGTTCTCTTATGTAATACTTACATAGCCTAATTAGGGCTAATTAATCAATCACTAATTTTTCCTCTTAATTCTAACTTGGTATCAGAGCTAGGTTCCATCGTCCCCTCCTCTCTCTCTCATCTCTTCCTTCTTGCTGTAACTTTTTTTTCTTTTCTTCCTTAAACCTATCATCAACAACTCTCGACTTCAACAACTAGATCACCCCTACGGGGGTTGTTTGCTCCACACCTTAATCACATCATGTGATAGGGTTGTTTGAATCTATACGGCAGTACTGTAGTCACTATCAAAGGTAGCAGCAACAGCAAGGTTGTTGGTTGGGGTTAGTTTGGCCTGACGATGGCATCTTTGACCTCCACAAAGGCTGACGATGACAACAACTTGGCTGTTTGATGAAAACTAAGTCAGGCGACACAGTTTTGGATCTCCACAAGGGCTGGCGATCATAGAAAATGTCAGTTTGCAGCCTGCGATCACCCCTGTGTGACTGTTTTGGTCTGTCAATCACAGCAGAGTTGCTGTTTGGTTAAGTTTGGAGCCTGCGATCATCACAGGGTTAATGTATTTCCACAGCAGAGTTGCTGTTTTGGTCTGTCAATCACAGCAAAGTTGCTGTTTGGTTGAGTTTGGAGCCTGCGATCATCACAGGGTTATTGTTGGAGTCTGGAAATCACAACAGAGTTGCTGTTTAGTTGTTTTTTGAGTCTGCGATCATCACAGTGTTGCTGGTTGGAGCTGAAAATCACAGAAAACGACTAGTTTAGCGCTTGCGATCACAGCAGTATTGCTGTTTACAACTATACTCACAGCAGAGTTGCTATTTGCCAGTTGTAACCACATCGAGTGGCTGTTCGGGTCACCTACAGTAGTAATTGATCATTCTCCGCGCCTCTTACAATCGTATATTGTCACCGGTGGGGTGCTACAATCAGTTTCCTGTTTGAATTCTCTTCAAACCAAAACATATCCACTCTCTAATGGCTTTCGAGGTGTCTTCTTCCTCAATCACTGGTAATAGTCATGGATCGGGTGGTTCTACCTCTAATTCGACTGACTTTCCGGGTATTCAAATTACCACCGTGAAATTAGATGGTCCTAATTATCTCCTTTGGGCACGATCAGTTGAAATGTTCATTGGTGGAAAAGGGAAAATCGGTTACCTCACTGGGACAGACAAACAACCTGCACAGACTGACAGTTCTTACTCCTATTGGTTTGCTAATGATTCTATGGTCCGTTCTTGGTTGGTTACTTCTATGCAACCACACATTGCGGCTGGTTTTATGTTTTCCTCGACAGCAAAACAGATATGGGATTCCGCAAAGAGTATTTACTCACAACGTCAGAATTATGTCAGGATCTTCAATTTGGAGCGTGAGATTTCTCGTCTTTCCCAAAGAGACTCTTCAGTTACCACTTATATCTCACAGCTACATGCTCGGTGGGAAGAACTGACTTTCTATTCCTCATCCTATGCTTGGAAGAACCCTCTTGATGAGACATTATATTCGTCAATTCTGGATAAGAATCGGGTTTTTCAGTTTCTAGCAGGTCTCTGGGACAAATTTGAGTATGCGCGAGTTCATTTATTGGGTATGGATCATTTTTCGTCGCTACTGACTGCTTATTCATATGTCTTAGCGGATGAGAGTCGTCGTGCAGCTGTCCTACCTCATTCTTCAGGTGATCATTCTGCTATGCTTACTCGCCTATCTTCTCCACAACCCCCCAGTGGGTCTATGCCTACCCGTCAACGACATAAGTGTGATCATTGTGGAAAGTTAGGTCATGTGAAGGCTCGATGTTATGCACTTCATGGTCATCCTAATAAGCAACGTAAACAGTCTCAACGATCTTCGGCTCATATGGTTTCTCAGTCGACTACTGATTCAGCACCTCTTTCAGTTACTACATCCTCATCAGACTCGGTATCTTTATCCCAAGCCGAGCTTGACAAGTTCAGAAAATTCTTCAATCAAATAGAGACTTTATCTCAGCCGGTTTCTACCTTCGCTCACTCAGGTACCTTTGCATCTGCAAACAGTGTTTCCACCACTTCCTCACCATGGATCATTGATTTTGGTGCCTCAAATAACATGACCGGTATGTCTTCCCTATTTCAAACCTATAGTGTTTGCTCTGGTCATCGCAAGGTTCGCCTGGCTGATGGTTCTTTGTCTTCCATAGCTGGTCAAGGTCTTTTACCTGTTACATCCTCTTTATCCTTAATTAACACATACATATTCCTCAACTTACTACTAACCTGGTATCCGTTAGTAGTCTTACCAAAAATTTGAACTGCAGTGTAACATTTTATTCTTATCATTGTGTCTTTCAGGATCTGGAGTCGAAGAGGACGATTGGCACTGGACGTGAAGTGAATGGATTGTATCTCCTGGATGTTCCTGGTTCCCCTAGCACCCATTCTGCTCTTCAGCTTAGTAGTTTTAGTAGTCAATCTAATAAGGCTCTTGTAATGCGTTTGCATTTACGCTTAGGCCATATTTCTTTTGGATATTTGAAACACATGTTCCCTAATTTATTTAATAATAACAATGTGCTTGATTTTTCTTGTGAAACTTGTCAATTAGCTAAACATGTGCGTTCTTCTTATCCTATTAGTATGAATCCTACTACACCTGCTATGTTTGACTTAATTCATTCTGATGTGTGGGGTCCTTCCCCTGTCACATCCATTCTTGGTTTTCGTTATTTTGTCTTGTTCATTAATGATCACAGTCGTACCACTTGGGTTTATCTTATGAAACACAAGAGTGAGGTTTATGGGATCTTCAAGCAATTTCTTGCTATGGTTCAAACCCAATTTGGTCATACCATCAAGACCTTCCGTTCTGATCATGGTACTGAGTACACCTATAGTGAGGTCCTGAAACTTTGTTTAGCGTCCGGCATTGAGCATCAAATGTCCAATGTTAAGACCCCTCAGCAGAACGGCCGATCAGAAAGAAAAAAATCGTCATATTCTAGAGTTAGCCCGTGCCATTTCGATTGTCATGAACGTGCCCCAATCCTATTGGGCTGATGCAGTTCTTACTGCTGTTTACCTTATTAATCGGACCCCCTCTAGTGTTCTTCAGTTTGTCACACCCCTCTCTAAGCTCTCTCCAGATCGTCCCGTGTTTCCACTTCTTCCGCGTGTTTTTGGGTGTGTCTGTTTTGTTCAAATTCTTGACCAAAATCATTCTAAACTTGACCCTAAGGCTGTCAAATGTATCTTTCTGGGTTATTCCTCTACCCAGAAAGGATACCGTTGTTACCATCCTCCTTCTCGACGACGTTTTATTTCTCGAGATGTTTCTTTTTTTGAGCATACTCCTTATTATAATGGGTCCGTTGGCATTCAATCTGAGTGGTTTCCTCTAAGTTCACCTGATGATCTTTTTCCTTCTTTATTTCCCTTTCCCCTGCCTGTTCCTCCCTCTCCACCCCCCGTCAGTTCGTCCTCTCTTCCATTGCAGGTTTACTTTCGACGTCCACGAGATACTATCATCACTTCTATGTCCGACCAACTCGCCTCCTCGACTCCAGCTCCGCCTCCGTCTGTTCCCTGTGATGATCGTCCTATTGCCACTCGTAAGGGTAAGCGCACTTGTACTTATCCCATTTCAAATTATATATCTAACTCTGCACTATCACCCTCCTATCAGAGTTTTCTTGCTTCTGTTTCCGCTGTTTCTCTTCCTACTACTGTTGCAGATGCTATTGCTCATCCTGAGTGGCGCACAGCTATGATTGATGAGTTGACTGCTCTTGAAAAGACTCAAACTTGGGAAATTGTGCATCTTCCACCTAGAAGGAAAGTTGTGGGTTGTCGCTGGGTATTCACACTTAAGCATAATCCAGATGGTTCCATTGCTCGTTATAAGGCTCGTCTGGTGGCCAAAGGTTATGCTCAGACTTATGGGATTGATTATCAGGAAACTTTTGCTCCGGTTGCCAAGATGACCACCATTCGCGTTCTCCTTTCTGTTGCTGCTATCCGAGGATGGCCTCTTTTTCAGTTAGATGTCAAGAATGATTTTCTCAATGGTGATCTTCAAGAAGAAGTCTATATGGTCCAACCTCCTGGGTTTCTTCCTTCTGTTTCTCCTGCACATGTTTGTCGTCTTCGCCGGTCTCTTTATGGCCTGAAGCAGTCTCCTCGTGCTTGGTCTGAGCGCTTCACTAAGGCCATGCATCAGTTTGGTTTCCATCAGAGTTCTGCTGATCACACCTTGTTCTTGCGTCACTCCCAAGGCAAAACTGTTGCTCTGATTGTGTATGTGGATGATATTGTTCTTACTGGAGATGATGCTGATGGCCTTACCGAGGTCAAAACTTACTTAGGCCGTCAATTTGAGATTAAGGACCTTGGACATCTTCGCTATTTTCTGGGTATTGAGGTTGCACGGTCCCAGTCTGGTATATTTATTTCTCAGCGTAAGTATGTTCTTGACTTACTCAGTGCATCTGGTCAGCTTGGATCTCGCCCAGCTGATACTCCTATTGAGTAGAATCACAGATTGGCTGATTCTGAGGGGGAGTGTGTGTCAGATATTGGCCAATATCAGCATCTTGTGGGAAAATTGATCTACTTGTCTATGACTCGCCCTGACATTGCCTATGCTGTTAGTGTTGTAAGTCAGTTTATGCACTCGCCTCGAACATCTCATCTTGCTGCTGTTTATCGTATTCTTAGATACCTTAAGGGATGTCTTGGTCGAGGTATTTTATTCAACAATCATGGTCATCTTCGCATTGAGGCATGGACAGATGCAGATTATGCTGATTCAGTGACTGATAGACGGTCTACTTCTGGGTATTGTACTAAAGTTGGTGGTAACTTGGTAACTTGGCGTAGTAAGAAGCAGGATGTGGTTTCTCGGTCGAGTGCTGAATCAGAATACAGAGCCGTGGCACTTGGAGTATGCGAGTTGTTGTGGCTCAAAATCTTACTAGCTGATTTATGTCTTCCTGTGCCAGTCCCGTTCTTATTATATTGCAATAATAAATCAGCTATTAACATAACTGCAAATCCGGTTCAGCATGACAGAACGAAGCACATAGAAATTGATCGTCATTTCATTAGAGAAAAGATAGTTTCTGGACAGATTTGTACTCCCTTTGTTCCTACCTCTCAACAACTTGCTGATGTTCTTACTAAAGGTGTTAGTAAAACCTCCTTTGAAGATGTCTTGTCCAAGTTGGGTATTGTTGATATCCACGCACCAACTTGAGGGGGAGTGTTAAATAAGTCTATAGGGTTATTTTAGTCTTTTCACTTCTTTAGTTCTCTTATGTAATACTTACATAGCCTAATTAGGGCTAATTAATCAATCACTAATTTTTCCTCTTAATTCTAACTTTTATGTTTCTAAACATCAATCAAGCCTTGCTGCCCAAGATTCTTGCAGCTGGAAATTGACCTTGCGGCACCATATTGCTGCAGAAAGTAACTTTTGTTTCCCTTGCGAGATAATTCAGTTTACTGTTTAACCATCCCAGCCGATCCCCCAATTTCAGTCCTAAAACCCTGCTGTCCCAAAATCACATACCTGGCAGTCCTCACATACCCAAATACCCATCCTTTTTAACACTAAAATCTAATTGTAAGGCATGTTAATCCTAAAATCTAATTTTAAGGCATCCATACTTCCCAAAACTCCTACACATACAATCCTTTGCCCCAACCAAACCCAGTATACCCCTTCCACATAAATTCCATCAAACGATTAACACCTCTAATAAACCAATTGACCATTCCTTTGAACATAACTACTATTAATAATGTTGGGTTCTCTGTTGAACGTTTACTACATGTTCACAATTGTAAAACTTTATATTTACTCAATCACACATAGCCAATTGGGATTATGAATTCACTTCCTTATGATCAATCAACGCAAGAGTACATATTTCAAACTCCATTAATCAACATAGTTGTGTTGTTAATTGTTGTAAATTATTCCTCAATCATTATCAGTGGTTGGGATCACCAACCCTATTGTCCTTGATCATCCATCTTTTGGTTATTGGTAGGGCCAATTTGCTCAATTACGAGGTTTCTTTGACTTTCTAACAACGGCATAAAATAAAGTATAGCAAATCCCTAGCTTGGATGGCATGGGGGCTCTGATTTGGGCTTGCCTCAAGATCCACATGTTTGCAAATTGCTATCGATTGGCAATGATTCGCCAGTAATGACTTCAGATTGAGGCCCTGTTTGGCAGAACTGCATACTTTGGGTCCCAAATTCCTCTCTCTCCCCTTTCTTCCAACTTCCTTATTTATAGCCCTCCCATCCTCATTAACTATCGAGGACCATTTATGGAAGATTACTCCCCCTTTTAGTTTGTTTGGCCACTTCTTTTAGTTTAATTGTTTTGTTGTGCATGGGGGAGACTGATCATGCATTACTGAAAAAGTGTCGTCTAATCTCATTATTAAAGTCCGTTCCCCTAATCAATGCCCGTCATTAATGAACCCTTATAACTGAATTGCACTGGCTGGCCTGATCAGTTCAACTCCTACTCATATCTCAAGGTGACATGTAGCATGCTACTAATTTTTTACCACCAGTAGCCTTCTCTCTCAAAATTTGACACTTTTGAATTAGATGATGGGCCACATTCACTCGCATCCACAGAAGTTTGGATTAGAACTATTTTTATTACAGCATGATTCTTAATATTGTCTCTTACGTCTCTTAACTTTCTCTTGTTTCTACTATATTTTGTCTCTTTTATTACATCCACTTTAAAAAAGAAATCATGGAGGATAGAAAAGGGAGAATTAAACATGATTGACAAGTATGACTCACATTTTAGATAAATTACATCAATCAAATAAATTCATTAAACTTATTAAAACAAAAACCAGAAGAAAAATAAAAAAGGAACAACCCAACAACATGTTAGGTGATAGGTGACCTCAGGATTAGGGAGTATTGATATCAAATAAGAAGTGAGAACAAAAAGGATATTCTATGCGAATCTTCCCACACATTATCTTGTTTGATAATCGAGATCAGCCGAGCAATAATTTGGAGAACATCAGTTGAGTTAGTAAAACTATACCGAATCAACTGGATTTTTTATATTTTTAATTAAAATAACTAGCTTTTTATAATTAAATATTTATTATCTAAATAAAAATTATGATCTTTTCACTAAGCATCTTTTAATCCAACTCATCTTATACAAAAAAAAAAGTTATAATATTTGTATATAAATATATATTAATAAATAATTAAAAACCAAGTTAAATGGTCCAAGACAAGATGAATCAGACAAGTCAACTTGAAATTGGTGGGATATGGGGTGAAACGAAACACCAAGTTTTAAAACCATGCCCTTGTATAGCCTCTCAAAAACAAAACACCATAATAGAATAAAGGATAATCTAGTAATATCCCCCTAAAATTTTGGTGATATTAGGTTTACTCCCTTGTGAAATGCAAGATTAGGTTTACCCCCCTTGACCGAAAGTCAAGGTTGTTTTTTGTTGATGATTTAACAATGAATTTTTTTTTAAATGCCCTCCAAAATCTTAAATTGCTAAAACAAATTTTGAAGGGAAAAAAATCCAAATTTCCGATTAAATTATCTACAAAAAGAAAAAAAAAAAACAAACCAATGTTTACTTTTGGTCAAGGGTTAAACCTAATCTTGCATTTCACAGGAGAGTGAACCTAATGTCACCAATTTCACAAGGGAATGTTACTAAATTAAGCTAGCATAATTAAGCTACAAAACTCTAGGCATAAACTGAAAAAACTGTATTAAAAAAAAAAAAAAAACTACTACCTACAATCTAGTAAGGAACAGAAGAAAAATTGGTAGGAAAAATGCATCAAACAGTATTACTGACCCAAATAAATAAATAAATAAATTGTGCCGAACGTCGATCAAACAAGAAGAAAACCTCGTGTCGAGCTCCAAAAAATTCAGTAAAAAAAAAAACAAATGGAAAAAATCAAGAACAAGGCGAAGGTCTATACAAGAACTAAAAATTGAACAAAAGATGCCCTAATGGAAAGAGAAAGAGAGAAACTTACAGGTTTCTTGTTCAAAAATCAAGCAAGATAAAATGGAGACAGCTTCTTGTATTCTCCATTTCAAACCCTAAAACACACAAGATAAAGAGAGAAATGTTTTGGGCGGGAAAAATGAACCCGACAGCTTCCTGTAGTCTTCATTTCAAACCCTAAAACACAGAAGATACGGAGAGAGATGTTTTGGGCGGGGAAAATGAACCCCACCATCTAAAATCCACGTTACATTGTTAACTGTCTCGGTTCCGGATCGTTTTAAAACCCGGCATATCGGACTGGATCGGTCCCCATCCAGTCAGCCTCCTTTTACCAAAATAAAAGGTGGTATATAAAATTAAAAGAACTGCTATTGGCACCTCAACTTTTACTTATTACACCCTTTATTACGTTCAATTTAAAGATTAAAACGCGTCATTCAAACATTACAAAAGTTTGCTTCAAGTTGTTATTTCAAAATATATATATATGGTCCCGTTCACCACCCTACGCTTTACTAAACGTGTTTTATCCTAAATGGGTTAGAAGTTTTGGGAATAGGCTGATTTTTTGTGAGGATGATCTCTATGGTGAGGAGATCATCCTCACCAAAAATCAGCCCATTCCAAAACTTCGAACCCCATAAAAAATGATTTACAAAAAATAGACGCTTCACGATTTTTCAACTTGTAAACATGGGCCTAAAAATTTTGGAATGTGCTCATTCCATATATATATATTATGAGGGGGTGTCTGAACTTACGTCCGATTAGGGTAGGGGTGTCAATGGGTCGGTTCCGGTTCAATTTCTAAGCAACTTAGAACCGTGAGCCATTTATTTTATCGGTTCCGATTCTGATTTTAAATTATTTGGAACCAGAACCAATAAAACTCATGGTTACCCATCGGTTCTGGTTCTATCCACATGACTGTAATTGGGATAACACCATGCAATGGACAAATCAAACACACACACACAAAACAAAAACCATTTAATCTTTCTAATAATAAACTCCATTTTTCTTAAAGAAATTCATTAAGATTATGTGAGAATCAACCATATTTCTAACCAATCAATAAGAAATTACCTTTAAAAGTCATCAAAAGTTCTCAAAATTAGCTCATAAACTTCTATAAAATAAAAAAAAAATCAAATCCTAAGCAATCTTTATAACAAAGAAACATTATAGTTCAACCATATTCAAGATCCAGATCCACAAAAAATAAATCCAACAGAATAGTACTTTATTTCAACACAAATTAAACATAAATAAATTAAAATTTCAAACAATAAACAAAACATCATCAAATAATTAGCACACATCTTGATAACTAAGCAAAAAAATCTTTATGACTACAAAACTAGTGATCTTCTTCTCCTTTTCAATAATTAAACAAATAAACAAACAAAAAATGATCAAAGAAAAATTAGAGTCTAATCAAAGCTTTTGGGTTCATATAATTAAAAATTAAGCAAATTAAGATTAAGAAAAATAAAATAAAAACAGTGCCACGTTGGCTATATGGGACGTGTAAGTGGAAAAAACAGTAAACGTGCATGTGGTGTGTGCAAAGCAGGGTAGGGTGTGCCCGGGGCCTTTTTTCAGATAAATGTGCCTAATCATCCCAACCATATTGAACAAAATATACACATCATCTATATATTCAATTCGAGATCAAAGTACGTATATCATCAAATCATGGCAACTCAATTAATGGATATAACATACAATCATTGATTAGATTCAACATTGAAACAAACACAATTTTTTTTATTTTTATGGTCCAGATCGGGGGGTCACTTTTGACAATCCGAAATAATCAAAAATTTCAAGGGACATTGAAACTAGAACAATGGTTAATGGGATAAGAATTTTCTTTTCTATTTGTTTATTTATTTATTTTTTTTTTTTTAAATCTCAAAATCAAAAGAATTTTATAAAAAAACAAAACACAAAGATATTCGGACACATATGTTGTTATTAGCACACTAAAAACTCGGTTTTTAGAAAAAAAAAATCTTTTAAAAAAAAAAAAAAAGAACGAAGCAAGGAAAAATGAAAAATTGCTCTCTCATCAGTTCTGGAGTTTGATGGAATTATAATTCAATACAGATTAAACCCCTTAATTGTCTGAAAATTGTAATATCTGATTCAAAACTCTTGATCGGTGTTTTTTGACTGATAAACATCTGCAGATCAGGAAACGGCTTGATGAAGCAACATCACGCAATTAGTTCTTGAAACCAAAAGGCGATTAATAGTCATTAACCGTTGCTGCTGTAAGAAAGGCATACAGGGGAAAGTCACACCCAACTCCACCTAATAATCATTCAGCCATTAACGTCCTCAACTATCTTTCCGAAAGCAGCGACTATAACTAACCATGTCAACAAAACTAAACGAGAGAGGAGCCGAGAAGAAAGAAAAAAAAAACTACGAACTCCAGAAAATCATGATTCTGGCAACATTAACGAATCAAGATTCTGTTTTTTCATTTAAAATCAACCTATCCATTTCCAAATCGAAAGAAAAATCGGAAGATTTGATCGGAGAGGGAAAAAAATTGAAAATTTCTGCCATGAAACCCCGAACAACATCGGGTTTGACTCGATCATAATAGAACGATTTAGGTTCTACATTTCTTTACCGGCCTCTTGAGATTTCTGAATTTTAAATAAACCGAACCAGCAAGCTCTGGACTTCCCTTCGACAGGAGAGACTGGTCTTCCTTTGATTAAATCGTTTCCTTTGAGTCGATTTTGAAAGGAACGATTGGATTTGCCGATTCGAGACTGTATGCCTCTACCTCAAAAGACATCGATCGGATTTAATGGTCCTACACCGGTTGGAATAAGAGGATGGAGAGACTAAGCCGATGGGATTCAGATCTGAACCAGTGGTCCCTGTTGAAGCTGACGAAATCTGAGCATAACAGTGGAGGAGCCATTGAATTGAAGCTCCATACCACTCCATTGGAGGAAGCCGATCGAGTTGGCTATTTTCGACTGGATTTGGAGATCAAAATCAATCGGTCTTTGATTCGGTTTGGTTGAAGAAGACGGGTTTAACAGAAGACAAGTAAAAAAACTTTTCTAAACTAAAAAGGGTTTAATATGAAAAAGCCCCCTTTTTTTTTAATGCGCCCCACTCTCACTGTTTATCCACTACTATCACCAAAGCACACCGAAAAAAAATTATTTATTTTTTTGATAATTTCTCTTGCTGTCCATGGACAGCACTGTCCCTTTATTAAAGCAAAACGATCACAATAATAAAAAACAAACAAAGAGAAACTATCACACACCTACAGAAATTAATCGAAAGATTTTTTTTTTTTTAAACGTTTAAGCATAACCAACGCGTGCCTAATAAAAAAAAACGGCGATCTCCCGGTTTCCACCACCATTAATCCATTAAGAACCTTTTTGGAATTTCGCATTATTTGTGATTATCCTAAACGACCCCCAATTGGATATAAAAAATAAAAAATAATGCTCGATGGAATCATATCAATAATATGCTAAAATATCAACTATTCAAAGTCCAAACGCACACTCAATAATCGAACTAAAATACCAACAAATAGATAAAATAAACAGTTAAACAAACTAAAAAAAATAAAAAACATTTAAGTCGCTTTTAACAATGCTCTCATATTTGGGGTTTTTCAAGTTTGATCCTCAATGTCCCCAGTGGAGTCGCCACTGAAAGCGCCCTCGATCCGCGGGGTGTGCGGATCCACTTTTGACCCTTGAGGTTTGGGAGTCGCCACCTAGTTGTTAAGGTCTAGGAACCGATCAATGACTCTAAACGGATAAAAAAAACTAATCTAAAACCAAAAAAAAAAAAAAATTGAATTCGGGGATCATGTTACGGGGTTGGAAGGTGTTAGGCACCAACCCCGCCCGGCCAAAGTCGGTCTCTACTAACTTCCCAAGTAAATTACATTGCTAAAAACCTAGATAAAAATAAATAAATTTTTTTTATACCTTTCCGATAGCAAACTTTATTCCCTCAGATCTGACAAAAAAAGCTCCTTGTACCGTACTCCCTTGCTTCGTTCTGTCTCCGGATTTGATTTCGGATCTCCGAAGCAAGGTATATCCTTATTTTTGGATCTGAACTCTTCAAGTTTGTTACGGATTTTTGGATGTTTTTAGAAGGCTTTTGGGTATTCTTTAGGCTAAAATCGAAGGAGTGATGTTAGGTAAGGTGTTGGGGCTCCAAAACTAGGGTTTATGGGAGGCTAGGGGGCTTCTAGACCTACTTCTCTTAGGGTTTATGATTTGATACGAAAATAGGGTGTGAGCACCTCTATTTATAGATGTTTTTATGGGTTGATTTGGATAGAGTTAGTATTTAATTAGAGTTTTTTTAATTAGAGTTGTGTTTTAGTTAGGCTTGTTTTAGGTAGAATTGTGTTTTAATTAGAATTGTTTTAGGTAGAATTGTTTTTAAGTTAGAACTCTATTAGATTGAGTTATTATTTAATTAGAACTCTATTATGACTTTTGGTCTTATTTGATTGACTTTTAATGTTTTGACTTTAGTCTTAATTGATTGACTTTTAATATCTTGACTTCAGTCTTGCTTAATTGACTTTAATTTTGACTTCAGTCTCACTTGATTGACTTTAATACCTTGACTTCAGTCTTGCTTGATTTACTTTTAATTTTTAGAGAACCCCCCATTAAAATATCTTTAATTATTTGGACCCCCAAATGGAAGGGTCCTTAAAGAAATATCCCACAAACCCTCAATAATTTTACTTGAAAGTCCGATTGATCGATTTTTTTAGTTTCAATTTTTAAATTAATTTCATTAATGTTTCACTTTAATTATTTAATATTTTATTTATTAATTTCAAATTTTTTTATTATGAAAATTGTGAAATTACCGTTTTACCCCCGAAGAGGACTTTTCACGTTTTAAGTCGGTTTTTAATGTTCTAGGATGTTTTAGAATTGATTTTTCATAAGGAATTCAATGAAAATATTGGTTTGTATTATTTATGAATTTTTTTGTGTGAAATGGTCATGAACTTAATGAGGGGCATTTTCGTAATTTTGTCAAATTCTGTTAAAATTGGCGAAATGATTTATTTGGTTTCGATTTGTTGTTTTATGAGTTTGAGAGAGTTTTCCTAAGCGTAACGTAGGCTCTATGGTTGTTTTGATGTTAGGGGTATTTTCGTAATTTTGTAGTTTTTTAGTGATTTTTATCGTGAAGCTTCTTTTTGATCTACAAGATGATGATTTTTATGTTTCTGGGGTCGTATTTTCCTAGCGTAGCGTGGTTTCTAAGTTTTGTCAGTTCGAGATACCTCATCCGGATTTCTGAAACACATCTAGTAACAAAATAAAGCAATGTAATACACATCCATCATTGGGAATCATTGCGATCGGGTTGACGAGTTGATTAATCAGGCGAATGCAAAAATGGGGTGTCTACAGATGCCCCTCTTTGACAGAGGGTTGAAGCAAACTAGATAGCAAATCTATTTTGGTAGATAGTGCGATATCTGAATGCCTAAGCTAGTGACAGTTCATTTTACAATCTGATTTAGCAATTCGTCGAGGTGTTCGGATCCTTGAGCGTAAACTCTCTCCGAATTAAAAAGGTTGTCAGGTCCTTGAATGCAAACTCTCACTGACGGTGTCAGATCCTTGAATTTTAGAAAATTCTCCTTGACTAATGTGACAACTGTGCAAGTGTGTGATTTAAAATCTGACCATAATTTGAGCATAATCTGAGTATAAACTAAGCATAATTTGAATATAAACTGAGCAAAATTTCGAGAAAACCCTCGGCGGTAACTGAGCATAATTCCGAGAATACCCTCGGCGGTAACTGAGCATATTTCCAAGAAAACCCTTGGCGGCATCTGGGCATAGTTTCGAGAAAACCCTCAGCGGCATCTGAGCATAATTCCAAGAACACCCTTGGCGGCATCTGAGCATAGTTCCGAGAAAGCCCTCGACGGCATCTGAGCATAATTCCAAGAAAACCCTTGGCGGCACCTGAACATAATTCCAAGAAAATCCTCGGCGGCATCTAAGCATAGTTCTGAGAAAACCCTCGGCGGTAACTGAGCATAATTCCGAGAAAACCCTCGGCGGCATCTGAGCATAGTTCCGAGAAAACCCTCGGTGGCATCAGAGCATAATTCGAGAAAACCCTCGGTGGCATCTGAGCATAGTTCCGAGAAAACCCTCGACGGTAACTGAGCATAGTTCTGAAAAAACCCTCGACGGCATCTGAGCATAGTTCCGAGAAAACCCTCGGCGGTAACTGAGCATAGTTCCGAGAAAACCCTCGGCGGCGTCTGAGCATAATTCCGAGAAAACCCTCGGCGGCATCTGAGCATAGTTCCGAGAAAACCCTCGGCGGTAACTGAGCATAGTTTCGAGAAAACCCTCGACGGCATCTGAGCATAATTCCGAGAAAACCCTCGGCGGTAACTGAGCATAGTTCTAAGAAAACCCTCGGTGGTAACTGAGCATAGTTCCGAGAAAACCCTCGACGGCATCTGAGCATAGTTCCGAGAAAACCCTCGGCGGTAACTGAGCATAGTTCTAAGAAAACCCTTGGCGGTAACTGAGCATAGTTCCGAGAAAACCCTCAACGGCATCTGAGCATAGTTCCGAGAAAACCCTCGGTGGTAACTAACCATAGTTCCGAGAAAACCCTCGGCGGCATCTAACCATAGTTCCGAGAAAACCCTCGACGGTAACTGAGCATAGTTCCGAGAAAACCCTCTGCGGCATCTGAGCAAAATCCAAGATAAACCTTGACGGAAACTGAGCAAAATCCAAGATAACCCTTGGTGGTAATTGAGCAAAACTGGCAGAGGAATGAATGAATTTTGGGAAAGAATGAACGAATTTGGAGAAAACTGATTAGAACGAATCGGAGAACAAATAAATCTGGAAGATAATGAATCTGGAAGAGAAATGATCGATTCCAATAATGATTGGATCTGGAAAAGAATCTGGAGAACGAAAGAATGCCATATTTCCTATGTGAGATCCAAAATACTTTTGTTTGAACCTTAAGGATTTATCAAAAAAGTTTTATGAATTTAAAACCTGAGTTTTTATTTCTTTTGAACTTCAAAAGTTTTTCGAAAAACTTGTTATCAAGAGGGTAACCTTAAGTTTGGGGTTCCTATTATTTTTTAGGATTAACATTGCTCGAAGACAAAATGCCCCTAGTTTGACAATGTACGTGGCATTGAAGATAATTAAACAAAAATTAAAAAAAATGCCCCTAGTATAAGGGGGAAAAGTTACAAGAAAGAAAATGCCCCTTGTATGAAGGTTTGAAATATTTGATTACCACAAGCGCAATAAAGATTCAACTTTTAATTTTGATTAATTTTATTAAAGATTTTGAGTCAGGCTCAAGAGAACAAAATATTTTCTTTTGAGACTCATCATAGAATTCACCCTTTTCTCCATTGGTTCACTCGGGGAAGTAAACATTTTCAGATCGATCGTAGACAAGATATTTGTGGCTTCTGAGTCTATGCCTGGTTTAAACTAAGTATTGAACTTGATTATTCGGACTTCTGATGTTTCAGCTCGGACCGCTCTCAGCTCGGGATTTTCTTCTGTTTTTCTTTGTTGCTCTAACTTTTACCTAGATCGTCTTTTCAGGTTTTCAATCTAGCGAGCTTGCTTTAGCTTTTGCCTAGATCGCCTTTTCAGGTTTTCGATCTAGCGAGCTCTTCTCTTTTTTTCTTTGCTCTGATTGTTACCAAAGTTGTCCTTTTAGATTTTCAACCTTGCGAGCTTGCCTTAATTTTTGCCTAAGTCGTCCTTTTCGGGTTTTCAACTTAGCAAGCTTCATCATTTTTTTATCTTTTTCTTCTCCTTTGAACTTCTGGAGTTGCTGTTGGATCATACTTTGCTATCTCCCTTGACTTCTCGCACGGTACTTAGGAGGACTTTCATGGGTAAGCTTAGGACTGGGTATAAAAAGAAAGGAATTTTGAGGCTCAAAAACCCAAATGCCCCTTGTGTGGCATTTCCTTTTAAATTATTTCTTTTTCTTTAAATTTCTCTTCCCCATTTTGGATGATATTTCTTTTGAATTTTTTCTTGATTTTTTTTTATATTGTATGGGAAATATATTTTTTTTATTTTGATGTGGTCAGGCCTGAAGTAACTTCTCAGGTTGCCTACGTACCCCAGAATTTTGAGATCAGACCAAAACGTAGTTCGAAGCTTCCCTCCCCTAGGTTAGGTGATCGGGCTGAGAAAGAAAAATGCATAATTTTTCTTTTTGAAAAGGCTGCAAAGGGGTTGAGAAAGGATATGTTGAACTGGGTAATAGGAGAATTGATTCGGTCAAAGATGGCATCTTTAAATGTAGTACCGTTTGATTTGGTCAAGGTTGGTTGGTTCTGGTAATTCAATTCCATCATGATCTTGAAGTCTGACAGCTTTTCCTGGTAATATTTCTTTGAAGATGAACGGACCTCCCCAATTTGGTTTGAACTTTCCTTTGGGATCAAAAATAGGTGCCCGATTCTCTTTGAATACTAAGTCTTCGACTTGTAAGTGACGGGCCTTGATCTTTTTGTCAAATGCACGGGCGACTCTTCTTTGATAAGCTTGCACGTGGTACAATGCTCTTAGTCATTTTTCTTCGATCAAATTCAATTCTTCATACCGTTAGCGAACCCAATCTTCTTCTGACAACTGACTTTCTAACAAAACCCTGAGAGATGGAATCTCCATTTCAACTGGCAAGACTGCTTCCATGCCATACACTAAGGAGTAGGGAGTAGCTCCAGTGGAGGATCGAATTGAGGTTCGATATGCCCATAATGCAAATGGCAGTTTTTCTGACCAATCTCGATGTGTTTGACACATTTTTTTGAGGATAGTCTTAATATTCTTATTAGTTGCTTCGACTGCTCCGTTAGTCTGAGGTCGGTAAGGAGATGATTTATGGTGTGAGATTTTGAACTTTGAACATAATTTGATAACCTCAGCTTTGAAGTACGACCCGTTATCAGAGATCGGCTCCGAAGGTACTCCGTATCGACTGATGATGTTTGTTTGAATAAACTTTGCAACTCGAGACGCAGTGAGGACAACATAAGAGGCAGCTTCGACCCATTTGGTAAAATAATCGATGGCAACTAGAATGTATTCGTGCCCGTTTGACGCCTTAGGCGATATTTTACCAATAATGTCAATTCCCCAGACTGAGAATGGCTATGGTGAAGTCAGACACACTAATTAAGATGGTGGCACATGTATAAGGTTCGCATGTATTTGGCACTTATGACAGGTTTTAACCATGTGATGACAATTTGTTTCCATCGTGGACCAATAGTATCCTTGTCTCATAATCTTCTTAGCTAACATTTTCCCACTCATGTGAGGGCCACATTCTCCTGAATGTAGTTCAATCATTATCTGTTCAGCTTGATCTTCATCAACACACGACAAGTGAATCCCATCATAAGACCTTTTGTATAAACTTCCTGCGCACAGGATAAATTGAGATGCTAATCTTAGTAGGGTCTGTCGTTCCTTCCTCGATGCTTCTTCCGGGAATTCTTGTTTTTCCACTACTTTCTTTATATCGGTGTACCATGGCATTCCATCAGGTAGTCGAGTAGTAATGTTGATCTGATGACAGTATGCGGGTTTGTCTTTAACTTCAACAGTGATCGGTCTCAATTCCATGCCAGGGGGTAAATGGATCATTGAAGATAAAGTTGCTAAGGAGTCAGCAAATCTGTTATCCTCCCTTGACAAGTGTTGGAACAGGATAGCTTTAAACTTACTGACTAAGTTTAACAAATACTCATGATAGGATTTCAATTTTTCATCCCTAGTCTTCCATTCTTTCAATGACTGATGTATGACCAAGGCTGAATCCCCAAAAACTTCAATTTCTGTAATGCCTAGATTCAAAGCAGCTTCGAGCCCCGCGATGCACGCCTCATATTCAGCCGTGTTATTAGTGTTTGAAAATGCTAATTTAATAGCGATAGGAATGTGGCATCCTTCCGGAGAGAACAAGACTGTCCCTATTCCATACCCATTTTGATTGGCGGCTCCATCAAAGTATAACCGTCATGTTTGGTTCTGCGGTTCTTCTTTAACGTGCAAGATGTTCTCATCTGGGAATTGATCGACAGGCCTTATTCCTTCTACTACAGGGTGATCTGCCAAGTATTCTGCTACAGCTCTCCTCTTGATGGATTTCTGCGTAACATACGTGATGTCAAACTCTGATAGCAACAACAACCATCGCGCGGTTCTCCCTGTCAACGCCGGTTTCTCCAAAAGATACTTGAGAGGATCCATCCGAGATAATAGGATAATTGAATGAGACAGCATATAATGTCGGAGTCTCTGAGTAGCTCATACCAATGCTAAACAAGTTTTTTCGAGAGCCGAATATTTTCGTTCATACTCTAACATCTTCTTGCTGATGTAGTAGATGGCCATTTCTTTACGAGTATCTTTGTCATACTGTGCAAGCATGCATCCCATAGCTTCTTCTGTGACTGACAGACAAAGAAGAAGTGGTTCGCTTGATGTGGGTGGAACCAAAATAGGCGGGTTTAAGAGATACTCCTTGACTTGGTCGAAAGCCTTTTGACATTGTTCATTCCAAACTGTTGGTTCATTCTTTTTTAGAAGCTTGAAAATAGGTTCGCAGACGTTGGTGAGTTGAGCGATGAACCTGCTAACATACTGGATTCTGCCTAGAAAACCTCGAATCTGCTTTTCAGTCTCGGGCGGTGGCATCTCTTGGATAGCTTTAATCTTTACAGGGTCTACTTCGATCCCTCTCTGACTGACTACAAACCCCAATAACTTTCCAGGAGTTACTCCAAATACACATTTGTGGGTTAAGGCGTGGAGAGTGTGGTACTTTTGAATCCTTGTGAGAATTTTTCTAACGCTGTAACATGCCCTAGTCGTTCCTTAGATTTGACTATCATATCATCTACATAGACTTCGACCTCTTTGTGTATCATGTCATCTAGTAAAGTTGTGGCTGCTCTTTGATAGGTAGCTCCAGCGTTCTTGCATGACCTTGTCGAACACTGTGTGATCTGCAGTAGCGCGTGTTGACACTTTGATAGGACTCCACTCAACACCAAAAGCATGACCTTGTAGCAGAATCCTGCACCACCCTACTGACTGATGAATGAAGTTTTTTGCATATCTCGAGGGTCTATTTTTATCTGATTGTACCCTGAAAATCCATCCATGAAGGACAACAATGCGTGTCCTACTGTACTGTCTACTAGAACATCTATGTGTGGTAAATGAAAACTATCCTTTGGGCTTGCTTTGTTCAGGTCTCTAAAATCCACACACATCCTGACTTTTCCATCCTTTTTCGGCACCGGGATGACATTGGCAATCCACTCAGGGTATTCTACTACTTCCAAAAATCTAGCGTTAATCTGCGTCGTAACTTCTTCTTTGATTTTCAAAGTCCATTCCGGCTTCATACGTCGAAGTTTCTGTTTGATTGGTCGAGCATCAGAATATAACGGAATCCGATGTTGGGCAATATCTGTGCTTATCCCCGGCATATCCTCGTAAGACCACGCGAACACGCCTTTGAACTTTCTGAGCAAGTCTACTATCCCTTTGCGTTCATCGGGAGATAAAATGACCCCTATACGAATTTCTTGAGGACTTTCTTTTGTTCCGAGGTTGATAACCTTTACTTCCTCTGTTAGAGGTTGAGCCCGACGTTCCTCTTTTTGTTCAAGTAATTTGATTATTTCAGGGGGAGGTTCTTCGTCAGAAGATTCTCCCTCCGAAGCCAGATTATTAGTTAAATTATTATTGCGCTCGAGGTAATAAAAAATTTCTTTCATTTCATTAAAAAGAGATGGGGTAAAAGGACTCATTGCAGACTTGACAGACTCACTTGACTCAGCAGGAAAAACAGATTCACTAGACTCAGCAGAAACAACTAACTTACTCGACTCAACAGAAATAAATGACTCAACTGGCATGTCAGACTGAACAGGACTAATGAGACCGACAGACCCAGCCTTGACATGCAACATAGGACTGATTACATGATAATTTGATAGAGACCCAACAACGGGTTTGATTACAGACTGAGGATTCGGGATCCCTTTCTCAACTGACAACACTAAGATACTATGATCTTCAATGAATAGCTGATCGATATTGAGGGAGTCCAGATCGAGTTGCCAGTCTTCAACCTTCTTCTCCTTAACTTCTATGCTTGCTTCATTTTCGGGTCATTCCATGCCAAAAAAGATTTCAAACCCCGGCAGACGAGTACCTGTGATGTGATCAATGAACGGCTCTGGGAACCCACAGTAGCGGAAATCTTCTCCTTCTTTCACAAAATAACCATTAAGGGTCTTTCGATAGGGCTTCATTTTAATAAGATCTGTGGTACGCCTTTGCCTTTTAGCAATGGCCTTATCCCGTTTTGTCTTCCAGTATTGGGCCCAATCTTCCTTAGTAGGTTTATATCCTAGTCCGAATGTGCCAATGACCTCTTTAATCATGATGCCTCCTTAATACCTTGCTGCTTGCGACCTAAGCCCATACTAGGGAAGAATCTCATTTTCTTGAATATATTGGCCATGTAACAATTAGAGGTATTTTCCATTGGAAAATATTCTTTCATGGCTTGATCCCATTGGACTGAGCATATCTTTTCAAACTCGAACCCATTGAGCTCTACTCCCTGTTGTTCTGGTTGAATTTCAAGCAACGGCTCATCCTTAGCTTCAGTACTGTTCATAATCCCTACAATCTCAGCATCTCCATGGAGAGTAATCACTAGCCCATCCTTGATAAACTTGACTTTCTGGTATAGCGTAGAAGGGATGGCTTTGATTTGGTGTAACCATGGTCTCCCTAACAGTAAATTGAAAGAAGACTGGATGTCAATAACCTGAAATTCCACAGGAAATTCGATTATGCCAGTGGACAGTCGAAGGTGCAAAATTCCCAGTACATCCCTCTGTAGACACCCCATTTTTGCATCCGCCTGATTAATCAACTCGTCAACCCGATTGCAATGATTCCCAATGATGGATGTGTATTCCAATGCTTTATTTTGTTACCAGATATGTTTCAGAAATCCGGATGAGGTATCTCGAACTGACAAAACCTTAGAAATTACGCTATGCTAGGAAAATACGACCCCAGAAACATAGAAATCATCATCTTGCAGACCAGAAAGAAACTTCACGATAAAAATCACTAAAAATTACCAAATTACCAAAATATCCCTAACCTCAAAACAACCCTAGAACCTACGTTACGCTTAGGAAAACTCTCTCGAACACATAAAATAACAAATCGGAACCAAATAAATCATTGCACCAATTTTAACAGAATTTGACAAAATTACGAAAATGCCCCTCGTAAAGTTCACAACCATTTCACACAAAAAAAAAACTTCATAAATAACAAAAACTAATATTTCCATTGAAATCCTTACGAAAAATCGATTCTAAAACATCCTGGAACATTAAAAACCGACTTGAAACGTGAAAAGTCCTCTCCGGGGGCAAAACGGTAATTTCATAATTTTCATAATTAAAAATTTCGAAATTAATAAATAAATATTAAATAATTAAAGTGAAACATTAATGAAATTAATTTAAAATTTTGAACCTAAAAAATCGATCAATCGGGTTCTCAGGCAAAATTGTTGAGGGTTCGTGAGATATTTCTTTAAGAACCCCTCAATTTGGGGGTCCAAAGAATTAAAGAAATAATGAAAGGGGCCTTCTCCAAAAATTAAAAGTAAATCAAGCAAGACTAAAGTCAAGGTATTAAAGTCAATCAAGTGAGACTGAAGTCAAAATTAAAGTCAATTAAGCAAGACTGAAGTCAAGTCAATCAATTAAGACTAAAGTCAAAACATTAAAAGTCAATCAAATAAGACCAAAAGTCATAATAGAATTCTAATTAAATAATAACTCTATCTAATAGAGTTCTAACTTAAAAATAATTCTACCTAAAACAATTTGAATTAAAACACAATTCTACCTAAAACAATTCTAATTAAAATACAATTCTACCTAAAACAAGTCAAATTAAAACACAACTCTAATTAAAAGATCTCTAATTAAACACTAACTCTATCCAAATCAACCCCTAAAAACATCTATAAATAGAGGTGCTCACACCCTATTTTCGTATCAAATAATAAACCCTAAGATAAGTAGGTCTAGAAGCTCCCCTAACCCCCCATAAACCCTAGTTTTGGAGCCCCAACTCCTTAGCTAACATCCCTCCTTCAATTTTAGTCTAGAAAACACCCAAAAGCCTTCTAAAAACATCCACAAATCCGCAACGAACTTGAAGAGTTCAGATTCAAAAACAAGGAGATACCTTGCCTCGGAGATTCGAAGTCAAATCTGGAAGCAGAAACGAAGCAAGGGAGCACGGTACAAGGAGTTCTTTTTGTCAGATCTGAGGGAACCAAGTCATTGCCATCGGAAAGGTAAACCTTCTA
Organism: Akebia trifoliata; assembly: GCF_017979445.1. Lineage (NCBI taxonomy): Eukaryota > Viridiplantae > Streptophyta > Magnoliopsida > Ranunculales > Lardizabalaceae > Akebia > Akebia trifoliata. Next base: position 28,329,459 of record NC_141388.1, on the reverse strand, counting down.
TTTTTATTTATTTTCTTATCTAGGTTTTAGCAATGTAATTTACTTGGGAATTTAGTAGAGACCGGCTTTGGCCGGGCGGGGTTGGTGCCTAACACCTTCCAACCCCGTAACTTGATCCCCGAATTCAGTTTTTTTTGGTTTTAGATTAGTTTTTATCCGTTTAGAGTCATTGATCGGTTCCTAGACCGTAATAACTAGGTGGCGACTCCCAAACCTCAAGGGTCAAAAGCTGATCCGCGCACCCCGCGGATCGAGGGCGCTTTCACCCTCTTGGTGTTATCATAGGCTCTAACACCTTGATTAGTAGGTTTGAGATCTTCAGCCTTAAACCCGAGACAAGTAGCAGTTTTCAGAGGACAAACGTTCAGTGCACTCCCGTTATCGACCAAAACCAAAGGTACCCTCATCCCGTTATAGTCAACTGTAATGTGCAACGACTTAGTGTGATTTGCCTATTCTTTTGGGAGATCCAAGTCCGAGAAGGATAGGATATTCTCCACGTAAGTTGCCCCTACTATACTGGCCAGCTGATCTGGAGAAGTTTCAAGGGAGACTTGGGCTGTGTTTAGTGCTTTGAGAACAGCCTCCCTATGAGCAGTGGGAGCCATGAGTAAACCCCATACTGAGATATTGGCTCCTGATTTTTTCAACTGTTTGATCACGAAGTTATCTTCATCGATGCTTTCCTTAGTGGGATCTTCTCATTCCTTTTTTGCCAGGGCTGCAGGATTATCAACACAGAGTTCTTGTGGCTTAAAAACTCTTCCCCTCGAGTCATATGTCTAACTTCATCACAAGAAAGGGGGAAAGGCTCATCTTCCTCAGTCAACAAGTATGGATCTTCGGCTGTCAAAGGTTCAGGGTTTTTCAGATTCATTTGGGCCAACAGGTAACTAGTGAACGCGGGACTATCGTAACGAAGCGGGGATAAACAATAGGTATCATCCGAGGTTAAATCAAATGGTTCATAGTTTGTGGTGAAAACCTCATCAGTGAAGGCTATCCTGGCAAGGGGGTAATTGGGCGGTTTAACTTGGATTGGATGGATGAGAGAAACAGGGTCGAATGGTAATGGGGTGTGAGAAACCATGTTCAGGGTTGGTGGAGGTTGATAAATAGGTAGTGGATTAGTGGTGACATTTGGTGGGCTAGGGATGGTGACCTTTTTGTTGTCAATAAGGTTTTGAATGGCATGGCGTAAGGTGATACATCAATTCGTGTGATGGCCAGGATTTTGATGGAACTCGCAGAACACGTTAGCATTGTGTCCAGCTAGCAAGGGATTAGATAAAGGTCGGGGTTGGATAGGGGTAAGAAACCCTTTTTTCATCAATTTGTGAAGTGCTACAGTGAGACTCATCCCTAGATTAGTGAACTGACGCGGAGTCCGAGGTTGACTTGGGTGAATCTGGTTATTAGTCCGGGCCGGGGGTTGAGCTGGGGTAACTGAGGTATTGGCGATGTAAGTATGGTTGATGTTGGGTTTGGGAACATATGATTTCTTAGGCTTGTTATCTGAGGGATTAGAAAGGATCCCAGAGGCAAATGCATCCTCAAGTTGGCTCCCGGCTTGCAACAAGGATTCAAAAGTAGGGAGGTATTGGGCCACTAGGTGTTGAGCATATCCTTGAGAGAGGTTCTTTAGGATAATTGCTACTTGTTCCTTCTCCGAAGGTCTATCCCACATTTGAGAAGCCTTGGCCCTCCAGCGACCAATGAAATCAGTGAATGTCTCCCCATTTTTCTGTTTAGTTGCTTCCAAATCCCTTCTTAAAGTCTCAATCTCGGTACTGTACTTATACTGATGCCAGAAAGCCTTTGACATGTTTTTCCATGTACCCACAATAACTGGATCTTGAGACATTAACCAACGTAGTGCTGATCCTGATAAAGTTCTATGGAACAACAATGTCATCTGTTCGTCGCTGAGCCCTATAGTGCGCATGTTGGTAACATACACTTTAAGATGTGTTTTCGCACACCCTGTCCCACTGAACTTGTCCATTTCAGGAATCACAAACTTTTCTGGCAAATGGATTCTAGGGATGCGATTCAAAGCTTCAATGCCTGCTGCAATTTCATCAATACCCTTTATACTCTTCATCGCTGACTCCAATTGAGACATTCTATTAGATAATGCCGGATTTTCATCAACATACTCTTCGTCTTCGTCGAGCTCGAAGACTTCACGTGGACGTTTCTCTTCAACCTTTTTTTCCCTTTGGGTCATCTAATGGAATTCTCGTCGATTCCGAGGTCTGTTCTAACATTTTCACTTTGCCTTTTATATTGTTGATATCATTGGCAAAGGCTGCCAAGATCTTACGGATCTCTGTGAGCTCAGATTCTGAAGCCATCTCTATTTGTTGACTTGGTACTGTGGTTCTTTCTAACCGACTGGACTTACGACTCCAACTAGGAGGTGGACGTTCGAGTTTGGACGCAATGATAATCCAATATGACCCCATCAAAGGTAGATTTAGTCAATTTCAGTATTACCCCCTTGATAACATTTTTAAGAATCATTTTATTGAGGTTTGTGCACCAATCCATTAATTAATCCATTCACACAATGAGTATTTGAAAAAGAGATATTTATTCAAAAAAGAAAGATAGTTTTATTGAAAATGATTGACAAACAAAAAACATCTTTCAACAAATTTGATTTGAACTATTTTTACATGGACGCTTGGCTTTGTCTTGATGGTTATCAGGATTGCTGTCAGGCTTGACCCTCTTAGCTCTAACAACTGGCTCTCTGAATTCTGCTGGTCCGTCTGGATACCCTAAGGTGCGCTTGTTCCAAGATTTCTCAATGAGGTGTACTAACTTTTCAGTCAAAGGCTCGGGGGAAAAGAAAGCTTTGTGTTGAGGTAAGGATAACTCTGTAGGTACATCGTACTGTTCTGGGATCAGATTAGGATGGTAAAAAGATGTTTCTTCTAAACCAATCAGACGGGCATAGTAGGATCCTTTGGTTCCTAGAACAGGGGGATCAGTCATCCACCAAGGGCACCTAAAATCAATATGACAGGCGAGGCGAGAGTCTAACCATTTGCTCCAAGCTTTGACTGAGTTGTGACGCACTAACAGGTTTTTCTTGGAAAAATGTTTTGGCCCATATTCGAGGTTTGAAGGAACCTCTACGATTTTGAGACGGTCACAAAGTCACATATAGAGTAAGTAAGGGTTTCCCTTGAAGCTTTCCTGCTCACCATTTTTTATGGCATCTAAACCTGAGAAAGTTTCAGCTAGGATGAGAGGGACAGGGTTGGCTTTCCTTGAGAATTGAGAGGCTATATCTATGAAGGACTTCGGGATAGTTTGGCAATCACTATTAGAGATCAGTATGTATTGGGCTAGGATTCCTAGGCATAATCGATAATCTCTAGTGGCTCGCCAGGCTTCGGATTTTACATTGATAGGGTGACTGCGGGAGCGATACGGGCCCAGTAAAGGTACTAAATTCAATCTCCCGTCATGGACTAAGACCTTGGCTTCTTCCTTGGAAATGTTTAGTCCTGTGGCGAGTTCACCAGAATATCCGATCTTCAATAAGGGCCTGACTAGAGGTCCTGAAGTGGATATCCTCATGATGGCACAATAATCCTCGTGAGTAGGGCATAAATGCATATACCCCATATGGAATATGTGGAGGTAGGGGTTCCATCGCTTAGCCATAGCATGTAAGAGGTTCCAGTCTATCTCAAATTCGTGGAAGTAGAGAGCACTTCTCAACATGAATCTCCCAAAATTGATTTTCTCTACAGGGTGCATTCCTATGATGGTTGTTTTGACTAACTGATCGATTGGTTTGTCGCCTGCGACTAGCGTCCTGATTTGACATAAAAGGGTATTTTAGTGCTCTTCCAAGGTCCATGTAAAAGACCAAATTTTTTATTTTCTTTTGGAAAATCTTGTTCTTATGGAAAACATTTTTCGGAAATTATTTTTTCTCGGAAAACATCTCTTCTATAGAACATTTCTTTTGGAAAACAATATTTTCTTCTTTCTTCTTTGAAAATTTGATATTCATTTTGATTTAAATGGCCCGGCCCATAATGATTGTTGGATCGAGATGGACTGGGTCATTGTTGTAAAAGAATGGATTCTTTATTAGGTCGGTGCACCTATTTTAATTTTCAAAAACAACATTTTTTATCCTTGAGGACAATCATGCACTCTGATCACACCATTCACATCACTCACATACATTCATCAAACAACAGGCATTCATTCAATAAACAACCCGGGAACACCCACGATAAGTTCGAGTCGTGACCTACTGGGAAGGTTTCTAGACTCTAAGCTTACTACGTGTAATGCATTTTTATCTGGCTACCCTTGCCCAAGTACACCTATATACCTTTCGATACGTGGTGACTTGGTTTGATATACCGTATAGGTGATAATCTAAAACCTCAATTCAATTCTCTGAAGCCAAAAATAGCCAGTTTGATCTCCAGTTTAGAGGTGGCGCACAATGCTGAGCAAGGGCCCACTTAAATACCTCTCGTCTAGAATAGACGTAGTCTATCCCCCTCGTACAGTAGGGTACAGCGGGGCAAGATCTTGCTTAGGCACCGGTTTTAACCAAGAAAGGCAATTGATATACTTAGATTATCTTTTACACCTACGGGTACGAGTCAAGAGTTGTAGCTTTCATAAATGATTTGGAATCCCACGAGAGGACCGACCACGTACTAGTACTACGTTGGCAATCGGGACATGTGACTGTGTGGCCTACAATAGGTCAAAGGCTCAGGTTGCTCCAGCCTGGGTGCATCAATATACTTATCAGAATCACCGGATTAGACGGTATTGATGCCCCCAGTTTGATATACCCTAAGGTACGTGACTGGAGTTGTGGTTTTCATTAATGACGTCGCATCTCCGAAGAGACCGGGCCACGCACTAGTGCCACGTTGGCTATGTGGGACGTGTAAGTAGAAAAAATAGTAAACGTGCATGTGGTGTGTGCAAAGCAGGGTAGGGTGTGCCTAGGGCCTTTTTTCAAATAAATGTGCCTAATCATCCCAATCATATTGAACAAAATATACACATCATCTATATATTCAATTCGAGATCAAAGTACGTATATCATCAGATCATGGCAACTCAATTAATGGATATAACATAGAATCATTGATTAGATTTAACATTGAAACAAACACAATTTTTTTTATTTTTATGGTCCAGATCGGGGGGTCACTTTTGACAATCCGAAATAATCAAAAATTTCAAGGGACATTGAAACTAGAACAATGGTTAATGGGATAAGAATTTTCTTTTCTATTTGTTTATTTATTTATTTATTTATTTTTTAAATCTCAAAATCAAAAGAATTTTATAAAAAAACAAAACACAAAGATATTCGGACACATATGTTGTTATTAGCACACTAAAAACTCGATTTTTGGAAAAAAAAATCTTTTTTTTTTATAAAAAGAACGAAGCAAGGAAAAATGAAAAATTGCTCTCTCATCAGTTCTGGAGTTTGATGGAATTATAATTCAATACAGATTAAACCCCTTAATTGTCTGAAAATTGTAATATCTGATTCTAAACTCTTGATCGGTGTTTTTCGACTGATAAACATTTGCAGATCAGGAAACGGCTTGATGAAGCAACATCACGCAATTAGTTCTTGAAACCAAAAGGCGATTAATAGTCATTAACCGTTGCTGCTGTAAGGAAGGCATACAGGGGAAAGTCACACCCAACTCCACCTAATAATCATTTAGCCATTAACGTCCTCAACTATCTTTCCAAAAGCAGCGACTATAACTAACCATGGCAACAAAACTAAACGAGAGAGGAGCCGAGAAGAAAGAAAGAAAAAAAACTACGAACTCCAGAAAATCATGATTCTGGCAACATTGACGAATCAAGATTCTATTTTTTCATTTAAAATCAACCTATCCATTTCCAAATAGAAAGAAAAATCGGAAGATTTGATCGGAGAGGGAAAAAATTGAAAATTTCTGCCATGAAACCCCGAACAACATCGGGTTTGACTCGATCATAATAGAACGATTTAGGTTCTACATTTCTTTTCCGGCCTCTTGAGATTTCTGAATTTTAAATAAACCGAACCAACAAGCTTTGGACTTCTCTTCGACAGGAGAGACTGGTCTTCCTTTGATTAAATCGTTTTCTTTGAGTCGATTTTGAAATGAACGATTGGATTTGCTGATTCGAGACTGTATGCCTCTACCTCAGAAGACATCGATCGGATTTAATGGTCCTACACCGGTTGGAATAAGAGGATGGAGAGACTAAGCCGATGGGATTCAGATCTGAACCAGTGGTCCCTGTTGAAGCTGACGAAATCTGAGCGAAACAGTGGAGGAGCCATTGAATTGAAGCTCCATACCACTCCATTGGAGGAAGCCGATCGAGTTGGCTATTTTCGACTGGATTTGGAGATCAAAATCAATCGGTCTTTGATTCGGTTTGGTTGAAGAAGACGGGTTTAACAGAAGACAAGTAAAAAAACTTTTCTAAAATAAAAAGGGTTTAATATGAAAAAGCCCCCCTTTTTTTTTAATGCGCCCCACTCTCACTGTTTATCTACTACTGTCACCAAAGCACACAAAAAAAAAACATTTATTTATTAATTTGATAATTTCTCTTGATGTCCATGGACAACACTGTCCCTTTATTAAAGCAAAACGATCACAATAATAAAAAACAAACAAAGAGAAACTATCACACACCTACAGAAATTAATCCAAAGATTTAAAATAAAATAATAAAAAAAACGTTTAAACATAACCAACGCGTGCCTAAAAAAAAAAACGGCGATCTCCCGGCTTCCACCACCATTAATCCATTAAGAACCTTTTTGGAATTTCGCATTATTTGTGATTATCCTAAACGACCCCCAATTGGATATAAAAAATAAAAAATAATGCTCGATGGAATCATATCAATAATATGCTAAAATATCAACTATTCAAAGTCCAAACGCACACTCAATAATCGAACTAAAATACCAACAAATAGATAAAATAAATAGTTAAACAAACTAAAAAAAATAAAAAACATTCTAAGTCGCTTTTAACAATGCTCTCATATTTGGGATTTTTCAAGTTTGATCCTCAATATCCCCAGTGGAGTCGCCACTGAAAGCGCCCTCGATCCGCGGGGTGTGCGGATCCACTTTTGACCCTTGAGGTTTGGGAGTCGCCACTTAGTTGTTAAGGTCTAGGAACCGATCAATGACTCTAAATGGATAAAAAAAACTAATCTAAAACAAAAAAAAAAAAAAATTGAATTCGGGGATCATGTTACGGGGTTGGAAGGTGTTAGGCACCAACCCCGCCCGGCCAAAGTCGGTCTCTACTAACTTCCCAAGTAAATTACATTGCTAAAAACCTAGATAAAAATAAATAAATTTTTTTTATACCTTTCCGATAGCAAACTTTATTCCCTCAGATCTGACAAAAAAAACTCATTGTACCGTACTCCCTTGCTTCGTTCTGTCTCCGGATTTGATTTCGGATCTCCGAGGCAAGGTATCTCCTTATTTTTGGATCTGAACTCTTCAAGTTTGTTGTGGATTTTTGGATGTTTTTAGAAGGCTTTTGGGTATTCTTTAGGCTAAAATCGAAGGAGTGATGTTAGGTAAGGTGTTGGGGCCTCCAAAACTAGGGTTTATGGGAGGCTAGGGGGGCTTCTAGACCTACTTCTCTTAGGATTTATGACTTAATACGAAAATAGGGTGTGAGCACCTCTATTTATAGATATTTTTAGGGGTTGATTTGGATAGAGTTAGTATTTAATTAGAGTTCTTTTAATTAGAGTTGTGTTTTAGTTAGGCTTGTTTTAGGTAGAATTGTGTTTTAATTATAATTGTTTTAGGTTGAATTGTTTTTAAGTTAGAACTCTATTAGATTGAGTTATTATTTAATTAGAACTCTATTATGACTTTTGGTCTTATTTGATTGACTTTTAATGTTTTGACTTTAGTCTTAATTGATTGACTTTTAATATCTTGACTTCAGTTTTGCTTAATTGACTTTAATTTTGACTTCAGTCTCACTTGATTGACTTTAATACCTTGACTTCAGTCTTGCTTGATTTACTTTTAATTTTTGGAGAACCCCCCTTTAAAATATCTTTAATTCTTTGGACCCCCAAATGGAAGGGTCCTTAAAGAAATATCCCACAAACCCTCAACAATTTTACTTGAAAGTCCGATTGATCGATTTTTTTAGTTTCAATTTTTAAATTAATTTCATTAATGTTTCACTTTAATTATTTAATATTTTATTTATTAATTTCAAAAATTTTTATTATGAAAATTGTGAAATTACCGTTTTGCCCTCGGAGAGGTCTTTTCACGTTTTAAGTCGGTTTTTAATGTTCTAGGATGTTTTAGAATCGATTTTTCGTAAGGAATTCAATGGAAATATTGGTTTGTGTTATTTATGAAAATTTTTGTGTGAAATGGTCATGAAATTAATGAGCGGCATTTTCGTAATTTTGTCAAATTCTGTTAAAATTGGCGAAATGATTTATTTGGTTTCGATTTGTTGTTTTATGAGTTTGAGAAAGTTTTCCTAAGCGTAACGTAGGCTCTATGGTTGTTTTGATGTTAGGGGTATTTTCGTAATTTTGTAGTTTTTTAGTGATTTTTATCGTGAAGCTTCTTTTTGGTCTACAAGATGATGATTTCTATGTTTCTGGGGTCGTATTTTCCTAGCTTAGCGTAGTTTCTAAGGTTTTGTAAGTTCGAGGTACCTCATCCGGATTTCTGAAACACATCTGGTAACAAAATAAAGCAATGGAATACACATCTATCATTGGAAATCATTGCGATCAGGTTGACGAGTTGATTAATCAGGCGGATGCAAAAATGGGGTGTCTACAATGTTCTAGTATTTGATAAATTTATCTTTCATTATTATTGCCATCGACACAATGAAATAATTCTCACTTGTACTCCATTCCATAAGTTATAAATAAATAATACAAGCTAAATCGAAATATCAATTCACCGTTGCATATCTACTTTTAGACAAAATTTGTGTAGCATCATAAAAAACCTTCAAACATTTAACTACAAGTCTCATATTATTCCATTCCATTTCAAGAGGAATACAATTGAAATCAGAATCTACTTCGACAAAACGAAACAATGCATTTTTCAATTCTAATGATACCTCAAGCGTCATATATGTAGAATTTCATCTTGTCGATACATCTTAAACAAATTTTTTGGGGGTGATCCTGACTTGAGCACATACATCTTCAAATTTACTTTGTCTTTGGGGTGAGTGTCTGATAAATTTAATTGTAGAATGAATTTTCTCAAATTTTCTTTCAATTCATCTTGAACAATGAGATTAAGGATGTGTGTACAACAACGTACTTGAAGCAATTTTCCATCTAAAATAAGAGACTCCTTTGATTGGAGCTTTTTAAAAAGTTCACGAACTAACATATCATTGTTTGAAGCATTGTCCAATGTAATGGTTGCTAACTTCCTATCTATGTTCCGCTCATATATCTTTTTTAACAATATATTAGCAATATTTTTTCCAGTATGTTGACCACTTACATTGGAAAAGCATAAAAATCTCTTTTATAATTTCTATGCCTCATCGATATAATGGGTTGTCAAAATCGTATAACTTTGATTTTGACCTGAACTCCAAAAATCAAACGTAAGACATATGCGACATTGGAGTTTCTCAAGATTCTTATAAAAAATCAAATTTTCTTTTTCATAAATCTTCATGGAATCTGATCTTACTGTATTTTGCATGATTGCCTTAAATGTGGGTTGTATTGAACTTAATATTTTTTTAAACTCAAGATGATGAACCATTGAAAAGGAATATTCATGCAAAATAATCATCTTGGTAATTGCTTCATGAGTTACTTCCGGATAAAACTTAAAGTTGTGAAAACCAATAGACACTTCCTCTTTTCTTTCATTAACTTTGAGCAACGCCTGCCTCATTAATTGTTATTTTTTCTTAAAAATCAAACATGTTAATTAAGATGCTTATGCAAATTACTAGGTCCATTTTTACTATTCGTTTCCAAAACATTTTTGCAATGCTTACATTTAGCGGATATAACCTTCCCATCTACTTCAATTTTTTCAAATTCATTCTAAACCTTCAGGTTCTTTTTCACTTTGTAGGCATTTAAATAGTTGATTCTTCCATAGAAATTGATAATTCTTCATTTTCTCTTTCTGACATTTTAGATTTACAAAAAATAAATTCAAGTATCTATAATAAAGTAAATACAATAACATTTTAAAAAATCCCATCCACATGAATTTCACATACAAAATAACACAAAAAATCAAGTTTTTGTATTAATAAAATAGTCTCCAAAATTAATTTTTACATTATCCAAATAATCCCCAAAATTCAAGTTTATCCCTCATCAAAATAGTCCTAAAGATCTATTTTTTTATACTATTAAAATAGTCTCAAAAATAATTTTTATGATACCAAATCAGTTCTAAAAATAATTTTTTAGCACTAACAGCAGTCCAAAAAAAATTAGTCTCAATAGTCAGTTTTTTTTGTAATACCCCAGATTTTCAACTCATATCTCGAGGAAATTGAATGGTGAGATTTGAAGGAAAATATCGAAGGAGGGACTTAGAGTAAAATACTCGAATATTGTTATGATAAATTTCAAGGAAAACTGACTTCGCCATTAGGTTCAAAAGGATCGAAATATATACATTAGCCTGTAAGCAAGTTAGAATTCGAGTTCTGAGGAAAAATTATAAAATCCTCGAATTTCGTGTTAAATAGGACCTAAAATAGTGAAATTTTATTAAAGCAATAATCAAGAAAATTTAATGACACCGTTAGGTCCACAACGAAAAATTATTCGAAGTGGAATATTCATTCGTCATTTTTCGAGTCCGAATAGTCGAGTTATCGCCAAAACTAGAAATCATGAAAGGAAATTACGAGTTTACCCTCAAGCCTCTTATTTAAAAGGAAGTTGGGTTCTTTTTATTCATTTCTCTTCTTCTCTCCAAAGAACCAAATGACAGTCACTTCCCAACCCAAGGGTTTCGACCCATTCCTATCAAGTTCTAGCGCGAACGAGGCCGAGTTAAACCTCGACGAAGAAGGCAAAGTTGTCGGTCACGACGAGAGCTACAATTTCACCATCTTTGGTTGTCCGTTCTCGTTCGTTTTCCCCATCCTCCATAAAAAACCAACAATAGGGGTTTTGATTTTACCCACTTGGAGTTCCACTTAGTTTAAAGAAGAGTGATCAATCGTTGTTGAGGGAGGAAGGACACCTCCATCGAGGGTTTCGCAACTAACCCGACCGTTGGACCCGAAGTCGTTTCAACCTCGAGTCCTTGCTGCCAACCTTTGAATTTTGAGTTAGTTAAGTGTGTCCGACAACCACAACCAAGTAAGGGACTCTCAATTCTTGTTAATAACTTTAGATTTTCGAAATGTGCATTTAGGTTTTAAAACAAAACTTATTGTTTACATTTAAATCGTAGAAATTTGGTGTTTGATTTCAAATTTATGATAGAAGTAGATGTTTTGACTATGTTTTATCAAGTTTTAACCATAAACTTATGGGTAGGTTGAATGATTCGAATATCAGAAGAAAAATCTGAAAAATGGATCGAAAGATCGAAATTTCGCGAATGTGTTCAGTGCTGTCGGCAGGAGCTGTCGATTTTATCGACACCTGTCGAAGGTCATTCTGTCGGTCCCACCGACAGAATCATGCTTCTGCCACTGACAGAACAGTTTGATCAAAATTGCTTCTGGCTCTTGGTTTGCTTTCCTCATAACTTGTACATGATTTTTCACCCTTTATTTCATTAAAAACATTTACTTTCTATTTACTTTAAGTTCTTTAATGAAATTAAGGTTTTACCCCCCAATTAGGACCAATAGGAATGGTTTTAAGATCCAAATCTCAAAGGATCAAAATCTAAATTTTGGTTTCAAGAATAAAACGTAGATTTTGACGTTTTCGATAAATTTTCAAAATGTAATAACTTTCGCGTTACCTTGAATTAGACTATGAAATTTATATGGTGTCAAATCTCGTGTTTGAGGCTTTCATTTTCAAAACCCATTTTCAATTTCGAAAACTTTGAAGATTGAGTTTCCGACACTAAGCCAAATTTTTACCAGCTTTCCTTGCTTTTAACAACTTTGGTCTCGTGCATCGCTGGAACCTCATTTTGAATAAACCTTGATGGTTTTCGATGGAAAGACCAAAAATGACTTTGAAATATTAAAAATGAATGGTTTGATTTGAAAGACGAAAAGTGAGAATGTCGAGAGAATGAAAAAAGGGGATGAACGGTAAAGTGTCAGAATCACACCCAAGGGGTGATGTCTGCATTTTACATTGTATGTTGTATATAGGATGGTGAAAGGATATCCAGGTTATTAATGAAAGGGTTGCATGTTTATTTAAGATTATATTAGCGCATGCGCTGAGTACAGTTATTTATTTTAAACCGAGGGGGCCACAGTTGCATGGTAGGAACTGAATATCCATTCTCAATCCTGTTCTGTTAATTTTTCTCTTGTTTTAAATGAAAAATATATATATATATTATATATATATATATATATATATATATAAAACTATTTTGTGAGTTGTTAAATGGTTTGTGAATGCCTGAAGGGATAGTGCGTCACATCATCCAGAGGGGTGCATTATCCTGGGATGTACGGAAGGGACCACCAAGCTCATACGTGGTATGAGACGCGTATGAGAGTGGAGTCACAACTGGAATCCGGGTCCATTCATTTCTTATCTTTACCAGTGAACGTGTATTGTAAAGGTAGTCGTATACGAGTGGAATGTTATTTTGGGAATCACATGCACGCTTGATAGACATAGACGAAGATGATTAGTCAATGATCACAAACAATCTAGTAGTAGTCAAACGTTCTAACACATCGAAAAGATACTTATTGCTTACGGTCACGTCAAACGGCCAACCTGAGCCGGATAAATGGTCCCGCAAGCGTAGTAAACAACGACTAGCCACAAAATCAGGAACTACGATGTTATTGAGGAATATCATGTCCCGATTGGGAGCGATCCAGTCGTGAGTCCCAATGCTCAAATTTCATTACTCCACCACTTGTACTATGTATTCGTTATTATATTTTGAATTATAAACTGAAAAGCATGTCTATTATTTCAATGATGTTAACTGTATTTGCATAAAATGGAAAATGTATAGTGAGTATGGATGATTGATGCTATGTTTAACTTTTAAACTGTTTAGTTGTTCATCCCTGGCTATATGTACCAGTTGATCGTATTTTATTATGTAAAACCTTGTAAGTATTAAAATGTTCAGTATGCTTTATTCGATCATGTTTAGGAAGGGTTATTAGTAGGAATTGGTTGTAGACTTACCAGGTAACTCTCGTTACTCACCATTTTCTTCCTTTTTTTTTTTAGTTTCAGGCGCAGAGTCAGTAAGTAAGGAGTATCTGGTCGGTCAGATCGACGATCAGAGTCTATTGCTTGGTGAGCACTAGGGCTACATCCATTAGTGTTGCTAGTTTTATCCAGGATGTTTGTAGTCTTTGGATTGAGAGTTTAGGCCTATGTTAGAGTGAGAGTATTTTGGTAAGCCTGTATATTGTTAAATCTTCCGCACTTTGATCTACTTACGTGTTAGATGTAATTAGTCTTCCGCTATTAATTCAAGTATTTGCATCTTTATATACAGGTTTTGTTATATATTAGATTATTAGGTTTTAGTGTTCCGTAGAATGCTAACATAAACAAAGGGAGCTATGTCCAAATTTCGAGGTACCACCTAGTACCTTGAGACTTGGCATTGGGTTTTATGTTAGCGTTTGGCGGGGTACAACATTTTTACACCTTTAAATAGTCCCACAAAACTAATTATTTACACCACTAAAATAGTCACACAAAACCAGTTTTTTATGCTTCTAAACAGTCCTTAAATCTTGGGTTTTAAACATCAAAACAATCCTACCAAAGCCCTAACTCAAAAAATTGCAACATTACTTACATCCATTATTCTTTCACACAATTCATCAAACACATTGGATGCAATATAATTCATCAAATAAGTCCTTAAAAACAACTTTTTGGCACCAAAAGCAGTCCCAAAAAAATAAAGTTTAGTATCAAAAATCAATTTTTTACACCTCTAAATAGTCCAACAAGACCAATTTTTTACACCACTAAAACAGTCCCATAAAACCAATTTTTTACACCTCTAAACAGTCCTAAAATCTTAGGTTTTAAACATCAAAATAATCCTGTCAAAATCCTAACTCAAAAAATACAGCACAACTTGCATCCATTATTCTCTCACACAATTCATCAAACACATTGGATTCAACATAATTTCTAAAATCAGTCCCTAAAAATAGTGTTTTAGCAACAAAAGCAGTCCCAAAAAAGGTTGTCTCAAAAATCAATTTTTTACACCTCTAAACAATCCTACAAAACCAGTTTTTTACACCACTAAAACAGTCCCTCAAAAGCAGTTTTTTACACCTCTAAACAGTCCTCAAATCTTGGGTGTTAAAAATCAAACAATCCTACCAAAATCCTAACTCAAAAAATTATAGCAATTCATCAAGGATGAAGATTTATACAACTAAAATAGTCCCACAAAATCAATTTTTTAATCGATCCTCACCCTTCTCAAAATCAAAATCATATACACACAAACCTTTAGAGAGAGAGACGTCGTACCTCAAAGCAACGGAGATGTCATACCTTGAAGCAACGGAGACGTTCTACTTTGAACCAATGAAGACGTCGCATCTTGGTTTGGGGATGAGATGTAGAACTCTTTGGTTTGGAGATGAAACGTAAAAGAAGATGAATAGATGAAGAAGATTGAGGAACCCTTATTTGAGAATAAAATTAAATGGTATCCGGTTCAAACCGACTAACTGCGGGTTCCCGTTGGATTATATCCATTGATTTCGGTTCCTAACGGTTTGGTTCTTAAAAAACCCGATTCTAATTAGTTCCACCAAAATGAGATCCAAAACCTATGTTTTTGGTTCCAGTTCTGGTTCAATTTTGGATAAATGGGTACCCATTGACACCCTTAGATTAAGGGAACCAAAAGAGCCATGGTGTCATTCAAACATTACAAATTTCAACATTTTTTATGACTGGGTGTATGATCTTACGTCTGATTAGGGGGACTGGAAGAGCCAAAGCATATGGGTCCCTCCCCTGAGCATGTGCAATGCTCGCACATCACATGCACTAGGTAGGTGAGGGTGCGCTTGCAGGTGGCCTCGAGGAAATACTACTTGTACTAGGTACCGAACTCACAACCTATGAACTCTTACCACTTATTGGATCTGAAATTGCCATTGAGCCACCCCCTCAAGGTTTATTATTTCAAGGTTACAAAGCACTATAACACATTGAAACAACTTCAATAGTTTTATATGCGTTTGAACAGGCTTGCTTAAAGTTGTCCTATACATTGGATTTGAAACAGAAGCTTGAGTCAAATTGATCAGTGTCGCTTCCTATCCTTATTAGTACCTTCCAGTTGATTGGTCATGTCCATTTCCCAACATCGATAAGAGTAGAGTTATCACAGGTTAGAATGATATCATCCACGTACAAAAAAAAAAAAAAAGAATAAGACATCTTTTGAACCCCGATATACAAACATATAAGAGTCAGCCTTACTACAGGCTTGAGGAAAAAGTCGGTATATACCTTTGTAGGTAAGCGACAACATCCTATCTATACAATTCTACAATTGCATTGAGGACTTGTTGCTCCTCTGAAGTATATTTTTTCCTAATCACCTTATAGTCATAGTGGTGGCTTTTAGCCAACAATACCAACTTACTTATGGAGGAAAACGACAAATAGAGTCTAACCAAAATATTTGCTCAGTCATCTCTAACATGAATTTTCCTTCTATGAAATTCTAGGAGACATCTATAAAAGGCTTGAAGTGCATTATACAATTAGGATTAATCCCATATAAAATCCGAAATCTAACAAATAAAAATCTAGAGAGAACAAGAGAGAATTTTTATTGGCATCATGACTTTTTACTTACTCTCAACCAGTGACTTATTTTTTTTTTTCATTTTAATTATGGTGTAATAAGAAAAAGTTGTCATGCCAGATGTAGCTCTCGGAAATAAAAAGGGAACTTCTAGTACCCCATAATTTTTTTCTTATTACACATCAATTTAAAAATTAATGTTCTCAAACTTACCCATAGCTCAGTTGGTTTGACACTTCGCAAAGTAACTTTTAGGTTCAGGATTCAAGTCCAGCTTACTCATAAAATTAAAATTAAACGTTGTGGCGCCCCACCGAACACTAACACAAATCCCCATGTCAGATTTCAAGGTACGAGGTGGCACCTCGAAATTTCGGCATGGTCTCCTCTGTTTATGTTAGCATTCCAAGGCGATTCAACCTGCATCTGATAAACGACATACAATCCTGCATATAACAAACAAAATATAATACTAGCGGAAGCCTATATACGTCTAATAATGTCCGATAAATTAGAGTGCGGAAGAAGAAAAATTATATACAGGATTATACAAAATTCCTCACTCTAACGAATTCCTAACACTCAAGACAGAATCCATAAGACTACCTGGAGAAACTGACACCACTAGGGGTATAGCCCTAATACTTACAAGGTGACGGACTCTGGTTGTCTATCTGACCAACCAGATGATCCTCACTCTTGTTCTACACTTGTTTCGCCAAGCTTCAGATCTGAAACTAAAAAAAATGGAGAAGGAAAGGGTGAGTAACAATGGTTACCCAGTAAGGAAGCAACAATTTCTGCCAATAACCTCTCCTAACATGAACGAATAAACATACTGAATCATTTTAAAATAAACAAAGTTTTACAGAAGAAACCTACGATTAACTGGTATATATAGCCAGGGATGAGCAACTAAACATTTTAGAACTCACATTACATCGATCAGCAGTACTCACTATAACATTCTCTTTTTATACAAATCTAATTGATCAAATGGAAATAATAAACATGCATTTCATTTTATATATCAAAATAAGCAACAGATACATAATACACAATGGTGGAGTATTGGAATTAGAGTGTTGGGATTCACGACTGGATCGCTCCCAGTCGGGACATGATGTTACAATTTCTCTCTGGCTTTTAGTTCCTGATTTTGTGGCCGGTCGCTGCACTTACCACGTTTGGTTGACCATTTATCCGGCTCAGGCTGGCCGTTTGACGTGACCGTAAGTAATGGGTCTCTTTTCGATGTGTCAGAACGTTCGACTACTATAGATTGTTAGTGATCACTGACTAATCATCTTCGTCTATGCCTATCAGGCGTGCAAGTGATTCCCAAATATACAAACCATTCGTATACGACCACCTTTACATTACAAGTTCACTGGTAAAGATAGAGAGGAATAAACCCGGATTCCAGTTGTGACTCCACTCTCATACGCGTCCCATACCACGTATGAGCTTGGTGGTCCCTACCGTACATCCCAGGATAGTACACCACTCCGGATGATATGACGTACTATCCCTTCAGGCATTCACAAACTCTTTAACAGCTCACAAAATAGTTACATATATATATATATATATATATATATATATATATATATATATATATATATATATAAAATTTTCATTTGAAAACAAAAGAGAAATTAACAATACAAGGTTGAGAATAGATATCCAATTTCCTACTATGCAAGTGTGGCCACCCGGCCTAAAATAAATAACATAACGGAAACGTAAACAGCGCCTCGCGTTAACAGAAAGGAAATAAACATGCAACCAATAATATTATCCCTGGATATCTGTTCACCAAACTGCACACAACACAACAACGTAAAATGCAGACATCACCCCTCGGTAGTGACTCTGACATTTTACCGTTTCATACCCTTTTTCCTTTTTTTTTTTTTTTTCCGATTTTTACAGTTTTCAATCTCTTCAATAAAATATCCATTTTCTGATATTCATCAACTCAAAATGAGTTCATTGAATATTAAATCACATTTTCCAACTATAGAATTTATTTCTATCAATAATATTGAAAAAGAATACAATTTTTATATCAAAACGGGGTCCGAACAGTGCACAAGACCCAATTTATGGAAATAACCCGTTATAATACTCTACCCACGTATAATTTGTTAAAAATACAATTAAACATATCAAACATGCAATTTCTGGCGTGAATTTTGAAATAAACAAAGAATTCTATATTTCGGAAATACATCCAAATTTTTCCAATAAAATCCTAAATGCAATTTTCACAATCTATGATTACTAATAGAAATTGAGAGTTCCTTACAATCACTAGGCGACGAAATTGAAGCACGTGCGCGGAAATCGAGACGATTGGCATGAAAATTGAGGCGGACCGAACTTCGAAGCGGTTGATTTTCGAAACTGGCTTGGTAGTTTCGAAGATCTCGATGTATTCGTCTCTTCTCTCTTCTACGGCGAAAGACGGTTTGACCCCGAAATCGATGAAAACCGAGGTCGAAGTTACGAAAATCTCCGTATAAAAATACGGTTGATTTTTGACTATACGGGGTGAAAAAGACGAGAAAACGGAAGGAACTTAGTTGGGTTATGTAGCAAATGAGGCTGCGGACGTTTCTCCCTTCTGCGTCGGAAAGTGATTTGGCCCCGAAACGGACGAAATCCGAGGTCAAAGTTTCGAAATTTCCGTATCCAAATACGGCTGATTTTTGACGATATCGGGTGAAATGAAGAAAGGTTGGGTGGGTTTTGTAGAGAACGAAGCTGCGGACCTTTTTCTCTTCTACGGCGATCGTCGAAAGTTGACCGTTTGCGAGAGATCTGAGGTGGAAGGTCGAAGAGAAAAAAAATGTCATTTCGTATAGGTATCGGCTGTTTAGACGCGTTGGGGAAGATGAGATTAAAAAAAAATTTAAATATTATTTATATAATATTTGGGACGAATTCAGTATTTCGCCTATTGTTTTGATCGACGATAACTTGGTCATTCGGTCTCCAAAACTGACAAACGAATACTCTATTTCGCCTAATTTTTCATTCTGGATCTAATGGTATAGTCAATTTCTACAAATTATATCTCCATCAAAAATTTACATTTTTGGCCTGACGTGACCCATAAACTTGATGTCGTTTTCGTTTTTGGCGATAATTCAACTTCCTGATCTCCAAAAATGACAAATAAATAGTCTATGTTGAATAATTTTTTGTTATGAACCCAATGGTATAATCGAATTTTAAAAATTATTGCTCCAACAAAAAGTCATTGTTTTAGGCTGGTCCGACCCGGTAATCGAGGATTTTGCAACTTTTATATTCGGACTCGCATTTGAGCGTGTTTACAGGCTAAACTATGTTTTTCTATCATTTTGAATCTAATGGTGAGGTCAGATTCCATTAAAAATGATTAGAAACATCCTAAAGTTTTACCCCTAAATCCCACTTTCAAGATTTTCTTAAAATTCCACTATTTATTTTTTCCTCGAGATACGAATTAAAAATTCGGGATTTTACAAACGTTCTCAGATAAGGTGTGCATACCTTTTATAATTCGACACCCTAAAATCTAGTTTTGGGGAGAATGCATATGGTTTAAGGGGAAAGATAGGGAAACAGACTGATCTACCAACTATTTAGCTAATGGTTCTTCATCAACCAATTAAAGTTTCCTAAAATCATAAATCATTTTGTAGATTTCAATATCTTTACATAGAAAAATAACTAAAAATCAATAAAACCGCCCAGGCTTGAAAAAAATGAATGAAAGAAAAACCCTAAAAATCTTACTAGATAAAGGAACTACAACTAAATATATAAGAAAAACTCATAAACAATATAAGCACTAGAAATACAACCTTCTATTCCATGTAGATAAAATGGATCTCAAATCCATCATGATCAGGACCTTCCATTAATGGCGTGAATGTCTCCCCTACATGGAACGACATGATCACTGTAGCACAGCTTCAAACTCCCAAATCTATCGAAAAAATGGCTCATGATGCGACAATTGTCATTTCTTTCACCTGACCTACTTCTCGTCAAGCACTTCACCTTCAATCTTGTTGGAGATAACACTCTCACTATATTCTCTTTCAATATCGATAAAATCCTTGCTTTTTTCTATCTCTAACCCTTACCCTTAAAAAAAAAAGAGAGGGAGAGATGTGGAAGAAGGTGAAAAAGATGAGTTTTGAGAAAAAATTTGTTGAAATGATGAGTGATAAGTGTAATATCCAATTAAATGTTAATTCACATGGCACTTATTAGGGTTTTCAACCTAAAGTCTTATTTTTAATGAATAAATTCCCTAGAATAGGTTTTTAATTTTTAATTTAATTTAATAATTTTTAGAATAATTAAGTCATTTTGCATATTTAATTTGATTTTTAGAAGATTTAATTTCTCGTAATATTTGTGTTACTGGTATTTGAGGAGACCAAGTAAAAGATAGAGACCTAAGAACCAAATAAAGTCAAGAATTGGAGTCAACCACGCAAAACTATAATTAAATAAGCAAAGTTGACCGTGGAGCGATAAATATTTTATGCAACACAATGAAGTCACCACATTACATGAGACACTTTTCTATACGTATCTGATCATGCAAAATTGTGGCAAAGCAAAGTCTGAACCTCAAATAATTTATCAAGAGGAATTCAACTTTATAAATAGAGACCAATCTTTGTACTGGATCCCTCTTTCTTCCTCTCTCTAAAAATCTTTTCTCCTACTCCCTCTTTATTCTTTAGTTTATGTTTTATTTTCTATAAATTTGGAAGACTGTTATTCAATATTTATTTCAAGAAAGTAATAAAAGTTAAGTTTTTATTTTACATTTTTTTATTTATCGTTTATCAGAATAAATCTTGGCTAATCTCCCAATCTGAGAAGATTGATAAAGCCAAGATAATTGATTTATTTTCAGTTTAATTTAAAATTCTTAGTATTTTCAAAAGTTTTTAATAGATTTGTCTTCATAAAAACCTTGATTCTTCAATATTCTTATTTATCGCTCCTTATCCATCACCTCGTTATAATCCCTTACAATTGTGGAGAACAGATTATATCAGATGCTCACTTTGATCGATGATCATTGGATGATAAAAACTTCGAAGTAAATAAGATCTTAACTAATAATTAGATTTATAATTCAGATTTTTATTATTCAATCTTTTGAATCAATAACCTTTGCTAGTATCTTGATTTGAGTTATCTAAAGAATTTGAAAGTAAATTGATTTCAATTAATTAATCTTGGTGGATTCAGTTTCCTTAGGTTTTCCAATTTTAAAAGTTTTCCAATTAATTTAGTTTTTAATTTTAATTTATTTTTTTAATACTATAAATCTTTCCAAAAAATTAGATAGATAAGTTAGATAGTTTTGCTAGGTTAATTCAATCTATTATAAACATTTCTTCCTGAAGATTGTCTCTTACTTGCACTATCAAGTTAAGTGTAGAGACCCCATTTTTGCACTCGCCTGATTAATCAACTTGTCAACCCGATCACAACGGTTCCCAATGATGGATGTCTACTCCAATACTTTTTTTTTGTTACTAGATATGTTTCAGAAATTCGGATAAGGTATCTCGAGCTGACAAAACTTAGAAACCACGCTACACTAGGAAAATACAATCCCAGAAACATAGAAATCATCATCTTGTAGACAAAAAGAAGTTTCACGATAAAAATTACTAAAAATGACTAAATTATCAAAATACCCCTAACATCAAAACAACCCTAGAGCCTACATTACGATTAGGAAAACTCATTCAAACACATAAAACAACAAATTGAAATCAAATAAACCACTTCGTCAATTTTCACAAAATTTGACAAAATTATGAAAATACCCCTCATAAAATTCACGATCATTTCACACAAAAAATTTCATAAATGACAAAAACCAACATTCCCATTGAATTCTTACAAAAAACTGATTCCAAAACATCCTGAAACATTGAAAAACGACTTAAAACGTAAAAAATCCTCTCCGAGGGCAAAACGGTAATTTTACAACTTTAATAATTAAAAATTTTAAAATTTCATTAAATAATGTAAAGTGAAACATTAAAGTCAATCAAGTAAGACTAAAGTCAATCTTAAAGTCAATTAAGTAAGACTAAAGTCAAGATATTAAAAGCCAACCAAGCAAGACTAAAGTCAAAGTAGTAAAGTCAATCTCATAAGACTAAAGTCAAAACCCTAAATCAAAATCCTAATCTAAACTAATCAAGTCAATCTCATAAGATTAAAGTCAAAACCCTAATAATCCAAATTAATCAAGTCAATCTCATAAGACTAAAGTCAAAACCCTAAATTAAAACCTAAAGACTAAGTCTATCTCATAAGACCAAAGTCTAAACCTTAATTGAAACACTAAAAGAAACCCTAATCAAATCCTAATTCTCCTAAAAAACTTTATAGATAGGAGCCTCCACACCCTATTTTAGTATAAAAGAAAAAATCCTAAGAAAAGTAGGTGAAAAAGCCTCTACAACCTCTCCAAAACCCTAATTTTGGAGTCCCAACTCCTTACCTAACACCTCTGCTTCGATTTTAGCCTAAAAAACACCTAGAAACCTTTTAAAAACACCCCAAAATCTACAATAAATTCAAAACACCCAGATCCAAGAAGGAGATACCTTACCTCAGAGATCAGAAATCAGATCCGGAGACAGAACGAAGTAAGTAGTACGGTACAAGGGGTATTTTCACCACATCTGAGGGAATAGAACCTTTGCAGATCGAAGGTAAGATTTTTATTATTATTTTTATCTAGGTTTTGTCATTAGCGATGTAGTTATATTTGGGATAAGTAGATATCGACATTGGCCGGGTGGGGTTGGTGCCTAACACCTTCCAACCCCGTAATATGATCCCCGGATTCAGTTTTTCTGTAATAGATTAGTTTTTTTTATCTATTTTAGAGTCAGTCTGGTTCCTAGACCATAATAACTAGGTGGCGACTCTCAAATCTCAAGGGTCAAAAGCGGATCCGCGCACACCGCGGATCGAGGGCGCTTTCAGTGGCGACTCCACTGGGGATCTTCGAGGATCAAACTTGAAAAGCCCCAAGTATGGGATACATCGCTAGTAGGACTTTTTTATTTGATTTTTAGTTAGTTTATTATATGTTTATTCTATTTTATTTATTTATATTTTTTTTTATTCTTTTGGCTTAATCATAGATCGTGTGATTCAATCTTGAATATCTTAATCCGGTATATCATATGTATGGTTCAATCTAATATTATTTTGGTGTTTCAATCCAGGATCACTTAGGGTGACCATAAATGTTGCAAGACCTCGAAAAGATAAGACGGATTGATTATTGAAACTTAGAATCCCTTTTGTTTTTTTTTAAAGAAAAATATAAGAGAATTCTTTTTTATTTATCTGTTTTTTTAACAATGAATAAAGTGAAATTCTTATGGACATATTTTTTTTTTTTAAAAAGAGGTTGCTTAGGTGGGGACAATAGTTCTTTTGATGGTTTTTATTTTTGATTCATTCTTGGACAATATATATCCTTGTTTACCTTGTTTTTTTTTTTTTTTGAAAAGAGAGATTTTTTTTTACATACTGTCCATTAGCAGCAAGAAAAAAGAAAAACTAAAAGTGAAAATTTGGAATTTTTTTAGCTTCTGTCAACACAAACGTGCTGTTTGGGGTGGTGTGCCACGAGTTTATTTTTAAATTTTTGTTTCACACCCCGTTAATAGAAAGAATATGTTGGTGTTTCATAAGTAAAATTGAGTTTTTTTTTATTTCGTTTGAAACCCAGTTTTTTTAAGGAAAATAAACCCGATTTCTTTGTGTTGGAACGTTGGAGAGGAAGAAGGATTAAAGGATCGAACAAAAAAGGTTTTATATTTGGTTGTTTTCATCCCTTAGAGATGATTGAACGCTAATAATCTCTGTTTTACTGTATGGTTTATTCGATTAGATCATGAAAGTGTAGGATTGTTCGATTTAAAGTTAGTGATTAAGGTCGATTTGTTTTTTTTTTCTTTGGAATCTGTCTTCCCCGAATTAGTTAGATATTCTCGGAATGGTTGTTGGTGTTCCTAGGATTTCTACGACTGAAATTTCTTTGGTTGAGCGGGTTTTGAACTTCATAAAGAAAGGATGTGTTCGACAATTGAACGATCCGATCAGAATGCATTTGTAGATAACATAATTAAAATTTTGGGGATGCTTCTACAGTCTCCCATTAATGGTAATTTTCTGTTTTATCTACTCGAATTCGATTCCAATGAGATTATCAAGAATATTTTTCGCGGAATTATGGATATGCACTCCAAATCCTATTGAACATGTGGAATCTTTATTCCATCATGGGCACTAATTAGAACACGTGTTCGATTGAACATCAAAATAAAAAAATGAGGATTTTTGCAATCAAAATTTTAAAATTGGTTTCTCTACACCAATCCTTGATTTTTAATTAAGGAATTTCCACGTGAAAATCGATTTGAGGTGTGTTCGTTTTTTTTTCCTCTCTCTTTAATAAAAACATCGGTTTATAGGCTGGATTTTTTGCCGTTTTAAATGGGGTTTTTCTTTATTTTCTTTTGTTTTAATTTAAAAAAAAAAAAATAGTAAATCAATTGATCAATTCTTGTAAAACCACTATGTGTTCCAAGAATTACTACTCTATCCTTAATTCGATATTATCTTAAATCTCAATTTATTTAAGGTCACTCAAGTAATCCTTGATTGAAACACATAGAAATATATCGGATTAAATGATTGCTTCTAACATGAATATATGCTTGACATGCTTATCTTTAATCAGGTGATTTGAATAGTGTTGATCTCGATTAAATATTCATGTGATTGGGATAATGTTTTATTTCAATTAAATATTCATGTAATTCATGTTATAATGATTGGTTTGATTGGATCCATGGGCCCATGTGTTTGGAAAAGGCCCCGGGCACACCCCACCCTGCTTTGCACACACCACATGCACGTTTACTATTTTTACCACTTACACGTCCCATATAGCCAACGTGGCACTAGTGAGTGGCCCGATCTCTTTGGAGATGCGACGTCATTCATGAAAACCACAATTCCAGTCACGTACCTTAGGGTATATCAAACTGGGGCATCAAGACCGTCTGATCAGGTGATTCTGAGAGGTATATTGATGCACTCGGGCTGGAGCGACCTGAGCCTTTGACCTATTGTGAGCCACACAGTCACATGTCCCGATTGCCAACGTAGTACTAGTATGTGGTCGATCCTCTCGTGGGATGCCAAACCATTTATGAAAGCTACAACTCTTGACTCGTACCCGTAGATATAAAAGATAATCTAAGTATATCAATTGCACTTCTTGGTCAAAATCGGTGCCTAAGCAAGATCTTGCCCCGCTGTACCCTACTGTACGAGGGGGATAGACTACGTCTATTCTAGACGAGAGGTATTTAAGCGGGTCCTTGCTCAGCATTGTGCGCCACCTCTCAACTGGAGATCAAACTGGCTGTTTTTGACTTCAAAGAAGTGAATTGAGATTTTAGATTATCACCTATACGGTATATCAAACCAAGTCACCACGTATCGAGAAGTATATAGGTGTGCTTGGGCAAGGGTGGCCAGATAAAAACACATTGCACGTAATAAGCTTAGAGTCTAGAAACTTTCCCTGTAGGTAATGACTCGAACTTATCATGGGTGTTCTCGGGTTCTTCATTGAATGGAATCTTATGAGACTTTGTGATTGATGTGAATGATGAGATAAGAGTGTATGATTGTCCTCAAGAATCAGAAATGTTATTTTTGAAAATTAAAATGGGTGCACCGACCCAATAAAGAATCCATTCTTTTACAATAATGACCCAGTCCATCCCGATCCAACAATCATGGTGGGCCGGGCCATTTAAATTGAAATAGAAATCAAATTTTCAAAGAAGAAAAATGATTTACGAAGGGAAAGTATTTTCCATAAAAGAATATTTTCCAAAAGAAATATTCTCTAGAAAAAAATGTTTTCCAAGGGAAAATATTTTTCAAAAAAAAATATTTTCGATAAGAGTAAAATTTTCTGAAAAGAAAATATTTTCTAAATAAAAAGAAAATTGACATTCTACATGGACCTTGGAAGAGTACTAAAATACCCTTTTGTGTCAAACCAGGATGTTAGTCGCAGGCGATAACCCAATCGATCAGTTAGTCAAAACAACCGTCATAGGGATGCACCCTGTAGAGAAGATCAATTTTGGAAGATTCATGTTAGGGGTGCACAAACCTCAATGAAATGATTCCTTAAAAAGTTATCAAGAGGGTAATACTGAAATTGACTAAATTTACTTTTGATGGGGTCAAATAGGTGAAAGCGCCCTCGATCCGCGGGGTGCGCGGATCCACTTTTGACCCTTGAGGTTTGGGAGTCGCCACCTAGTTATTATAGTCTAGGAAGCAAACTGACTCTAAAACGGATAATGAACTAATCTACTATAGAAAATTTGAATCCGGGGATCAAGTTACGGGGTTGGAAGGTGTTAGGCACCAACCCCGCCCGACCATTGTCGGTCTCTACTTATCCCAAATAAATCTACATCGCTAATGACAAACCTAGATTAAAAACTAAAAAAAAACTTACCTTCGATCTACAAAAGTGCTATTCCCTCAGATCTGGTGAAAACGGCTCCTTGTACCGTATTCCTTACTTCGTTCTATCTCCGGATTTGATTTCTGATCTCCGAGGTAAGGTATCTCCTTCTTGGATCTGGGTGCTTCGAATTTGTTGTGAATTTTTGGGATGTTTTTGAGAGGTTTTTAGGTGTTTTTTAGGTTAAAATCAGAGTAGAGGTGTTAGGTAAGGAGTTGAGGCTCCAAGATTAGGGTTTTGGAAAGGTTGTGGAGGCTTCTTCACCTACTTTTCCTAGGGTTTTTTCTTTGATACGAAAATAGGGTGTGGAGGCTTCTATTTATAAAGTTTTTAGAAGCATTAAGGTTTGATTAGGATTTCTTTTAGGGTTTCAATTAGGGTTTTGACTTAGTCTTTAGGGTTTTAGGATTTTGACTTTAGTCTTATGAGATTGACTTGATTAGTTTAGATTAGGATTTTGATTTAGGGTTTTGACCTTAGTCTTATGAGATTGACTTGATTAGTTTAGATTAGGGTTTTGATTTAGGGTTTTGACATTAGTCTTATGAGATTGATTTTAATACTTGACTCTAGTTTTACTTAATTGACTTTAATTTTGACTTTAGTCTTATTTGATTGACTTTAATATCTTGACTTTAGTCTTGCTTGATTGACTTTAAATTTTTGGAGAAGCCCCCTCTATTATATCTTTGATTTTTTGGACTCCCAAATGGAGGGGTCATTAAAGAAATATCTTGCGAACCATCAACAATTTTTCTTGAAAGCCTGATTGATCAATTTTTTGGTTTAAATTTTATAATTAATTTTATTAATGTTTCACTTTACATTATTTAATGATTTATTTATTAATTTCGAAAATTTTAATTATTAAAATTGTGAAATTATTATTTTGCCCTCGGAGATGATTTTTTACGTTTTAAGTCGTTTTTCAATGTTCCAGGATGTTTTGGAATCAGTTTCTCGTAAGGAATTCAATGGGAATGTTGGTTTTTCTCATTTATAAATTTTTTTGTGTGAAATGATCGTGAATTTTATGAGGGGTATTTTCATAATTTTGTCAAATTTTGTGAAAATTGGCAAAATGATTTATTTGGTTTCGATTTGTCGTTTTATGTATTTGAACGGATTTTCCTAAGCGTAATGTAGGCTCTAAGGTTGTTTTGATGTTAGGGGTATTTTGGTAATTTGGTCATTTTTGGTGATTTTTATCGTGAAGCTTCTTTTTAGTTTGCAGGATGATGATTTCTAAGTTTCTGGGGTAGTATTTTCCTAGCGTAGCGTGGTTTCTAAGTTTTGTCAGTTCAAGATATCTCATCCGGATTTCTGAAATATATCTGGTAACAAAATGAAGCATTGGAATAAACATCCATCATTGGGAACTTTTGCGATCGGGTTGACGAGTTGATTAATCAGGAGAGTGCAAAAATGGGGTGTCTACAATAGGATTATCATTGCGCCCAAACTCAAGTGTCCACCTCCTAGTTGGAGTCGTAAGTCCAGTTGGTTAGAACGAGCTACAGTACCAAGTCAACAATCAGAGATGGGTTCAGAATCTGAACTTACAGAGATCCGTAAGATCTTGGCGGCCTTTGCCAACAATATCAACAGTATAAAAGGCAAAATGGAAGTATTAAAACAGACCTCGGAATCAACAGGCAATCCCCTAAATGATCCAAAAGGAAAGAAGGTCGAAGAGAGACGCCACGTAAAGTTCTCGAACTTGACGGAGATGAAGAATATGTTGATGAAAATCCGATGTTAGCTAACAGAATGTCTCAATTAGAGTCGGCTATGAAAAATATAAAAGGCATCGATGAAAATGCAGCAGGTATTGAAGCTCTGAACCGCATCCCTAGAATCCATTTGCCCGGGAAGTTTGTGATGCCAGAAATGGACAAGTTTAGTGGTATAGGGTGTGCAAAAACACATCTTAAGGTGTATGTTACTAACATGCGCACTATGGGGCTCAGCGACGAACATATGACGTTGTTGTTTCAGAGAACTTTATTAGGATCAGCACTACGCTGGCTAATGTCTCAAGATCCAGTTACTGTGGGCACCTGGGAGAGCATGTCAAAGGCTTTCTGGCATCAGTACAAGTACAGTACCGAGATTGAGACTTTAAGATGAGATTTGGAGGCAACTAAGCAGAAGAATGGGGAGACATTCACTGATTTCATTGGTCGCTGGAGGGCCAAGGCTGCCTAAATGTGGGATAGACCTTCAGAGAAGGAACAAGTAGCGATTATCCTAAAGAACCTCTCACAAGGGTATGCTCAACACTTAGTGGCCCAATATCTCCCTACTTTCGAGTCATTATTACAAACCGGGAGCCAACTTGAGGACGCTTTTGCCTCTAGGGTTCTTTCTAACCCCTCGGATAACAAGCTTAAGAAACCCTATGTTTCTAAACCTAGCGCCAACCATGTCTACATAGCCAACACATCAGCTACCTCAGCTCAACCCCCAGTCCGAACTAATAACCAGGCTCACCCAAGTCAACCTCGAACTCCGCATCAATTCACCAATCTAGGGATGAGTCTCACTGTAGCTTTTCACAAATTAGTGAAAAATGACTTCTTACCCTTATCCAAGCCCGACCTTTACCTAATCCCTTGCCAGCTGGACACAATTCTAATTTGTTCTGCGAGTTCCACCAAAACCCTGGCCATCACACGAATCGATGTATTACCTTACGCCATGCCATTCAAAATCTGATTGACAATAAAAAGGTCACCATCCCTAACCCACCAAATGTCACCACTAATCCACTACCCGCCTATCAACCTCCACCAACCCTGAACATGGTTTCTCACATACCATTGCCATTCGATCCTCTCTCTCTTATCCATCCCATCCAAGTCAAATCGCCTAGTTACTCCCTTGCCGGGATAGCCTTCACTGATGAGGTTTTCACTACAAACTATGAACTATTTGATTTAGCCTCAGATGATACGTATTGTTTATCCCCTCCTCGATACAGTAACCACGCATTCACTAGTTACCTGTTGGCCCAGATGAACTTGAAAAGTCCTGTACCTTTGACAGATGAAGATCCATACTTGCTAACTGAAGAAGATGAGCCTTATTCTCTCTCTTGTGATGAAGTTAGACATATGACTCGAGGGGGAAGAGTTTTTAAACCACAAGAACTCTGTGTTGATAATCCGGCAGTCTTGGCAAGAAAAGAAAGAGAAGATCCTACCAAAGAAAATATTGAAGAAGATAACACTGTGATCAAGCAATTGAAGAAATCAGGAGTTAATATCTCTGTTTGAGGTTTACTTATGGCTTCTACTGCTCATAGGGAGGCTATTCTCAAAGCATTAAGTACAGCCCAAGCCTCTCTTGATACCTCTCCAGATCAGCTGGCCAACATAGTAGGGGTGACTTACGTGGAGAATATCTTATCATTCTTAGACTCTGATCTCCCAAAGGAAGGAGCAAGCCACACTAAGCCATTGCACATCACAGTTGACTATAACGGGATGAGAGTACCTCTAGTATTGATCGATAATGGGAGTGCATTGAATATTTGCCCTTTGAAGACCGCCACTTGCCTTGGGTTTAAAACTGAAGATCTCAAGCCCACTAATCAAGCGGTTAGGGCCTATGATAACACTAAAAGGGATGTACTGGGAATTTTGCACCTTCGACTGTCCACAGGCATAGCTGAATTTCCTGTGGAATTTTAAGTTATCGATATCCAGTCCTCTTTTAATTTATTGTTAGGGAGGCCATGGTTACACCAGATCAAAGCTATCCCTTCCACGCTACACCAGAAGGTCAAGTTTATCAAGGATGGGCTAGTGATTACTCTCCATGGAGATGCTGAAATTGTAGGGATTATAAACAGTACTGAAGCTAAGGATGAGCCATTGCTTGAGATTCAGCCAGAACAACAGGGAGTAGAGCTCAGTGGGTTTGAGTTTGAAAAGATATGCTCAGTCCAATGGGATCAAGCCATGAAAGAATATTTTTCAATGAAAAATACTTCTAACTGCAACATGGCCAATATATTCAAGAACATGAGATTTTTCCCTGGTATGGGTTTAGGTCGCAAGCAGCAAGGTATTAAAGAGGCACCAGTGATTAAAGAGGTCATCGACACATTCGGGCTAGGATATAAGCCTACTAATGAAGATTGGGCCCAATACTGGAAGACAAAGCGGGACAAGGCAATTACGAAAAGGCAAAGACGCACCACGGATCTAATCAAAATGAAACCCTATCGTAAGACCCTTAATGGCCATTTTGTGAAAGAAGGAGAAGATTTCTGTTATTGTGGGTTCTTCGAGCCATTCATTGACCACATTACAGGTACTCGTCTGTCGGGGTTTGAGATCTTCTTTGGTATGGATTGGCCTGAAAAGGAAGCAAGCACAGAAGCTGAAGAGAAGAAAATTGAAGACTGACAGCTTGATCTGGACTCCCTCAACATTGATCAACTATTCATTGAAAATCACAGTGTCCTGGTGTATTCAACTGAGAAGGGGATACCAAATCCTCAATCTACAATCAAACCCGCTGTAGGGTGTCTCTCTAACTACATGTAATTAGTTTTGTGTTGCATGTCAAGACTGGGTCTATCAGTCCCTTTAGTCCTATTCAGTCTGACATGCCGGATGAGTCATTTATTTTTGCTGAGTCAAGTAAGTCCATTATTTTTGCTAAGTTAAGTGAGTCTGCCAAGTCGATAATGAGTCCTGTTACCCCATCTCCTTTTGATGAAATGCAAGAAATTTTTGATTGCCCCGAGTGTAATAATAATTTAACTAATAATCTGAATTCGGAGGGAGAATCTTCTGACGAAGAACCTCCCCTTGAAATAATCAAATTACTTGAACAAGAAAATGAATGTCGGGCTCAACCTCCAATAGAGGAAGTAGAGGTTATCAATCTCGGAACAAAAGAAAGTCCTCAAGAGATTCGGATTGGGATCACATTATCTCCCGATGAACGCAAAGGGATAGTAGACTTGCTCAGAAAGTTCAAAGACGTGTTCACGTGGTCTTACGAGGATATGCAGGGAATAAGCACAAACATTGTTCAACATCATATTCCGTTATATCTGGATGCTCGACCCATTAAACAGAAACTTCGACATATGAAGCCGGAATGGACTCTGAAAATTAAAGAAGAAGTTACGAAGCAGATTAATGCTGGATTTTTGAAGTAGTAGAATACCCTGAGTGGATTGCCAATGTCGTCCCGGTGCCGAAAAAGGATGGAAAAGTCAGAATGTGTGTGGACTTTAGAGATCTAAACAAAGCAAGCCCAAAGGATAGTTTTCCTTTACCACACATAGATGTTCTAGTAGATAGTACAGCAGGGCACGCTTTATTGTCCTTCATGAATGGCTTTCCGGGGTACAATAAGATAAAAATGGATCCTCGGGATATGCAACAGACGTCGTTTATCACACAGTGGGGAACCTTTTGCTACAAGGTTATGCCTTTTGGTCTGAAGAATGCCGGAGCCACTTATCAAAGAGCAGCCACGACTTTACTACATGGCATGATACACAAGGAAGTTGAGGTCTATGTAGACGATATGATAGTCAAGTCCAAAGAATGATTGGGACACGCTACTACGTTAGAAAATTTTCTCACAAGGATTCAAAAGTATAAACCTCGCCTCAACCCGCAAAAATGTGTGTTTGGAGTAACTTCTGGAAAATTGTTGGGATTTGTGGTCAGTCAAAGAGGGATTGAAGTAGACCCTGTAAAGATTAAATCTATCCAAGAGATGCCACCGTCGAAAACTGAAAAACAAATTCGAGGTTTCCTAGGCAGAATCCAGTATGTCAGTAGATTCATCGCTCAACTCACCAATGTCTGTGAACCTATTTTCAAGCTTCTCAAGAAGAATGAACCAACAGTTTGGAATGAGCAATGTCAAAAGGCCTTCGACCAAGTCAAGGAGTATCTCTTGAACCCGCCAATTTTGGTTCCACCCACACCGGGTGAACCACTTCTTATTTATCTGTCAGTCACAAAAGAAGCTATGGGATGCATGCTTGCACAGTATGACAAAGATACTCGCAAAGAAAGGGCTATCTACTACATCAGTAAGAAGATGTTAGAGTATGGACGAAAGTATTCAGCCCTGGAAAAAACTTGTTTGGCACTAGTATGGGCTACTCAGTGACTTCGACACTATATGTTATCTCACTCAATTATCTTGTTATCTCGGATGGATCCTCTCAAGTATCTTTTCGAGAAACCGGCACTAACATGGAGAATCGCACGATGGTTATTGTTGCTATCAGAGTTTGACATCACGCACGTTACACATAAATCTATCAAGGGGAGAGCTGTGGCAGAATACTTAGCAGATCACCTGGTAGTAGAAGGAATAATGTCTGTTGATCAGTTTCCAGATGAGAACATCTTGCATGTTGAAGAAGAGCATCAGAACCAAACATGGCAGTTGTATTTTGATGGAGTCGGCAATCAGAATGGGTATTAAATAGGGGCATTTTTGTTTTCTCCAGAAGGATGCCACATTTCGATCGCTATTAAGTTAGCTTTCTCTAACACCAATAACACAGCCGAATATGAGGCATGCATCGTTGGACTTGAAGCTGCTTTGAATCTGGGCATTACAGAAATCGAAGTTTTTGGGGATTCAACCTTAGTTATACACCAGTCATTAGAAGAATGGAAGACTAGGGACAAAAAGCTAAAGCCTTATCATGAGTATTTGTTAAACTTAGCGAGTAAGTTTGAAGCTATTCTGTTCCAACACGTTTCAAGGGAAGATAATAGATTTGCTGACTCGTTAGCCACTCTATCTTCAATGATCCATTTGCCCCCTAGCATGGAATTGAGGTCGATCATTGTTGAAGTCAAAGACAAACCTGCATATTGTTGTCAGATCAATATTGCTACTCGACTACCTGATGAAAAGGCGTGGTACACAGACATTAAAAAGGTGTTGGAAAAACAAGAATTCCCAGAAGAAGCATCAAGAAAGGAACGACAAGCCTTACTAAGATTAGCATCTCAATTTATCCTGTGCGCAGGAAGTTTATACAAAAAGTCTTATGATGGTATTCATTTGTTATGGATTGATGAAGATCAAGCTGAACAGATAATGGTTGAACTGCATTAAGGAGAATGCGGCCCTCACATGAGTAGGAAAATGCTAGCTAAGAAAATTATGAGATAAGGGTATTACTGGCCTACAATGGAAACAGATTGTCATCACATGGTCAAGATCATCAACAAATGCCAAATACATGCAAATCTCATACATGTGCCACCTTCTCGATTAGTTGGTCTGACTTCACCATGGCCATTCTCAGTTTGGGGAATTGACATTATTGGTAAAATATCGCCTAAAGTGTCAAACGGGCATGAATACATTTTAGTTGCTATCGATTATTTTACTAAGTGGGTCGAAACTGCCTCTTATGTTGTCCTCACTACGTCTCGAGTTGCAAAGTTTATCCAAACGAACATTATCAGTTGGTACGGGATACCTTTGGAATTGATTTCTGATAACGGGTCACATTTCAAGGCTGAGGTTACTACTTTGTGTTCAAAGTTCAAAATCTCACACCACAAATCATCTTCTTACCGCCCTCAAACTAATAGAGTTGTCGAAGTCGTTAATAAGAATCTTAAGACTATCATAAAGAAAATGTGTCAATCACATCGAGATTGGTCTGAAAAATTGCCATTTGCACTATGGGCATATCGAACTTCAATTCGATCCTCTACTGGAGCTACTCCCTATTCCTTAGTGTATGGCATGGAAGCAGTCTTGCCAGTTGAAATGGAAATTCCATCTCTCAGGGTCTTGTTGGAAAGTCAGTTGTCAGAAACAGATTGGGTTCGCCAGCGGTATGAAGAATTGAATTTGATCGAAGAAAAACGACTGAGAGCTTTGTATCACGTGCAAGCTTATCAAAGAAGAGTCGTCCGTGCATTTGACAAAAAGATCAAGGCCTGTCACTTACAAGTCAGAGAATTAGTACTCAAAGAGAATCGGACACCTATTTTTGATCCTAGAGGGAAGTTCAAACCGAATTGGGGAGGTCCATACATCATCAAGGAAATATTACCAGGAAAAGCTGTCAGACTTCAAGATCATGATGGAATCGAGTTACTAGAACCAACCAACCTTGACCAAATCAAACGGTACTACATTTAAGGAGGCAATTTTTGGTCGAATCAATTTTCTTAGGTGCTGTTTGTTAAACTGAAAAAAATAAGTGCTGAATAGCATTAAGCGCTGAAACTTATAAGCGCTGAATTTAAGTGCTGAAAAAGTTGTTTGTTTAGATGCTGAATCATGTTTGTTACACATTGCTGAAACTGATAAATTGTCTTTGTTACCCTTACAATCATATTATACATTGTTTACATGTTTCAAATGCTTATTTATTATCAAACACAATAAAATATATTATTTCTTATAAAATTAAAATATAATTTATTTTTAAATAATAAATAATACTCAAATCTTCAATTTATAAATAATAATTTCTATTTATAAAAGCCAACAAATTTCAAATTAAAAATAATAATGTCATACAAGTCACCAAAATTTGAAATCAATTTTAAAATAACTTAATTTTGGATGAATAATATCAATGAAAATGAAGGATGTGTAATTATAAAAGCACCCTATGAATTAATAAGGGCAACCCACACTATAACCATTTTTTGTTTTGTTTTATATGGATTAAAGTTTTTGGAATGAGCAAATTTTTTGTGAGGATGGTTTATATGATATAGAGATCATCCTCACCAAAAATCAGCCTATTTTGAAACTTCTAACTTGTTAAAAATAGTTTTAAAAAAAAATGAACAATTTACGGTTCTTGAACTTGTTTTGATAAGGTTAGAAGTTTTAAGATGTGCTGATTTTTTGTGAGGATAATCTCCTCATTGTAGAAATCATCCTCACCAAAAATCAACTCATTCCAAAACTTTTAACCCATATAAGACAAAATAATTTAGCTATGGTGTGGATTTATTAATTTGTAAGGTGTTTATATACTTATCCATGGGATATAAGAGGTAATATCCTTTTAAGAATAAGGGCATATTTGTCCATGCTCAAAAAAACAAAGGGCATACTTGTCCGTGTTGAAAAAAGAGAAGTGCTTACCGCTTCAGCACTTTTTTTCAGCATCAAAATAGTGCTGAATTTTTTTCACTTATTTTCAGCAATAAGCACGAGTAAACAAACGCGCTATTTTGACAAAAGTGCTGAATTTAATTTTTTTTCAGCAATAAGCGCTGAAAAATAGCGCAACAAACACCACCTTACTACCCAGTTCATTATCTCCTGTCTCAACACTTCTGCAGCCTGTTCAACAAGAGAAAAAATATGCCTTTTACTTCTTAGCCTGATTACCCAACCCAGGGGAGGGAAAATCCGAACTACGTTTTGGTCTGATCCCAAAAATTTGGGGTACGTAGGCAACCTGACAAGTTACTTCAGGCCTGACCACATCAAAATAAAAAAGTAGATTCTCCGATAAAGAAAAAATCTAAAAAGAAAAGAAAAAGAAATATCTTCAAAATGGGGAAGAAAATTCAAAGAAAAATAAAAAAAATGCCACATAAGGGGCATTCGGGTTGTTGAGCCTCAAAATCCCTTTCTTTTTATACCCAGTCCTAAGCTTACCCATGAAAGTCCTCCTAAGTACCGTGCGAAAAGTCAAGTAAGATAGCAAAGCATGATCAGACAGTAACTCTAGAAGACCAGAAGAGAAGAAAAAGATAAAAAAATGAAGAAGCCTACTAAGTTGAAAATCTGAAAAGGACAACTTAAGCAAAAATTATGGCAAGCTCGCAAGGTTGAAAATCTGAAAGGACAACTTTGGCAACAATCAGAGTCAAGAAAAAAGAAAGAGCTCGTTAGATCGAAAACCTGAAAAGGCGATTTAGGCAAAAGTTAGAGCAAGCTCGCTAGATTGAAAACCTGAAAAGGCGATCTCGGCAAAAGTTAGTGCAACAAAGAAAAACAGAAGAAAATCCCAAGTTGAGAGCTGTCCGAGCTGAAACATCAGAAATCCGAATGATCAAGTTCAATACTTAGCTTAAACCAAGCATAGACTCGGAAGCCACAAGTATCTTGTCTATGATCGATCTGAAAATTCTTACTTCCCAAAGTGAACCAAGGGAGAGAATGATGAATTCTATGATAAGTCTTAAAAGGAAATATTTTTGTTCTCTAATAAAATTAATCAAATTAAAAGTTGGATCTTTATTGCACTTGTGGTAATCAAATATTTCAAACTTTCATACAAGGGGCATTTTCTTTTTCCTCTAAATATGTAATTTCCCCCTTATACCAGGGGTATTTTTTTATGATGCGTTCAATTATCGTCAATGCCATGTTTATTGTCAAACTAGGGACATTTTGTTTTTGAGCAATGTAAATCCTAAAAGATAATGGGAACCCCAAACTTAATGTTACCCTCTTGA
Organism: Akebia trifoliata; assembly: GCF_017979445.1. Classification (NCBI taxonomy): domain Eukaryota; kingdom Viridiplantae; phylum Streptophyta; class Magnoliopsida; order Ranunculales; family Lardizabalaceae; genus Akebia; species Akebia trifoliata. The sequence continues at coordinate 28,292,363 of NC_141388.1, read as the reverse complement.
TGACAGTTTTTCGAAAAATCCTTGAGGTTCAAAAGAAATAAAAACTCAAGTTTTAAATTCATAAAACTTTTGGATAAAACTTGAGGTTCAAACAAAAGCATTTGGGATCTCGCATTTGGAATCGGAGATAGGACATTCCCAGATTCGATCACTCTTTTCCAGGTTCATTTTCAATCGTTTCTTTCCCAGATCTATTCCTTCATTCTCAATTTTACTAAAATAGTTACCACCGAGGGTTTTCTCAGAATTTTGCTCAGATGTCGCCAAGGGTTATCTTGGATTTTACTCAGTTACCGTCGAGGGTTTTCTCGGAATTATGCTTAGATGCCGCCGAGGGTTTTCTTGAAATTATGCTCAGTTATCGCCAAGGGTTTTCTTGGAATTATGCTCAGATGCCGCCGAGGGTTTTCTCGGAACTATGCTCAGATGCCACCAAAAGTTTTCTTGGAATTATGCTCAGATACCACCGAGAGTTTTCTTGGAACTATGCTCAGATACCGCCAAGGGTTTTCTTGGAATTATGCTTAGATGCCGCCGAGGGTTTTCTCGGAACTATGCTCAGATGCCGCCAAGGGTTTTGTTGGAATTATGCTCAGATGCCGCCAAGGGTTTTCTTGGAATTATGCTCAGATGCCGTCGAGGGTTTTCTCGGAACTATGCTCAGATGCCGTCGAGGGTTTTCTTTGAATTATGCTCCGATGCCGCCAAGGGTTTTCTTGGAATTATGCTCAGATGCCGCCAAGGGTTTTCTCGGAACTATGCTCAGATGCCGCCAAGGGTTTTCTTGGAATTATACTCAGATATAGCCGAGGGTTTTCTCGGAACTATGCTCAGTTACCGCCGAGGGTTTTCTCGGAATTATGCTCAGATGCCGCCAAGGGTTTTCTTGGAATTACGCTCAGTTACCGCCAAGGATTTTCTCTGAATTATACTCAGAAGTCGCCAAGGGTTTTCTTGGAATTATGCTCAGTTTATATTCACTTCATGCTCAGATTTGACTCATTTCCAACTCAAACTCTTTGAAATCTATCTCAGATTTTGAGTCCACACACTTGCACAGTTGTTACATCAGTCAAGGAGAATTTTCTAAAATTTAAGGATCTGACACTGCCAGTGAGAGCTCATGCTCAAGGACCTGACATTTTTCTAGTTCGAGGAGAGTTTTACCCTCAAGGATCCGAACACCCCGACGAATTGCTAAATCAGGCTACAAAATGAACTGTCACTAGCTTTGGCATTCGGATATCGCATTATCTACCAAAATAGATTTGCTATCTAGTTTGCTTCAACCCTCTGCCAAAGAGGGACATCTGTAGACACCCCATTTTTACACTCGCCTGATTAATCAACTCGTCAACCCGATCGCAACGGTTCCCAATAATGGATGTCTACTCCAATGCTTTTTTTTTGTTACCAGATATGTTTCAGAAATCCGGATAAGGTATCTCGAACTGACAAAACTTAGAAACCACGTTATGCTAGGAAAATACGATCCTAGAAACATAGAAATCATCATCTTGCAGACAAAAAGAAGCTTCACGATAAAAATCACTAAAAATGATCAAATTACCAAAATACTTCTAACATCAAAACAACCCTAGAGCCTACGTTACGATTAGGAAAACTCATTCAAACACATAAAACAACAAATCGAAACCAAATAAACCACTTCACCAATTTTCACAAAATTTGACAAAATTACGAAAATACCCCTCATAAAATTCATGACCATTTCACACAAAAATTTTCACAAATGACAAAAACCAACATTCCCATTGAATTCCTTATAAAAAATTGATTCCAAAACATCCTGAAACATTGAAAAACGACTTAAAACGTAAAAAATCCTCTCTGAGGGCAAAACGGTAATTTTACAATTTAATAATTAAAATTTTCAAAATTTCATTAAATAATGTAAAGTGAAACATTAAAGTCAATCAAGTAAGACTAAAGTCAATCTTAAAGTCAATCAAGTAAGACTAAAGTCAAGATATTAAAAGCCAACCAAGCAAGACTAAAGTCAAAGTAGTAAAGTCGATCTCATAAGACTAAAGTCAAAACCCTAAATCAAAACCCTAATCTAAACTAATCAAGTCAATCTCATAAGATTAAAGTCAAAACCCTAATAATCCAAACTAATCAAGTCAATCTCATAAGACTAAAGTCAAAACCCTAAATTAAAACCCTAAAGACTAAGTCTATCTCATAAGACCAAAGTCTAAACCCTGATTGAAACCTTAAAAGAAACCCTAATCAAAACCTAATTCTCCTAAAAAACTTCATAAATAGGAGCCTCCACACCCTATTTTCGTATAAAAGAAAAAATCGTAGGAAAAGTAGGTGAAGAAGCTTCCACAACCTCTCCAAAACTCTAATTTTGGAGCCCCAACTCCTTACCTAACACCCCTGCTTCGATTTTAGCCTAAAAAACACCCAGAAACCTTTTAAAAACACCCCAAAATCTACAACAAATTCAAAGTACCCAGATCCAAGAAGGAGATACCTTACCTCGGAGATCAGAAATCAGATCCGGAGACAGAACGAAGTAAGGGGTACGGTACAAGGAGTATTTTCACCAGATCTGAGGGAATAGAACTTTTGCAGATCGAAGGTAAGATTTTTATTATTATTTTTATCTAGGTTTTGTCATTAGCTATGTAGTTATATTTGGGATAAATAGAGACCGGCATTGGCCGGGCGGGGTTGGTGCTTAACACCTTCCAAGTAATATGATCCCCGGATTCAATTTTTCTGTAATAGATTAGTTTTTTTATCCGTTTTAGAGTCAGTTTGGTTTCTAGACCATAATAACTAGGTGGCGACTCCCAAACCTCAAGGGTAAAAAGCGGATCCGCGCACACTGTGGATCGAGGGCGCTTTCATTAAGGTATTTATTTTTATTTGTTCAGAAGACCCTAACGAGCTACAAGTGACATTGTAAGAATGTACAAACAATGAGGTTCAGGGAAGGAAAAAAATATTTAAAAAATGGGGGATAGGAGGTAAAAATATGTTTTGTAGTAAAAAAATTAATCGAATCGGGTTTTTATCAGATTGGGTTGGACTTTATTTGAAATTGATCTGAAAAATTTATCGAATTTGTAATTTTAATTTGAATCTAATCCAAAAATGAAAAATATTGATCCAAATCTTTTTTTTTTTAATTGGATCGAGCATCTGATAAAAATCAAATCATTTCCAGTCCTAGGATCCCAACTCTATATGTTACAGATTTTATTAAGGTGTTTTTACACCTTAAAGACTCTCTAATCCTCTTGTTATCCCTCTTGTCTTAAGGGAATAAGAGTGATATCTCTACTTTACACATCCCTTAATCCTTTCATGCTTGCTTCTACCAAGTTTTAGTTGTAATTGGAGGTATCCTCAAAGGTAATTTCCCCATACCTTCACAAGTATCAATTACTTCTTTAACATCAAGTTTCTAAGACACAAGAATAAGTAATTGACTATTGAAACCTTTCTTTTTTGGGACAATTCTATTCCATTCATTAAATATTCAATGTAATTTAACCAATTTCAAAGGTGTTAGAGCTCATGGGAATGTAATTGACATTTAAGACCTCATAAGACTAGATAATTGCATGTTATTATTTTGATTTTTATTGAAATTATCTCGTTCCTTAGGACTTTGGACATCAATATCTTCCAAAGAATTCTCTAGAGACCTTGAAGACACTGTCACACCAACTCCAGTGTGCTATAACCTGGATATGTGGCTTCATACGCATGCATGGCACATGAGTTTGAGGCATGTGGTTTATGGTGGAATGACAAAAAATGGAGTAAAACTTAGTCCCACATCGATAAGGAATTGTCTTGGTTATGGGTTGATAAACGAGGGTTGGTACCTAACTTGTAACAAGATTTTTTGGGTGTAAAAAGCCTAGGAACAAAACCTTACAGATCGTAGACCCAAAATAAACAATATTGCTATAAGGATGGGACCAGCTTATCATTGTTGGTATCAAAGCATTGTCACAATCTTGTCTGTGCACCACTGACTAGATGTGGAATGAGATACAGAGATCGTAGGGATCGAAGTGGAGTTGCCACGTTATGGAGTGGAATAACAATGAGAAGTGTAAAACTTAGTCCCAAATTGGGCAAGAAAATCTTTTAGAGCCTAGGCTATAAGGACAAATTAGACTCTATATGGTATGACATATTTTAAAGATGTGCGGGCCTTAGTCCAAAACGAATGATATCATATTATTGTGGGCCTGGGGTGTTACAAATGATATCAGAGCTGATGATGGCTTTTCTTGCTTGGTGGGGAGGTTGTCACAACCTTGCCGATGTACCATTGACTAGATGTGGAAAGGGCTGTAGAGACCGCATGGGTCGAAATGAAGTTGTGACATTGCGAGTGGAATGATAAGGTGGAACATGAAACTTATGTTGCATTTGGAAAAGCCATGTGAAGGCTAAATTCATCCGAATACGTTTCTTTTTTGCTCGTTGAAGTGTTTGACATCGTTAATAAGTCTTTTTAGATGCCGATTCGTTCATAAAAATCAGTCAAATCTATCAACTACCAACACTTTAACGAACTTTCGCAAAATCCCACAGTTCAAAAAAAAAAAAAATAGAGTAAAAAGTTGGCGTCAGCTCTCTCTCTGATCTTACAATCAAGAAGCTCTCTTTCCATCTTCATCTCTTCAACTCTGTCAAGTAAGCAACTCTTGTCTTGTTGTTCTCTTCATCTTCTCTGTCGATTTTAGTTTCAATCATCTTTGTATTTTTCTTTGCAAATAATGGGAGAAATTTCAAAGTTATCTCTTCGAAGAACAAATAAAAATTGAAAACTTAGAAATTATCCTCAAATCTTAGTTTTTCTTTCTTAATAAACTAAATTTCAATAGAAAAAGAGGACTCTAATATCCATTGATTCTTCCATTGCTGTGGGACAAGATATTTTCCAATATCCATTGGTTCTTCCATTGATATGGGGAAAAGATATTATTACAGATTACTCTCCAATGTCCATTGGTTCTTCCATTGAGGTGGGACAAGATAGTCTCCAATACCCATTGGTTCTTCCATTGATGTGGGGGAAAAATATTAAAACAAATTACTCTCCAATGTCCATTGGTTCTTCCATTGATGTGGGACAAGTTACTCTCTAATGTCTATTGGTTCTTCTATTGATGTGGGGGCAATATATTATTACAGATTACTCTCCAATGCCCATTGGTTCTTCCATTGATGTGGGGGCAATATATTATTATAGATTACTTTCCAATGTCCATTGGTTCTTCTATTAATGTGGGGCAAAATATTACGTCTCCATAAATTACTCTCCATTGGCCTTTCTTATTTTGAAAAAAAAATGGACTTTTAACAAACATTCCCTTGAAAAATTTATTAAATTAGCAAGACCCCAATGTGCATTTTTAGAATTTAAATTATACCCCTCTGTTGGTTTCTTTTGATGACAAACTTGATGGAAAAAGATAGAAAAAACTTTTGTTTTACATTTAATATAATAAGACTTTATCAAGCAAGCTATGCATTTATTTTTTTGATTGTTAAATCTCCTAGATTAACTATAAATACTTATTTTTGTAAGGCCAGGATATTTGCACCCATCATTTGTTCTCACTACACCCATCAAAAGCATAATCTAGGTTGAGATGCATAGAAGAAGATTAATGTCGGAGTGACCCTAGTGGGGTACACACGGAGGACGTCTTGATGTGATAGCTTGCCCATGCCCATAGATGCGTTTATTCGAGATACGAGTAAAATGCATCTATAAAAATGTGCTATAATATTTTCTTCTGTTGAAATTCTAATTAGAGGCAAGTAATAAATAAATAATATATTTTTTTTAATATTATTTTTAATTTCATCCAGCAATTTCTAGATAGCAGGTTACCAAACAGTTAAACATCTTAGCAACACAATTAAACAACATGTTACCTAATAATATACTCAATTCAGCAAGTTGCTTTAGCAACATCAATAATAATTTTCTCTCAACTTTAGCAACTTAATTCAACATCAACAACTTTTCATATAGCTTTTCCAAACAAAGCATTAGTCCGACATAGGGCATGAGAACATTTAGAACCTGAGCTATAAGGACAAACTAGACCCTCTATGGTATGACACACTTTAAAGTTGTGGGGGCCTCGGCTCAAAGTAGATAATATCATACTATTATGGGTTTGGGATGTTACATTTACATTCTTAACCCTTAATCATTTAGATTGGTAAAACTCATTAAGGTATAAATGACTATCAAGGCCATTCTATGTGTTTTTTAAGGAAAAATGACAATATGACGTAATTGTATTGGCCCCTTAGGTTAGTACACCGAAATTGGTGTCAGTGGCCCAAGTCGATTCAACTGGGTCATCCCTTATTTTGAACATGAGGAAAGTTTTCTAATCCTACGAATCTATTAGAAGTGGGTTACTGGCTGCCTTAGACGATTACTTGTTTTCACACATTGGTTGCACAAATAGAAAATGTCATCCCTACGGGACAGACACCACATAAGATAAGGATCAGATTTCATCATCGATTCTTTGTCCTTTTGGTTAAAATTGGATTACCCAAATCAATCCAGTAATTTAACTAAAATTTAGTAGACTTGAACCATATGCCTCTGAGCACAATAGGAGAAGCCCATTTCAAGTAGCCCTAATTGTTGTTCTTGACTTTAATAGGTGTTTAAGAACGATCTTGCCTCGTTGTACCCTGTTGTACTAGGGGGATAAACTACATTTATTCTAGACTAGATGTGATTTAAGAGTGACCTTGTTATGCATTCTGAGCCATATCTTATCTAGGGATTTGACTGCCCAGTTTTGGTTCCAAAGAACCGAGTTGGAAGGCTCGATTCACTATTTTTAAATATTCAGGAGTTGTCTAGTTTTAAGCACTTATAACAAGTCAACTATGTTGTTGGGATCCTGTCTTTGTGTGCATTGGTGTATACTCGATAGACGTAGTCTTAGAGATGACATTATGCCGTTAGATCCCGAGATTGAGATAATCGACTTATATGCGTATAATCCAAGGTACTCCATTATTTGATCAAAACATGACAAATAATTAAGGAAACCCTACTGATAGAATGATCATCTTATTAGCAAGAGAGATGACCATGTACGAGCTATTGACTCACAAATCGATGCATCATTCATGATATAGGGCAGAACACACAAACCTAGATTTTATGTTAAAAATCTTATTCTAAGGTGATACCTTAAGAACTAAGAGTAATGAAGAATCTCTATGTCGAGCAAAACAGACTAGAAACTTCAATCTACGTCTAAGATTGATGAAAATCTATCGCAAACACTAAAATTAAGAATCAATATTGGATTCTTATGCTCATAATAAAAATAAATAAAAAAAGAGAAAAAAAATCATCCTTTTAATTTTATTAATCAATTTAAAAAAAAAAACTAACTACAGAATTTGTTTATTGGAGTCCTTTGTATAGATAACTTATTCAAAACAACTTAGAAACCTTTTAGAATACTAAAAAGTAACTTTGTAATATATCTATAATATATTACTAACATTCCAATTATATTAAAACTCAATTTGAACATCTAAAAAACTTTTAATTATAACTTAAAGAATGAAATCAAATTTTAGAAAAGAACAGAAACATAAAACAAATTAGAAGCTAATTAGGAAAAAAAACTTTCTAAAATTAAAATAAAAACTAACTAGGACTACTTAAGAAACTTAAAAAATAGAACTTAATAAAAGAAATAATCCTAAGAGAAGTTGGACTAGATTTTGTGGACTGATCAAAGATTAGATCGAATTGACTCGATCAAACTGAGTTAACTCAATCAATGTTGATTTTTTTTTTCAATATTTCTTAACTCGATCATAGACATTGGGATAAGTGTCGATAAGCCCATTTAAATCATCCTCCCTAGGTTAAAGAGAATTCACCTTCGAATTCGCAACAACATCGTCAGAAGGATTACCACCAAAGTATGGAAATAGATGCTTGACATTAAAGACATAAAAAATATAGAGAGTATCGAGTAGTTTGAGTTGGTAGGTATTAAAATTGATCTTCTTTAGTACTTCTAAATGCTCAATCTTCTTGAAAGCAAATTTTCCTCTTAAAAGCATCTTGTCTTTAGTTAGGACAATCCAAACAAGATCAAAGTCAACCCAACACCTTGAAGTATGTGCATCGAATTTGTATTTTTGAGTACTCTCCAAAATCTTTTCTAGAGGGAAAATATGAATTTATTTGAGAGAAATCAGCAAATCATCTATTGTAGCATGTGTGTCTTGAATATTTGTTACATGAGCTAAGTTAAGGAGACCTTTTGGAACATAACCATAAACCACATAAAAATGATAGTAACTTGTGTTGTAATTAACTAAGAGGTTGAAGGAAAACTCAATTTGAAAGTATAAAGAGTCACAAGACTTTGTACGATTAAGTTTGAAAGCATTTTTCCACTTGTTTTCACGATAAGGAAGGTCATTGTAGTGGCACTAAATTTTTTGCTTTTATTGCATTGTTGTATTTTCGAAAAACGTTGAACTCTTCCCCATGATAATTGTTACCCAAATGGTAGATTTGAGTAGTGGGACGATAATTGTTGGCTGGTTTTGGTGAATAAACAGGGTCATATGGGAGTTGGTGGTCTTTTTAAAGCTGATTTTGGTGTTTTAAAGAAATCTAATGTTGGGGAAGTCCATGAACAACTTGATTAGAAGGTAGTGGAACAAATGAGTTTTGTTGAGGAATGAGGGTTGGGGTGGGAAATTTTGATTTTGACTATGGAGAGTTTGGAGAGGATTTTTGGTATAAAAAAAAAGTACTTGGGGATGGGAAGAGATACCTTCATCAGTAAATTGAGGTAGAGAATACAGACGTGCAGAAAGTTGTAAAACATCTTTAACTTGATGAACCCTCCGTAGTGGTTGTTCTAATTCAACATTGACTATTGATTGAATTTCATTCCGAAATGATTTGAGTCTCTTATCAAGAATTTGTTTTTGCCTTCGAAGTTCCTTCATTTATTTTTTGTACTTGACTTGAATTTGCTTTAAATCCACCTCCAATCTCTCATCAATTACTTAATGAACATTATCAAACTGAGTAACAATTTCCTTAAGTGCATTACATGTTTCTTCGAACTTAATATGGTCTTGTGCGTCTCCTTTCAAAAGATCATGGCTTATTGTACCCATCAACATGATGAAAAATAAAATAGTCTATCTCCTATACCAACCAACGTAGGCTAGAACACACACATCTAGAATTTATGTTAAAAAACTAGTTCTAGGGTGTGTAAACACCCCATTTTGCATATGTCTGATCTGATAATCTATTACCCGATTGTTGTGGATTCCTAGTGACGAACGTAGAATATGCGAATAAGTTAAAAGCTTGTGAAAGTCCCTCTCCCAATTTTTTTCAATCATTTCTTCGTCTTCTTGAATCATTTTTTCTATTTTTTTCGACATGTTCGATATAAAAATTATGCACGTTTAAGATCGCCACACTCTACATTCGAATTAACAAGTACATATACTTAGGTTCGTCACGCATTTTGATAACTTAGAGATCTCGTAACACTAGAAAAATGAGACCCTAAGACTTATAAATAATCACATTGGGATAAAAAGAAGCCCCTCGTCAAAGTACACACAAATTTGTAAAATGACCAAAATACCCTTAACATTCAATCCACGGTTAGAAACCTTGTTTCGTTAGAAAATATGACTCTAACACAAAAAAAAAAATCTTTCGTCAACAGTCGTGCAAATCGACTAAACCTAAAGATCTTCGATTCTTAGAAAAATGAAATTACGAACTTATACATAAAATGATAATTTTTTTTTTACATAAAATGACGATTTTCACTACGTGAAATATAATACCTCAAGTTTTTAATTCGTATCTCAAGGAATTCTAAATAGTAAAATTTTGAGAAAATTCTAAAAATTAAACTTAGGGTAAGAATTCTCAGATTTTATTTTATTCATTTTTAACAAAATTTAACTTTTTCATTGGATCAAAATGGTCAAAAAACATATTTTTGCCTGTAAGTACGCTTAAATTCGAGTTCGAATAGAAAAGTTACAAACCTTCGATTTTCATGTCGGATGAGACTTAAAATGGTAAATTTTTGTTAGAACGAGAATTAGTAAAATTCAATTGTACCATTAAACCTACAATAAAAAATTATAAATAATGAAATATTTATTCATCGATTTTCAAGTTTGAAAAGTCAAAATTATGTCAACCATCGAAACAAAGGAAAAGAATACCAAAGATGCCCTCATGCCATTTTTATAAAGGAAGTTAACTTTTTTTAACTCATTATCTTCTCTTTAACGCATAAAAATCCAATTGATTCTCAACCCAAAGGTTTCAACCCTTTCTCATCAAGATACATCGTGAACAAGTTTGAGTTGATTATTAACGAAGAAGAAAAGTTATCGAATTTGACGAGCTCTACGTTTCTACCATTTTTATCATCATTTTCCATTCTTCTTCTATGTCTCACATAAAAAATCAACGAGTGGGTTTTGATACATTTCACTTAGGATTTCATCTGTTTAGATGAATAGTAATTCTTCATCGTAGAAGAAAGAGAACATCGTCATCGAGAGCTTCGCAACCAATCCGTTTGTTTCACACCCAAGTTCACCCAACCTTTAGTTTCACATTGTCAATCCTCGACTTTTGTGCTAGCTCATCGTTTCCGACAATCACAAACTTTGATAGGGGACTTTCAATTCCTATTGATAATCGTAGATTGTAAAACTTGCATCTAAGACTTTTATCAAAATTGTGATGTTTCAAAATGTAGATCTTTTTTCCATTATTTCAAATTCATGGATACTATATGTATTTGATGTTTTTAATTTTGTTTTAAATAATTTTTACATGGGTGGGATGGTGTGTCGAAGAATCAATGAAAGACTCAAAAATTAGAAGAAAAATTCAATTTTCATGCAACTATTCAGTATTGGAGACATCACTGGTAATGCCACCTCCACTTGCCTCAGGCTAATTTGGCAATGCCACTGTCAAAATCAGGTTTTTGCCACCATCAGCTACTTACAAAACTGTTTTCGATAGTTTGACTTTCACGCACTTTCGAGATGTCACTTTGATCAAATTTTTGTAATTTTTCAATATAAATGATGAAAATGAATGTTAAAGTTGAAAAATGATTTGCTATTGAATGAAATAGGATTAGGTTGACAAACATCGAGAAAATAAAATTTATTCAAAAAATAAAAAAGTGCAAATACCAAAAAAATGAGAAAAAAATGATGAAATGGTAAAATGTTAGAATCACACTCAAGGGGTGATGTCAACATTTTACATTGTCGTGTTGTATGTGGGTGAAAGCGCCCTCGATCCGCGGGGTGCGCGGATCCGCTTTTGACCCTTGAGGTTTGGGAGTCGCCACCTAGTTATTACGGTCTAGGAACCAAATTGACCCTACAATGGATAAAAAGAACTAATCTACTATAGAAATCTGAATCCGGGGATCATGTTACGGGGTTGGAAGGTGTTAGGCACCAACCCCGCCCGGCCAATGCCGGTCTCTACTTATCCCAAATAGATCTACATTGCTAATGATAAACCTAGATTAAAAAAAAAAAAAATTTACCTTTGATCTGCAAAAGTGTTATTCCCTCAGATCTGGTTAGAATGGCTCCTTGTACCGTATTCCTTACTTCGTTCTATCTTCGGATCTGATTCCTGATCTCCGAGGTAAGGTATCTCCTCTTGGATCTGAGTGCTTCAAATTTGTTGTGGATTTTTAGGATGTTTTTAAGAGGTTTTTGGGTGTTTTTTAGGCTAAAAATCGGAGTAGGGGTGTTAGGGAAGGAGTTGGGGCTCCAAAATTAGGGTTTTGGGAAGCTTATGGAGGCTTTTTACCTACTTTTCCTAGGATTTTTTCTTTGATACGAAAATAGGGTGTGGAGGCTCCTATTTATAAAGTTTTTAGAAGCATTAGGGTTTGATTAGGGTTTCAATTGGATTTTGACTTAGTCTTTAGGGTTTTAGGGTTTTGACTTTAGTCTTATGAGATTGACTTGATTAGTTTTAGATTAGGGTTTGGATTTAGGGTTTTGACCTTAGTCTTATGAGATTGACTTGATTAGTTTAGATTAGGGTTTTAATTTAGGGTTTTGACTTTAGTCTTATAGAGATTGACTTTAATTTTGACTTCAGTCTTGCTTGATTGACTTTACTTTTGACTTCAGTCTCACTTGATTGACCTTGACTTCAGTCTTGCTTGATTTACTTTTATTTTGACTTTGGTCTTATTTGATTGACTTTAATATCTTGACTTTAGTCTTGCTTGATTGATTTTAAATTTTTGGAGAACCCCTTTCTATTATATCTTTAATTCTTTGGACCCCCAAATGGAGGGGTCCTTAAAGAAATATCCCACGAACCCTCAACAATTTTGCCTGAGAGTCCAATTAATCGATTTTTTAGGTTCAACTTTTTAAATTAATTTCATTAATGTTTCACTTTAATTATTTAATGTTTTATTTATTAATTTTAAATTTTTTAATTATGAAAATTGTGAAATTACCGTTTTGCCCTCGGAGAGGATTTTTTACGTTTTAAGTCATTTTTCAATGTTCCAAGATGTTTTGGAATCAGTTTTTCATAAGGAATTCAATGGGAATGTTGGTTTTTGTCATTTATAAAGTTTTTTGTATGAAATGATCGTGAACTTTATGAGGGGTATTTTCGTAATTTTGTCAAATTTTGTGAAAATTGGCGAAGTGGTTTACTTGGTTTCGATTTATTGTTTTATGTGTTTGAGTGGGTTTTCCTAAGCGTAATGCAGGCTCTAGAGTTGTTTTGATGTTAGGGGTATTTTGGTAATTTAGTGATTTTTATCGTGAAGCTTCTTTTTTATTTGCAAGATGATGATTTCTATGTTTCTAGGGTCGTATTTTCCTAGCGTAGCGTGGTTTCTAAGTTTTGTCAGTTCGAGATACCTCATCCGGATTTCTGAAACATATCTGGTAACAAAATAAAGCATTGGAATAGACATCCATCATTGGGAACCTTTGCGATTGGGTTGACGACTTGATTAATCAGGCGGATGCAAAAATGGGGTGTCTACAGATGCCCCTCTTTGGCAGAGGGTTGAAGCAAACTAGATAGCAAATCTATCTTGGTAGATTAGTGCGATATCCGAATGCCAAAGCTAGTGACAGTTCATTTTGCAGCCTGATTTAACAATTCGTCGGGGTATTCGGATCATTGAGCATAAAACTCACCTCGAACTAAAAAAATGTCAGGTCCTTGAGCGCGAGCTCTCACTGGCAGTGTCAGATCCTTGAATTTTAAAAAAATTCTCCTTGACTGATATAACAACTGTGCAAGTGTGTGGGCTCAAAATCTGAGATAGATTTCAAAGAGTTTGAGTTGGAAATGAGTCAAATCTGAGCATGAAGTAAATATAAACTGAGCATAATTCCAAGAAAACCCTTGGCGGCATCTGAGCATAATTCCGAGAAAACCCTCGGCGGTAACTGAGCATAGTTCCGAGAAAACCCTCGGCGGCATCTGAGCATAATTCCAAGAAAACCCTTGGCGGCATCTGAGCATAGTTCCAAGAAAACCCTTGGCGGCATCTGAGCATAATTCCGAGAAAACTCTCGGCGGCATCTGAGCATAATTCCAAGAAAACCCTTGGCGGATCTGAGCATAGTTCGAGATCTGAGCATAATTCCAAGAAAACCCTTGGCGGTATCTGAGCATAATTCCAAGAACCCCTTGGCGGCATCTGAGCATAGTTCCGAGAAAACCCTAGGCGGCATCTGAGCATAATTCCAAGAAAACCCTTGCGGCATCTGAGCATAGTTCCGAGAAAACCCTCGGCGGCATCTGAGCATAATTCCAAGAAAACTTTGGCGGCATCTGAGCATAGTTCCGAGAAAACCCTCGACGGCATCTGAGCATAATTCCAAGAAAACCCTTGGCGGATCTGAGCATAATTTCAAGAAAACCCTTGGCGGCATCTGAGCATAGTTCCGAGAAAACCCTCGGCGGCATCTGAGCATAATTCAAAGAAAACCCTTGGCGGCATCTGAGCATAGTTCCCAGAAAACCCTCGGCGGCATCTGAGCATAATTCCAAGAAAACCTTGCGGTATCTGCCTGAAACTGCATAATTCCAAGAAAACCCTTGGCGGCATCTGAGCATAGTTCCGAGAAAACCCTCGGCGGCATCTGAGCATAGTTCCAAGAAAACCCTTGGCGGTATCTGAGCAAAATCCAAGATAACCCTTGGCGGAGACTGAGCAAAATCCAAGATAACCCTTGGCGGCAACTGAGCAAAATCCAAGATAACCCTTGGCGGAGACTGAGCAAAATCGAAGATAACCCTTGACGGAGACTGAGCAAAATCCAAGATGACCCTTGGCGGAGACTGAGCAAAATCCAAGATAACCCTTGGCGGAGACTGAACAAAATCCAAGATAACCCTTGGCGGCAACTGAGCAAAATCCAAGATAACCCTTGGCGGAACTGAGCAAAATCCAAGATAACCCTTGGCGGCATCTGAGCAAAATCCAAGATAACCCTTGGCGGAGACTGAGCAAAATCCAAGATAACCCTTGGCGGCAATGAGCAAAATCCAAGATAACCCTTGGCGGAAACTGAGCAAAATCCAAGATAACCCTTGGCGGCAACTGAGCAAAATCCAAGATAACCCTTGGCGGAGACTGAGCAAAATCCAAGATAACCCTTGGCGGCAACTGAGCAAAATTCAAGATAACCCTTGGCGGAAACTGAGCAAAATCCAAGATAACCCTTGGCAGAAACTGAGCAAAATCTAAGATTACCCTTGGCGGAAACTGAGCAAAATCCAAGATAACCCTTGGCGGAGACTGACTGAGTAAAACTGAGAACAAAGAGATAAATCTGGGAGATAAACGATTGAAAATGAGTCTGGAGAAGAGTGGTTGAATCTGGGCATGAATAGATTTGGGACAGAATGGATATCCTATCTCCTATGTGAGATTCAGAATGCATTTGTTTGAACCTCAAGGTTTTATCAAAAAAGTTTTGTAAATTTAAAACCTGAGTTTGAACCTTAAGAGTTTTTTGAAAAATTGCTATCAAGAGGGTAACCTTAGGTTTGGAGTTCTCATTTTAGGATTAACATTGCTCAAAAACAAAATGTCCCTAGTTTGACAATAAACATGGCATTGAAAATAATTGAACATATCATTAAAAAATGCCCCTAGTATAAAGGGGGGAAATTACATATCTAGAGGAGAAAGAAAAAATGCCCCTTGTATGAAGGTTTGAAATATTTGATTACCACAAGCGCAATAAAGATCCAACTTTTAATTTTATTAAAGATTTTGAGTCAGGCTCAAGAGAACAAAATATTTCCTTTTGAGACTCATCATAGAATTCACCATTCTCTCCATTGGTTCACTTGGGGAAGTAAGAATTTTCAGATCGATCGTAGACAAGATACTTGTGACTTCTGAATCTATGCCAGGTTTAAGCTGAGTATTGAACTTGATTATTAGGAGTTCTGATGTTTCAGCTCGAACTGCTCTCAATTTGGGATTTTCTTCTGTTTTTCTTTGTTGCTCTAACTTTTGCCTAGATAACCTTTTCAGATTTTCAATCTAACGAGCTTGCTCTAACTTTTGCCTAGATCGCCTTTTTAGGTTTTCGATCTAGCGAGCTCTTTTTTTTTTCTTTGCTCTACTTGTTGCCAAAGTTGTCCTTTCAGATTTTCAACCTTGCGAGCTTGCCTTAATTTTTGCCTAAGTCGCCCTTTTCGGGTTTTCAACTTAGCAGGCTTCATCATTTTTTTTTTATCTTTTTTCTTTTCCTCTGACCTTCTAGAATCACTGTCTGATCATGTTCTACTACCCTCCTTGACTTTTTCACACGGTACTTAGGAGGACTTTTATAGGTAGGCTTGAGACTAGGCATAAAATGAAAGGAATTTTGAGGCTCAAAACCCAAATGTCCCTTGTGTGGCATTTCATTTAAACTTTTTCTTGAACTCTCTTCCCCATTCTTTTGAATTTTTTCTTTTTAGATTTTTTCTTTATCGGGGAATCTATTTTTTATTTTGTGTGGTCGGGCCTGAAGTGTAACTTCTCAGGTTGCCTACGTACCCCAAATTTTTGGGATCAGACCAAAACGTAGTTCGGATTTTTCCCTCCCTTAGGTTAGGTGATCAGGCTAAGAAATAAAAGGCACAATTTTTCTCTTTTTGAACAGGCTGCAAAGGGGTTGAGAAAGGAGATAAAGAATTAGGTAATAGGAAAATTGATTCGGCCAAAAATGGCCTCCTTAAATGTAGTACCGTTTGATTTGGTCAAGGTTGGTTGGTTCTGGTAACTCGATTCCATCATGATCTTGAAGCCTGACAGCTTTTCCTGGTAGTATCTCCTTGATGATGTACGGACCTCCCCAATTTGGTTTGAACTTCCCTCTAGGGTCAAAGATAGGTGCCCGATTCTCTTTGAGTACTAAATCCCCGACTTGTAAATGACGAACCTTGATCTTTTTATCAAATGCACGGGCAACTCTTCTTTGATAAGCTTGCACGTGATATAGGGCTTTAAATCATTTTCTTCGATCAAGTTTATTTCTTCATACTGTTGACGAACCCAATCTGTTTCTAACAAATGATTTTTCAACAAGACCCTGAGAGACGAAATTTTCATTTCAACTGGCAAGACTACTTTCATGCCATACACTAAGGAGTAAGGAGTAGCTCCAGTAGAGGATCGAATTAGAGTTCGATATGTCCACAGCGTGAATGATAATTTTTCTGACCAATCTCGATGTTATTAACTCATTTTCCTGATGATAGTCTTGATACTCTTACTAACTGCTTCAACCGTTTCATTGATCTGAGGACGGTAGGAGGATGATTTGTGATTCCGGATCTTCAACTTTGAACACAGAGTAATGATTTATGCTTTGAAGTACGACCCATTATCAGAGATCAATTCAAAAGGTACCCCATATCGACTGATAATATATGATTTGAAACTTAAGATGTAGTGAGGATAGCACTGATACATTTTTATAACATCTTCTTTGATTCCATTGTTATAGACGAGTATCCATTCCATGTTGAACAACACCCAAGCTTGTACCTAGCATACCCTCATATGATCACACGAACAAGTCTTTTGAAATTTCTGAGTCAATTCATTATCCCCTCGTGTTCCTTTAGGGATAGATGGTTTCTATTTGAATATCTTTAGGAATTATTTTTTGTTTCGAGGTCAAAGACCTTTCCTTTCTCGATTAAAGGTTGAGCCTGACTCTTATCTTCTTGTTTAAAAACGAAATCTATCAAATTATTAGTTAATTCGTTAATGCGCTCGAGGTATTCAAAAATTTCTTTTATCCGATCAATTCAGATGGGGCAACAGACACCTCTATAGACTCGATGAACTAACTTGACTCAATAGGAAAGAGTAGACTCAATTAAAAGAAGACATGACCTTGCTGAAAAAAGGACTCAGGTTAACCCAAATGACTCATGAAAACTCAATACAAGTACCCACATGAGTTTGATTAGGACTGAGGACTGAGATATTGCTTATAACCGGTAGGATTGAAGCACTATGATCTTCAAAGAACAACTGGACGATGTTGAGAAATTTTGAGGTCATTTCTGATTGTTGATTTGATATTGACGTTTACTCTAACTGACCAGATTTACAACCCTAGCTAGACGATAGACGATTGAGCTTAGATATAATGATAACCTTTAAACCTCTTTGAAGGTGAATTTAACCAATTTCAGTGTCACCCCCTTGATAACATTTTAAATGAACCCTGAGATTTTATTGAATTTTGTGCACCAATCCATTAAAAATTCGTCTATTCAATGATTATCAGAAGAAAAATAATTATGTTGCACTCTTGAAAAATATTGGAAAATAATGTTTTTATTTTACAAATCTGATTATTTTTTTACAACATTTTTTTGGTAGTTTTCCAAGGTCCATAAAAACTTTTCATGCAAAAATAGATCTTTTGCAAATTATTTTTTTCCTTCTTTTTCTTTTCTTTTGGAAAACATTTTCTTCTGAAAATTTTTTTCTCTGAAAAATAGTTTTTTTTATTTGGAAAGTATCTTCTCTTGGAAAATATTTTTTGGAAAACGTTTTTTCTTAGAAAACATTTTTTTTAATAATAACACTTTTTTTTTTTGGAAAACACTTCTTTTGGAAAATATTTTTTCTGAAAAATACTTTCCCTTTGTAAACTATTTTTCTTCTTCTGAAAATTTGATTTCTATTTCGATTTAAATGGCCCGGTCCATCAGGATTGTTGGATCGAGTTGGGCTGGGTCATTTGCAAGAGATGGATTTTTTATTGGGTCGGTGCACCCATTTTGATTTTCAAAAATAACATTTTTTATCCTTGAGGACAATCATACACTCTGATCTCATCATTCACATACATCCATATCAATCACAAAGTCTCATAAGATTCCATTCAATGAACAACCCGGGAACACCCACGATAAGTTCGAGTCGTGACCTACTAGGAAGGTTTCTAGACTCTAAGCTTACTACGTGCAATGCATTTTTATCTGGCCACCCTTGCCCAAACACACCTATATACCTTTCGATACGTGGTGACTTGGTTTGATATACCGTATAGGTGATAATCTAAAACCTCAATTCACTTCTCTGAAGCCAAAAACAGCCAGTTTGATCTCCAGTTGAGAGGTGGCGCACAATGCTGAGTAAGGGCCCACTTAAATACTTCTCGTCTAGAATAGACGTAGTCTATCCCCCTCGTACAGTAGGGTACAGCGAGGCAAGATCTTGCTTAGGCACCGATTTTGACCAAGAAGTGCAATTGATATACTTAGATTACCTTTTATACCTACGGGTACGAGTCAAGAGTTGTAGCTTTCATAAATGGTTTGGCATCCCACGAGGGGACCGACCACGTACTAGTACTACGTTGGCAATCGGGACATGTGACTGTGTGGCTTACAATAGGTCAAAGGCTCAGGTCGCTCCAGCCTGGGTGCATCAATATTTTCTTTTCAGAATCACCTGATCAGATGGCATCGATGCCCCCAATTTGATATACCCTAAGGTACGTGACTGGAGTTGTGGGTTTCATGAATGACGTCGCATCTCCGAAGAGACCGGAGCCACGCACTAGTGCCACCACGTTGGCTAAATAGGACGTGTAAGTGAGTAAAACAGTAACGTGCATGTGGTGTGTGCAAAACAGGGTGGGGTGTACCCGGGGCCTTTTTCAAACAAATGGGCCCATCGGCTTGATCAAAGCACAACATATATTCAAGCATCAAGTATCCAAAAATCAATAGATCATACCAATCGAATTATCAAAGATTGAATAAATGCACATGACGAGAGCCAGCATAACATATTAAATCAATAGCATCAAACGACGAAGGAAGAACTGATCATGATCAAATATGCATATATCATGGTAAATGATGCATTAAGAAAATGTGCCATGTCAAATGAGAGTAAAATAGTTCAATTAAGTTGAACATCATGACCCAACTTCCAAATATCAACAAAAGTGTGATATGACAAAATTTTACTTGAAAAATTACCACATGAAAATATGGAGAAATTCTATCAATAACACATCACGTGATGCACTAAGGATTCAATTGAGGTAATGCTTTGCTTTAACAATTTCACACAATTTGTTAACTTTTTTTTTTTTTTGAAAAACATGCATGGCAAATCCTTTGAGAACATAGGCTAGTGTGACCAACTCATACGATTTCAAATTTTACTAAGAGTCATTAGGCCACGTGGTCCATCATATTGGTAATCCAATGTCACAAACTTCCAGTTTTAATAGAAACGTTTGGATCTAAACTTCACTTTTTATTTGATCCATTGTTTTGAAAATGGGCGATTACAAAATCAAAATTAAAATCAACACTCAAATAAAAAGAATTTTCTTAAAATACTTTTTTTTTTAAAAGTTCTTAGACTTTCACCCTCCATAAGTACGTGACATTGAATCACTCTTAAATGTCACGTGACGAGGTCAATGACTCGTAGTAAAAAGAAAATCTTACTAAGCTAGTAAGACTAGCTCATTCAAAAAAAAATTAAAACAGCAAGCTTTATGTGGCTGTCAGCAACACTCACAGGTTTATTATAAAAAATTTGCTAGCCAACAGTTTGTTGCCAACAACAACCAACACCAACACCCCACTTTCTTTTTAATGTTGCTGGCAGCAACACCAATCACGCCTTCATTCCCTCTTCTTTTTTCTTTTAAAAAGCTTAACAGCACACACGTTTGTTGCTGTTTTTTTTTTATTTGGCTCCACACACACGTACAAAAGAACAAAAGAAAGGCTTTTCTTTTTATATATGTTGCTGCCAGCAACATGCAACAGCAACACTCCCACATTATCTTTTTTCTCTTTTATTTGTGTAGCTGAACAGCACATCTTTGCTGCTGTTTTTTTTATTTGGCTGCACACACACGTACAAAAGAAAAGCTTTTCTTTTTATATATGTTGCTGCCAGCACATGCAACAGCAACACACACACCTCATTACCTCTTCCATTAGCTACCAACAATATGCACACTCAACATTTTCTTTTTTTTTTTTCTTCTGAACAAAACAGTGAAAGAAAGTGAGTTTTTTCAATGTGCTGAAGGGGCAGCAACTCTCTCCTTCTCCACATCTAGCTTTGATATGTTTAGCAATTCAGTAGAGTTGGTCGAAATAATTCGATCAGGTCCTTGCCAGGCTGCCTCCATTAAATCAAAGATCTCGAAGAACAATTCAAGAATTAAAGAGATAACGTGCAGCGAAGTGTGAACTTAGAAGGCAGAGAGAGAGAGAGAGATCGTTTATTTTTCTTGCTGTCTTCTTTCTCTTTGAGAAGGAGATAGGAAATGTAAAACAATTCTTCTGTTAACAGCACACCATCCACACCATAATAAAAGTATTAAGGGTTTGCCCATAAAAAAAAATTGTATTGGGGCACGCCACTCTAAAAATTACCAACAGTGGGTTGCTATTAATAGAACCTCAAAATCCTTTTTTTTTTAATTTTTTTTTTTCTCCTCTTTGCTGCCCATAGGCAGCACGACTTGCCTAAAAAAAAAAATTTCTTTTTTATTTTTTTTAAAAAAAGAGAAAAAATAACTAATCACACACACACTTTTTTTTTTTTTAAATCTTAAAAAATTAAGAAAAGAAAATGTTATCTAAGGATCCATTGCACACACTCCTAAAAAAACAAAATAAAATAGATCTACACCCGTAAAAAAAAATGTCACGGTCCAACAATCATTATCTTCGATAAAACCAATCATCCTGAAACCCTTCATTATTTAAGATCAACTTAGATGATCTCTTGATTGAATCACAAGAATAATATGTCAAAGCCAAATATTCAACGTCAAAACACATGCTCAATAATCGAACCAAAGATAACAAAGATAAAGATAAAATAATAAATAAACAAATAAACAAACAAAATGAATAAAAAACATTCTAGATTATTTTAGCAATGCTCCCATACTTGGGTTTTTCAAGTTTGATCCTCAATGATCCCCAGTGGAGTCGCCACTGAAAGCGCCCTCGATCCGCGGGGTACGCGGATCCGCTTTTGACCCTTGAGGTTTGGGAGTCGCCACCTAGTTATTACGGTCTAGGAACCAAATTGACCCTACAATGGATAAAAAGAAACTAATCTACTATAGAAATCTGAATCCGGGGATCATGTTACGGGGTTGGAAGGTGTTAGGCACCAACCCCGCCCGGCCAATGCCGGTCTCTACTTATCCCAAATAGATCTACATTGCTAATGATAAACCTAGATTAAAAAAAAAAAAAATTTACCTTTGATCTGCAAAAGTGTTATTCCCTCAGATCTGGTTAGAATGGCTCCTTGTACCGTATTCCTTACTTCGTTCTATCTTCGGATCTGATTCCTGATCTCCGAGGTAAGGTATCTCCTTCTTGGATCTGAGTGCTTCAAATTTGTTGTGGATTTTTAGGATGTTTTTAAGAGATTTTTGGGTGTTTTTTAGGCTAAAATCGGAGTAGGGGTGTTAGGGAAGGAGTTGGGGCTCCAAAATTAGGGTTTTGGGGAGGCTATGGAGGCTTCTTTACCTACTTTTCCTAGGATTTTTTCTTTGATACGAAAATAGGGTGTGGAGGCTCCTATTTATAAAGTTTTTAGAAGCATTAGGGTTTGATTAGGGTTTCAATTTGGGTTTTGACTTAGTCTTTAGGGTTTTAGGGTTTTGACTTTAGTCTTATGAGATTGACTTGATTAGTTTTAGATTAGGGTTTGGATTTAGGGTTTTGACCTTAGTCTTATGAGATTGACTTGATTAGTTTAGATTAGGGTTTTAATTTAGGGTTTTGACTTTAGTCTTATTAGATTGACTTTAATTTTGACTTCAGTTTGCTTGATTGACTTTAATTTTGACTTCAGTCTCACTTGATTGACCTTGACTTCAGTCTTGCTTGATTTACTTTTATTTTGACTTTGGTCTTATTTGATTGACTTTAATATCTTGACTTTAGTCTTGCTTGATTGATTTTAAATTTTTGGAGAACCCCTTTCTTATATCTTTAATTCTTTGGACCCCCAAATGGAGGGGTCCTTAAAGAAATATCCCACGAACCCTCAACAATTTTGCCTGAGAGTCCAATTAATCGATTTTTTAGGTTCAACTTTTTAAATTAATTTCATTAATGTTTCACTTTAATTATTTAATGTTTTATTTATTAATTTTAAATTTTTTATTATGAAAATTGTGAAATTACCGTTTTGCCCTCGGAGAGGATTTTTTACGTTTTAAGTCATTTTTCAATGTTCCAAGATGTTTTGGAATCAGTTTTTCATAATGGGAATGTTGGTTTTGTCATTTATAATTTTTTTGTATGAAATGATCGTGAACTTTATGAGGGGTATTTTCGTAATTTTGTCAAATTTTGTGAAAATTGGCGAAGTGGTTTACTTGGTTTCGATTTATTGTTTTATGTGTTTGAGTGGGTTTTCCTAAGCGTAATGCAGGCTCTAGAGTTGTTTTGATGTTAGGGTATTTTGGTAATTTAGTGATTTTTATCGTGAAGCTTCTTTTTTATTTGCAAGATGATGATTTCTATGTTTCTGGGGTCGTATTTTCCTAGCGTAGCGTGGTTTCTAAGTTTTGTCAGTTCGAGATACCTCATCCGGATTTCTGAAACATATCTGGTAACAAAATAAAGCATTGGAATAGACATCCATCATTGGGAACCTTTGCGATCGGGTTGACGACTTGATTAATCAGGCGGATGCAAAAATGGGGTGTCTACAGTGGGTTGATGAACGGATATCCTAGGGTAATTATTTGATGTTGCATGTTTATTTCTTTTTTGTAGCGCAATGCGCAGTTTAATTTCTATACTGTTATGTATTTTAGGCTGATTGACCACAGTTGAATGGTAGGAAACTAGATATCTATTATTAACTATGTAATGTTAATTTCTCATTTGTTTTCAAAGAAAAATGATATATATATACTCATACATGGTATAGAGTCGCGTTTTGTGTACACATAAGTCAACTTATATCTCGACAAAGGATAGTAGCCGTCGAATTAAACGAAAATGCAACGGTCAAGATCCGTGTACCTATACAACCGAAGTATTTTAAAACAAAAATTTCAAATTTACAATAACTCCCCTCTGAAATCAACTCATCTTCAAGTTCTTTTTTGTTACTCATGCTTGGGATTTCATCCGGATGATCGTGGTTTAGGTGACCTTAGCTCAAGTGATGACAACTTCTCACCCTCCCTCCTTTTCTCTCTTCTCTATGCAAAGAAACCTTAACTCGCATATCCATTGTTCTCGACCTGACGCCTTCGATCTTTTATTTCTCGATTGACCAATATATTCGATCTCTCTCAAAGGGATTTCCTACTTTTGAGGTAAGAAATCACAAACCTTGAAAGTTTTTTTTTTAATTTAATGTTCTGAGTTTGAAGAGGAATAAATTAGGGTATTTGGAAATTTTCTTGCAATTTGTTGGGTATTTGGAAAGAGAAACAAAATGGGTATTCGATGGGGGACGAGATCTCTGACAGAAATGAGATTTTTATTTGCAGTTTGGGATTGATGTTTTGTTTGTAAAAAGATTACAACATTTTTTTGCAGAGATTCATTGCATTTTTACAGAGATTCTTAATATCATCAAAATCTCTACTTTTATTCTTTTGCAAAGATTCCATTGTTTTTTCTATTTTTTTTTCCAAATCTTTATATCAAAACATTATAACCTATTCCAATACAAATTGAAATATTCTGATACAATTGTTACAAATCAAAACATTTAATTTCAGTTCATGGTGAAAATGCTATTAATACTACTAAGTCGAAATATTCTGAGTTATATAACGGGTTTGCGTTATGTAAAAACATTAATAAAACATGAAAGTAGGTTTGAGAGTTACTGATTTAGATATGGAAATAAAATTACAATTGGGAGGATTTATTGTGAGAAGTCATTTTTTGTGGTTCGTTTACAATGCACAACAATAGCTTTCAAGAAGTTTTTGCAAAAAAATACTAGGAGAAAATCAATGGATTTGTGTTGTAACGAGATTTTGAAGGGAATAAAGGGATCATGAGGAGGACTCATTGACTTACTAAACGTGTTAGAAGGGCAATCATTTTAGTTTAGTGGGAGGACTCACACAAACATATGGACATCAAAAATGCATATTTCCACTTATCTTTCTTGCTACTCTTACTTCTATCAATTGTTTCAAGTTAGGTAGGAAATGTGTAAATGGTTTCCAAAATCAATAGAGATGCTATTTCTGTTTCCATTTTGACATCTTGAGTAAGAGGAAAGTATGAGAGTAAGCAATTTTAAATTTAGACTCTTTGGTTTAAGATGACAATCTTGGTTAGAGTAAGGTATGAATTCTAAACTATCTTTTGTTGGAGTCAGTTCTTGCGGTTAGACTAAAGTTGGGGGTCAACTAAAATAATTTCTTTCATCAATTTGTTTTTGTATAAATTCATGTCTTCTATTAGTTGAAATCTGCTCATTTAGATCAAGTGACAATTTTTTACTAAAAAAATTATTAATTAGTCAAGTTATTGTCTTATTGTCATTAAATCAGGAATAACATAAATTTTGTCTTTATTAAGGGCATGGACAGCCCCAAATGCCATGTCAATCTTGTAAGAAATCAAATATGTGTGGGTGCAAATAACATTATATTTTTTAATGACTGCATCCTTTTTCATTTCTTTTTGTAAAAAAAATTTTATTTTATTTTTCCACTCAAGCTTTTAAGGAATTGGTTATGAAAGTGAATAGAGAGGAAGAATTAATCAAAGCTAGATTGATGTTGTCAAAACTTCTCATTTTAGAACATCTAATTTTTGTGGGTGGTTATACCCTTGCTTTGTGTGTTATAAGTTAATTTCAGTAGTTGTCATACTTCATTTTGATTTTCATGTTGGTTAGTGTTTTATGATGCTTACCCAATTCTCTCTCTCTCTTCTTTCTTGTCATATTATCTTCTCAAGTGTTTGGAATGTCAATGGAAATAAAAATTTCATTTGCTTATGACAAAGGAATTTGTCAAGTATTCATTTCTGGAACTTCAAGAAATGTAAATTGTCATTATCTTAAACGTCCAAATGTGGTAAGCTTTAATTATTTAATATACACTTTGGTAAGAAATTGCTGAAAATTTTATGAATTCTTTTATTTGTCTCTTCCAGGTTGGAAATGACAATGATTGTGGATATTAGATTTGGATGGATAAACTAAAATGGTGTAGATGTGAGTTAATAACTAGCACGTCAAACAAAAATGACAATAAAGGTAAATTTTTTATTGTTGTCTTAAATCCATTGTAAAATTTTGTTTAATTTATTTGTACTAAATCAACATGTAGTTTAAAATGAATGTTTTTATCAAATTATTTCTTATGTGAATTTTTTTTTAGTTGGAAAAAAAAAATAGTTGCGATTTTTTCATGTGGGATGAGGAGTTGAAGACTATGCATCAATAAATATAGAGGTAAGTGAAGAAATTATAGAGAAAAAAAAATCGAAGACCTTTGCGATAATATTGTAGATCTTTGTAATAATTTGAAAAAAAAAAATTAGATAAATTAGAAATTGAGGATTAGAATAGACATTTGTAATTTTTGTAATTTTTATTTAAAGTAATTGTTCAAAACCACTTAGTGATATGTTATAGATCCATTTTACTTGCAATGCTTGATCTTTTTTAGACGATTTACATTGCTTTTCTTCTTTAAATTGAGATGCACATATTTTGTTTCCTTCATCAATTGTTGTTGTTGCTTTTCCTGACATAAAATAAGATATTAAAATTTGGATTTGAATCTTCATTAGTTAGCTTTTAAACCCATCGATTTGGTTTTTATGTGTATTTTGCAGGTGGTGGTGGGTTACTTATTTTGCAGCATATCTACTTGATAATAGAAAGTTGTAGTTGTTGTGGATAAGAAGAGGTGTTTATGCCTTTATATTATTATCATTGCATTATGACTGAATACTCTTAATAAAATTCATAATATTAATAGTAATAATAATCTATAGTTTGAGATGGTACTATACATTCCTTTTTTACATCAATTTGATCTTATCTGCAATTGTTGAACATAGCTTCAAAATATAGTAATGCTTTTATTTTTCTCTTGCTCATTGCAAAGTGTGTAGAGATTGTGCTGGAAGTGTTCATAGGTTGTTTCCCTCTCACTCACCTACAACACACAGACATACTCTTGCATAGATTCGTTATCACCTGAACTATTTTTTAAGAAATAAGTCGGAAATAATCATTTGATTAATGATTAAATAGAGATGAAGTTTGGTATGGCGTTCTGAGGGTTGTGTAATCTAGTATGGATTTGAGGGATATTTGAGATATCTTTGGGAAGCGAAATTGATTATATAAACCTTGATTTTGATCTTTTATGAGATATGAACAAGGATATATGAAACCAATCACCTAGGAGGTGCAACAATGATTGAATGACTCCGCCGAGGTCGTGAGATCAAATGCCCACTCTTCTCTGTAATTACACCCATACCACTAATATGAAACCATATTAAAAAAGGCAAAAATAACTTCCAACCTCGTCAAAAATATTTCTACAAACCCTTCACTTTGAATTTCTCAAATTCATGTCATTCACTATAAGAATTGAAGGGCGGGCTCGTGGTAAAATAAATATGGATTTGTACAAATGGAATTAAGAGAATGATATTGGATAGAGTTTTGAAAGCTCATGTTTGTGTATATCTCTTGCAATGTTATGGGTTGTAGAAAGAATGCCCACACTTGCATTTCCATCCTTGACTCATAGTTTATGTATTGGACACCAAAATGGTCAATAGTAGTGGGTACTTGTATAGCTTCACATGGATTGCATTCTCCATACTTGTGTTCAGCTTTTAGTGGCCTTGATCCAAGTATGCTAAGCTCTTTACATTCTTTTTCATTCTTAACTACTTCCATGCTTTTAAATACTTTCAAATGTAACCAAACATAACTTGTAAATAAGCTAAACTAACCCATTAAGAGAGAAAGGGAAAGGAAAAATACCTGTTTTGAGTCTATTGTAGAAGGTAAGGACTATGAGCTTTGGCCTATGTTTGATTACGCAAATATCAGTAAAACAGTTGGAAAAGCTGTTATAAAAGAAGATAAATAAGAAAAATGTTTTTAAGTTTTGTGGACAAAAAGAATTTAATACTAGTTGATTGCTAAAGAAAAACTTAAAAAAATACAACTTTTCCACTAAAAAAACTTCTATCAAACAACTTTTTCCAAGTAAAACTATAGTGGATGAATAAAAAAAAATTAGTTTAAAACGAACCACGTTAAACATCATCATCATTATCTACCATAAAAAGCCTACTCATTGCAGAATCCCAACCCATTAGTAACATATTTGGTTTAAAACCAACCACGTTGAACAGCCTTCCACTCTACCTTCCTTACTGCCATCACAGTCTTCCACTTTGCCTTCCTCACTGTCATCATAGCCTTCCACTCAGTCTTCCTCCCTGCCATCCAGTCAGCCTTCCTCATTGTCATTTGATGTCGTTGTTGTCATCTCATCAGAAATTAATATTTATATACTCTCCTTAGTTTGTGGGCAAGTGAGGGATCAAATCTAAGAGAAAGAGAGGATGTTATCAAGTTAGCAAGAAATGAAGTTAATCTAAGTTATAATTCAAACATGGTTTTGTGTTTTTGCGAAACAAAATGGAGAGTAAAATATTGCTGGAAATTAAAGTAATAGAATATGAAATTATACTAAGTAAACAAAAAATAGAATATCCATTAGTGATTAGAGTAACCTAAGATTAACACATAAATCTATATTTGAGTTTATCCTTCTTTGCACTCAAGTACAAAGGCTTGGTATGAGCTCCTTGAATTGGAAGATATGGCATGAAGCTCTTGAGAAAACACTGTAGTTATGACTCCTTCACTTACTAATGTGTGAAGTCCCTACTACCAAATATCTAATTTAAGCATGGTCTATCTTGATCTCATCTGAGCATATAACATCTAAGTTAAGCATGTAAGGTGTAGTGACTCAACTAAAGCTTTGATTCATTAGAGTTGGATAAAACTTTGAAGTAAATCTTATAAATATTATAAAGAACATGGAAAGATAAAGAAATACACATAATTAAAACTTGTTCCTAGACTTCCTCCTCTCACTAATAGAAGGAGTTTAGCCTATGGTCATGATAAGGATACAAGAGAAATAAAGAGAAACAACACTTATATTCATGATAACCAAGATACACTATCATTTTGAGAAATTATAGAAGTTGTTGAATTGAAAATCTAACTAGAAAATAAAAATTACATAAAAATGCCAATGGCATTAGGGGAGAAGAATAAAAGGGACAAAATCTCAAGTGACTCTTTATAAATTGGGAAAAATGATCTATTTATAAACTTGAGGCCTTCTCGAATGATTTAAATATAGTCGCCATCATTCTTGTGTATAACCTCACATGTGAAACAAATAGGAGAAGATCTAGGACAATCCAATTGAGGTGGACTGTGCCACATTGAAAATCTACCGTGTCGCAATGCTCTGGAAAGCTTTGGATCTCATCTTTTGACTGGATGTTTGTTCTGAACTCTTGATTGCAATGCACTCTTGGTTAAGTGATGTATAATTCATCTGGATGAGTTGATTATTGACCTGTATAGTGAACACACACGATCAATTTTTTGATACTTATAATTATTTTGTGCAATTAAACGCACTTAACATGAGATAATATGAAATGTGATAAATGAAGGCTTAACACAATTATTTATCTAAAGTAATGAAATAAAGACGAAAATCAAGATAAATATTTGAGAAAAGTGCAGATTATTCAGTGTTTTGTGACACTGATCACCATCCCTCAACTTTCCTCACTGCCATAGCCTTTCACTTAGTCTTCCTCATTGTCACCCTTAACCTACCAAGTAGATATATATTTCTGAATATCGTCGCAGTTAATGATCTTAAACGACAATACTTACACATTAAGAACTATAAAAGTGTCATTTGAGGTGGAAATCACTATTCATAACCAATCAAATGAAACAATTTTAAACATTTCAACATGAATACATATGTCTATATGCCCATAAGTAAGTTCTATCGAACCATTAAATCCATTATCAATCAAGAGTACCTGTTGATGGGCTGCCACTCCTTTGGTGTTTCTAGCCACATGATTTGGAATATCAAATGTAGCGCAACTATGAGAATATATCACTACATCTTTCAAATGAGCGAGAAAACCACAATTCCTCGCAGATAATGTTGAGGCAACAAACTCAAAAACGCAGATATCTATGCATATTCCTACAACCAATACCTACACAAACCCCAAATTTTAATCAAAATGCATACAACCTTTTATCTCCATTAATACAATACAATTAAGTATGAATAGTTATAATTGGAAATTGAGGTATACTTACAACGTTGATCTCATTGATTTTTACCCAATTTATAAAGACATTGGATCCATCTTTTTCGATCGAACCAAGAAACCCATCATCGATGCATTCTTTGGGACGATATCTCAAATACATGATCCAAAAGGCCAAGAAAAGGTTGTATCATCATTTTCCCTTTCATAGTCAAAAGAAAGGCCTCGTGATCGTTCTCCATATCTTTGTCCAATTCTTCTATATCATCAATTTCTAAGGAAAAATTCATAAATAAATAAGACTATGTTATAATTTATTTAATTAAATATTTTAAATTAAGTCATTAGGTTATAAAGAGAATTACAATTACTTTGAGTACAATATTTTTCTTTCTAATTGGACTCATTGGACATATTCGTTTATTGTCCACGTTTATGGTACAATGCACACGTTCTTTTCTTCTTTTGTTGGCTCAACTCAATACTGCTTTTCAGCCTACACGAAGTATCAACCCTTTCTTTTTTCTTTTCATCTTTCTTTCTACCCCTTGTTTGTGAGATATTTTGGTATAAAAGTAATAACTGAGGTAGATTACATTTATCTTTTTCTTGTGCCTATTCAATTGTTGGAACCATAGTTTATGTCATTTATTCTATTCGAATTACAAAAGTTTGTTTGCACAATTCATTTATGGCATTCATGAAAAATGTGTATCCTTTCATTGAAAATGATGCATAACTGGCCAGTGTATTAGCATATTTACTCATATTGCCATATCTCAATACTTCTAAAAGTTCATTTCATCAATTGTTACTTGTGCATCATTTACCCTAAATTTGTTAGCCCCTTGTCTTCATCTCTTAATAATACAGTGTGATGGTATAATATCAATGTCAAAGTGTATGAATACCTTTAAAAAAGGCCGACAAATAATTCCAAGAAACTTAAATTTTTTTTTTTTGCATTTGCATGTACCCTCGTAAGTATTCACATTTATTTTAAAAATAAAGTCATCAAACTCGCCAAACTTAGTTTTCACTAAAATCGTTTGAAATCTTTTTTCCATTTCTTTTCTTTCAACTTTATATCGAAAAATTTGGACTTATTCTTCATTTAATTTTTTAAATATACTTTTTGAATAAACTTTTATTGTTTGTTTCAAAAGTAAGTCATTGTCATTGACACATCAAAACTTATGCTCTGTCTCACAATCTTAATCATTCTCCTTTTACACAATATCATTCAATGCTTCCTCATACTTAACAATAAATTCTTTGAGATTTGTTGTCGAATTAATGAATCCATAAAAAAATGCATTGATGCTTTCGCTACACCTATTGGTATTCATATCAGAAAAAAAAAGTTGTTAGATTATACGTAGACACCCAAGATTCTCGTATTTCAAACAGGTATTGAAGTCATTCATTTTCTTCTAATTCATTTTAATGCATCACGTTCTGCCACTATTTTTCAAACCCTTCCCTAGTGTATGTCGACCAAATATATTTTTTTAACTTACTTCTAAAAGTAGAAGTTTCAAAATAATTATGGAACAACTTCTCCGCAAACTTCTTCCTAATGTGCCAAATGTATAGACGATGATGGGTATTGGGAAAAACTTTGGTAATTGCATTCCTCGTTATCAAATCCTGATCTGTGATTATTGAAATTGGATATTTTTCTTTCATAGCTTTAAGTCAAATCTCGAACAACCATACAAAAGTAACCTTTGTCTCATCTCCCAGAAGAGTGCATCTAAATTGGATAGAGTGAAAATGATGGTTTACTCTAGTAAATAGAGTGAATGGCATCTTGTACTTATTTTTCCTATATGTTGTATCAAATGTCACCATATTACTGAAATATTCATATGATAATCTTAATCTCGCATCCACAAAAAAAAAAATTAATTGTTCTCATATCATCACATTGTATCTCATAGAAAAATTGTGGATTTTTATTTTATTTTTCAATGAAGTACTCGAATACACATTGTGCTTCGCCTCTTTCCAACTCATTTTACCTAACATTTTGAAGGTGGTTGTAACAATTTTTACTATCAAAATCGATTATAGCTTTATGAAGAATTGATGGAACTTTATTAATTAAAAGGTTTTAGTTACGAAATGTTTATGTTAGATCTTTAGCTACGCTTGACATATTTCGATTCGATTTTATTTTTATTATCTTCGATGGAGTGACAACCTTGTGATTATGATCATCGTTGAAAAGTGACACTTCTCATTTCACTGCATATTGGTCAAATACAATGCGTATGTATACTTCACATTCACATTTAAACGTGGAACAACTTCTTCTAATTATCTTCTTTCCCATTTCATTCTCATTTATCATCGCATTTTCTTTCGCTTTCATTGTATGTTATCCCAATCACCTCATTTAAACCTCGTATTATCCTTGAACTACTTCGTACATGAATGCAAAACCCTTCCCGACGTCCATAATCTTCATAGTATTTTTTTGCTCCCCTAGTTGAATCAAAAAGCATCCAAACATATGGTATATTTAACTTTTGAACATCTTTGTTAGGATTAAGGCAATCAACACTCCCCATTATCTACTTGGATGATTGAAGATGATCTCAAATTTTCATTACTAGGTACACTCCCACACTTCTCAACATGAATCGTATCTATGAACAACTATCTAAAATAAATTAATAATTAACAAATGAGTATCAAAATTAATGACATTTAACTTTACACATAATAGAATATCGTGCATAATTAAGTAAAAATACCTCAAGAATAAGAACCACAAAATTTAAGAAGTAGTTATTTATGAGAATTAAATTTTTAGAAACAAAGAATCAGAGTTCCAAAAAATTATAAGACTAAAGATGAGATATAGAAATAAAAAAAATGGGACAAAAGTATAAACTTGTACAAAGTAAGACATAAACAAATATGTAACTACCAAACCATGATATGGTGGCAGGAAGAAATCTAAACAACACCAAAATTATAATGCACATAATAATTTGTCAGATACAAATATACAATTAGTAAGATATAAACAGATCATGTACTAAATGATGTTTGTGATTTTATTAGATTTAATCTAGTTACATGTTAGTGAAATCGGGATCTTATTGTTAGCACAACAAATTATACCAAAGAGGTTGATATGATCAAAGACACTGCATCACATGTAAAAATGGTTCAAAATGTGGTACATTTGAGAATGTATAGGCCAATACGTACTAATTTTTGAAGAGTCCTGGAATTAAATGTTTTTATTTGTAACAGTTGTATCAGATTTTTCAACTTAATAACATTAATAACATTTTCACTATGAATTGAAATTAAATGTTTTGATTTGTAACAATTGTATCACAGTATTTCAATTTGTATTGGAATGGATTAGAATGTTTTAACAGAAATATTTAAAAAAAAAAAAAAAAAAAACAATGGAATCTCAACAAAATAATAAAAGTAAAGATTTAGACGATATCAAGAATCTTTGTGAAAATGCAATGAATTTCTGCAAAAGAATATTCCAATCTTTTTACCAACAAAATATCAACCCCAAACTACAAATAAAAACCTTATTTCTGTCAAAGATCCCTTCCCCATCGAACACCCTTTTTGTTCCTCTTTCTAAATACCTAGCAAATTTCCAAATATCCTAGCTTATTACTCTTCAAACTCAGAACATCAATTTTTTTTTTAATTTTTTTAAGGTTTGTGATTTCTTATCTCAAAAGTATGAGGTCCCTTTAATAGAGATCGAATGTATTGATCGATCGAGAGAGAAGAGTTCGCAAGCCTGAGGTCAAGAACAATAGATATGCGAGTTAGGGTTTCTTTGCATAGAGAAGAGAGAGAATGAGGGTGAGAAGTCATCATCGCCTGAGAGAAGAGGGTGAGAAACCATTGTCACTTGAGCTAAGGTCGCCTGAACCACGATCGTCGAGATGAAGTCGCAAGCATGAGTAACAAAGAAGAGCTTGAAGACGGGTTGATTTCACAGGTCATTGTAAATTTGAAATTTTTTGTTTTAAAATGCTTTGGTTGTATGTGTACACGGATCTCAGTCATTGGATTTATGTTTAATCCGATGGTTACAATACTTTGTGGAGATATAAGTCAACTTATGTGTACACGAAACGCAACCCATATATATATATATATATAGCTATTTTGTGAGCTGTTAAAGAGCTTATGAATGCCTAAATGGATAGTCCGTTATATCATCTAGAGTGATGTACTATCCTGGGATGTACGGTAGGGACAACCAAGTTCATATGTGGTATGGGACGCATATGATAATGGAGTCACAACTGAAATCCAAGTTAATTCCTCTCTTTATTTATTAGTGAACTTATGTTGGAAAGGTAGTCATACATGTATGAGGATGTATGGGAATCACATGCATACTTGATAAGCAT
The DNA here is from genome assembly GCF_017979445.1 of Akebia trifoliata. Lineage (NCBI taxonomy): Eukaryota > Viridiplantae > Streptophyta > Magnoliopsida > Ranunculales > Lardizabalaceae > Akebia > Akebia trifoliata. The sequence goes on along the minus strand of NC_141388.1, from coordinate 28,257,962 downwards.
AGACGAAGATGATTGGTCAGTGGTCATTAATAATCTAGAGTAGTCGAACGTTCTAACACATCGAAAAGAAATCCATTACTTACGATCATGTCAAACGGTCAGCCTGAGCTAGATAAATGGTCAACCAAATGTGATACGGTGCAGCGATTGACCATAAAATTATGAACTAAAAATCAGTAAAATACTGTAACATCATGTTCCAACTGGAAGTAATCCAGTTGTGAATCCCAACTCTCTAATTCTAATACTCCACTATTGTGTATTATATATTTGTTGCTTATTTTAAAGTATAAAATGAAGTGCATGTTTAATATTTCCCTTTTGTCAATTATGTTGGTATAAAATGACAATGATGTATTACGAATATTGCTGATTGATGTAATATGAGTTTTTAAATATTTAGCTACTCATCTTTGACTATATGTACCAGTTAATTATATTTTATTTTGTAAAACTTTGCATGTAATGAAATGATTCAGTATGCTTACTCGTTTATATTAGGTGAGATTATTAATAGGAATTGTTTTATCTTCAAAGCCTACAGTTAGCGAGGTGGGCATAAAGCCAGTGAGCGAGGATTATTTAGTGGGTCAAATCCGTTACTTGGTGAGCATTGGGGTTATACCCACTAGAAATCAGTTCATCCAAGATATATATAGATTTTGGGTTGAGTATTAGGACTATGTTAGAGAGAGAGCATTCTTGTAAATCCTGTATATTTTTTACACATTCCACACTCTAATCTACATTATATTGCTCGATGTACATTTGGCTTCTGATATTATCCTATTTTGTTTAGTTATATATATATATATATATATGGGTCAGGTTCAAGGGCCATGTGAGAAAACATGTAAGAAAACTTTCGGCGGTAAATAAAATTTTAAAATATGGGTTACAAATTTTAGATTGAGCTGATTTTTTGTGAGGATGATCTCTATGATGGGAAGATCATCCAAAAAAAAAAATCAGCCCAATCTGAAACTTCTAACCCCATTAAAAGTGATTTAGAATGTGGACCGTCGATTTTTTTTCAATTTTTATCACTAATTTGTAAATCACTTTTGATGGATTTAGAGGTTTCTGATTGAGCTGATTTTTTGTGAGGATGATCTTCTCATCATAGTGACCATCCTTGCAAAAAATCAGCTCAATCCAAAACCTCTAACCCTTATTTTGAAAAACGAAAGTTTTCTTACATGTTTTCTCACATGGTATATATATATGGGTCAGGTTCAAACGACAACCATTTCAACACACATATAGACAACGTGTTTTGTCTTATATGGGAAAAAATGTTTGGAATGGGCTGATTTTTTGTGAGGATGATCTCTGTGGTGAGGAGATCATCCTTGCCAAAAATCAGCTCATTATGAAACTTCTAGACCGTCCAATTTTTGTTGAAAAATTATAGACCGTCCAATTTTTGTAAATCAATTTTGATGGGGTTACAAGTTTTGGAATGGGATGATTTTTTTCAGGATGATCCCCTCATCACAGAGATCATCCTCACAAAAAATCAGCCCATTCCAAACATTTTTGCTCATATAAGACAAGCACGTTGTCTATATGTGTGTCGCAATGTGTGTTGCAGGAACCCGACCCTATATATATATATATATAGGATATTACGTCTATTGTTTATCAGGTTTTTGAGTGCTTTGGAATGCTAACATAAATAGAGGAAACTATGTCAAAGTCTTGAAGCGCCACCTAGTACTTCGAGATTTGGTATTGAAATTTGTATTAGTGTTTTAGGGGAGTTATTAATGGTATCAGGGCCTAGCATTAGATTCGTATGAGATACATATTTGCTATGTTTTGAAGATGTAACTGAGTGGTATCAAAAATTCGATATCCGAACTCACTAGTAGTTCCGTATTGGGATTACGAGCTCTGCTATGTCTAGAATTTTGTAGAGCCTAGTAAACGTAGGATAAGATTTTACATTCATTCGATTAGTAATAGAAATTGTGTCCATTACTAAATTCTGGATCAAGATAGTAATTAATATTTTCATAAGAGTGATTTTTGGCCTTATTATGATAAGTACCTTGTTTCTGATTAATAGAAGATTACTAAATTTGCAGATTAGGAAAAATGCAAGTAAATAGAAGTACAACTAGACCTGTGACAATGAGTCAAACTTAAGGGAAAGATCTACCTGGGTCGAATAAGCTTACCAAGATACAACGGTTGATAGAATCAATCTCTAAATTATCCTAAAATCAGGCTCGCATGGAAAAGAGACAGTCAAAGATATTTGAAGCCCAAATGATTATAGTGGGCTAACTGACAAAAATGTTAGAAAGGATAGAAGAAAGGTTCGACCATCAATTTGAAGATAATTTCCAAAATGGCCAGGAAGTAAATATCCCATTACATAGAAGACTACGAGAGGAAATAAAAATAGTACAACCACCATCTAATAAGAGACAAATGATTTCAAAACTAAGAAATTCACGGGGAAAACAACTATGCATAAGAAGCAAGATTATAGAAATAACAACTCAAGAGATGGAAGAGTTTTACAAGAAACAACAACATATAATAATAAATCAGTCAAAAGAAAGAGTTTTGGCATGTTATGAATGTGATAAATTATGACATAAAAGAAAGCAATATTCGGGTCGGCGTCAATCGATTAAAGATGTGTGGCTCAAAAAGATGTTAGACAAGCTAATTTAGGGAATAAAAATGCCACAAGGTTTTAATAAAATTGATAACACACTCGTACCACCCGAACAAAGGGGATTATTGGTCGAAAGTGAGAAATGGTATAAGACTCACCATAATTGCAAGGTGCACCACTAAATCAAATAAATGAGGAGCACCTTAAGTGTTGTGGATGTAATGAACTAGGACAAACCAGTCAACCCCAAACCTCTCTCCCTACTAGACTAGATCCAATCAAGAGGCCAATATTTTTGAGGTCAAGCACCTTTGAATCATTGTATCGACAGTGCAGAACTCCTCTGCCACCGAGTTATAGAATTCTCCCATCATCGAGTTATAGAGCAATTGGGGCTCTAGTAATACCAACAGGGCCAAGAGGACCAGCGAGGCAGGTCAAAGATCGCAAGCTTTAATTTACCGATCGTTCGCTCCACAGAGACCCATGAAGGCAAGGTCGTTGGCTTGTCCAAGTGTGGTCACGTGGGACATTTCAGGAAAGGGTGTCCTCTAATGTAGTCGAAGACATAGGTTATTCCTAGACCCTAGGGTATGGTATAACATCCAACCCATGATGAGGTATCTATTCCCGATGAAGTTTTGGAAAGTACGATTTTTATTTATAATATTAAAAATTCGAGTTTTATTCGATACTGGTTCATCTAGATCATCCATTTATGTTAATATTGCACACTTGCTAGAGCTAGAAATTATTGACACGGATCGAGTAATGGAATTATCTACACCACTAGGAGACTATGATTGATAAAAAATTATTGAGTAGTGTATGATAAAGAATGTTGATGAAATAGGCATGGTAGGGTAGGATAGAAAGAAACATTATGAGTGGAAATGTGTGTTGTGGGGATGAGTGTATTTATAACATGATAGTAGTAAGGTATTGTGGTTGTGTGAGTAAAGATTAAAAGTATTTGTTGGTAAGTGATGTTTTAGAATGATATGGTGTTGAATGATGAAAATAAGGTAGTATATGGTGATGGTAAATATTAGAGGACATAGACAATATAGAAAAGGTACTTCAATGGGCCCACGGTCCATAATAATTGCCATTAGGCACATTATTCATCCACACATGCATCATTTCATATTATTTTGAATACATAAACCTTGTCGCTAACCCATCTCTCTAACCCAATCCAATTCCATACCTACTTCCTTAACCCATCTCTCCAAACCCATGAACAGGTTCAATTTCATACCCATTTCCTAATCTAAACTTACTCTCTATAAATTAATTCATTATCCATATCTTAACCAAATGTCAAACTCATTTTCAAGTCTAGTCCAAATGCCCAAATCTAACCATCATAAATCCATAACCCAAGTCCAAAATAAAAACCCAATACCAAGCCTACTCTAGGCCCATGCCAACTCCAACATCCCATGGTCTTACAACTCTCCCCAAAAAAGGAAACATGGTGGTCTCTCATAGGCCTGTCAACGGATAGCCGAAAATCTAAATTCAAAATTTCAGATTTTATTCAAAAGATTTGGATTTCGGATTCAAATTCGGGTGTTTTTTAACATTTGAAATAGTTTTGGATACGGATACTGATGTTGCTATGTCCAATCTGGTAATATTCGATTCAAATAATTTATATATTTTAAAATATTTATATTTTTTTAGCATATTAGTTTAGTTGTGATTTTTCTTACGTACCGCCCCTATTTGTCTTCTCCATTAGAGTTTTAGGTTTTGTTTTTGGACTTTGGAGTAGAGAAAACTGAAAACGATGAAGGGGCTTATCTTCTTTGGATTTCTAGACCATCTTTTTCGATGGTGACATGAGGTCTTCTTCTCCAATAAGCTTCAGTTTTCACACCTCTCTCTTTCACTTGAGGTTAAGATTTGTCACACCCCTTTATCTCTCTATCTTACATGGTTTAGAGGTTTTGATTTCTCACACACTCCCTTTTCTCTGGCAACTTCTCGACCTTCATTTGGCCATTAAAGTGAGTTTTCAAATCTTTCTCTCCGTCATAGAGTTTATGATAAGTTCATAACAAGATGGATTTCTTATATTGTGAGAAAATTCATCTCCAAGATTAAGCACATAAGAATTATTTGAAGTGATTTTCAAATCTCAAGAAACCCACAAACCCACTTGCTTAGGAAATTGCTCTAATTTTCAAATTTGGAAAATTACTTAGAAACCCGAAACTCACATGACATTCAGATCTAATTTTTATTTTTTTTCAGATCTAATATTCTTAAAAAAAAAATGGTTCTAATTTTCAGATCTAGATACTTGCTTAGAAACTCACAAACCCCACTTGCTTAGAAAATGTCTTAGAAACCCACATGCCATTCCAATCTGAAAAATTTTCAGATCTAACATTCTTTTTTTTTTCCATAGAATATGTGATAATTTCCATGTCATATGAATTTATAATTCCTTTATAAGAAGACTGTCAATTTTCTACACCGCTAATGTAATTCTAGTGCTGATTTTTTGCATTTTTTCTTATTTTGACACATCACACACACATGTGGACTGGTTTGACTTTAAATTTCAAACAAACTAATTGATTTTGTCTTATAAGTTTGGTGATTAGAGTTTGGTACCTACCCTTTAAATGGCTATATTGGAACAAACTAATTGATTAACATTGGAATGGTAACTTAATTGATTAATATTAAAAAATGTTAAATTTTAAATTTCTTCTTTATGAAAAAAAATATATATATACATATAGAATTCATTTGACTGATTGTATTACAAATTGGAATGGTAAGAGTATGCAAGACTCTTTAAAGTCTAAGGGATGTATCTTCATTTAAAATTTATTTCTTACCCACTTTGTATTTTACAATCTAATGGATTCTTATATATGATCTATGGATCTTGTCTTGAAGGCATATCTACCTCTACATTCTTCATTTAAATTGGAATGGTAAGAGTACACAAGACTTTTAAAGGTCTAGGAGATATATTGGAACAGATTAATTGATTAACATTGGAATGGTATGAGTACACAAAACTCTTAATTATATATTGGAATGGTAAGAGTACACAAGACATTTAATGGTAAATTGGAATTGCATTTTTTCTTACTTTGACACATCACACACATACATGTGGACTGGTTTGACTTTAAATTTTGAATAGACTAATTCATTTTGCTTATAAGTTTGGAAGTTGGATTTTTGTACCTCCCCTTTGATAGGATCCTGTATTGGGCTACCTAGTAGCTAGAGTCCATTTGCCTTAATAATTACAAAATGTCACTCATTTATTTGTATATGCCTTTATGATTTTGAGTACCCCACATAATAAAAATGCCACTCATCTGTAGTATATGTTAATCAAGACAACAGTTTGACCATACACTAGCAAAGTCAAGTCAATTGTAAGTAGGACTTCTTTTGTGACTTGTGAGCTATTTAAGTTAGCTTTTTGTAAATCAAGATATTTCTTTCATTTAAGTGGGTTTTTCTTTCAAGAAATTATGATTATGTGAAATATATATTCTTTTTGTTAGATTGTATTTCTTTTAGTTAATTCATAATATGTTTTTTTAAATGTTTGGACTTTCTAGGATTTTTCAAGAAATTTTAATTAATTATGTGAAATATATATTCTTTTTGTTATTTTAACTAATTCCTAATATACTTTTTAAATGTTTAGACTTTGTAGGATTTTAAAAATGTCAGATCCTTTAATTAATACCGTTCTTAGTCCTGTATCTATTCTCTCTCCTAAGTTGTTGACCTAAGTAATGAACCTTCGAATACAGAAATTATGGTAGATAATTCCTAATATTCTTTTTAAATGTTTGGACTTTGTAGGATTTTAAAAATGCCAGACCCTTTAACTAATACCATTCCTAGTGTTGCTTCTCCCCCCCTCTCCTAGTATTGTTGCCCTAAGTAATGAACCATCGAATACAGAAACTTCGGGAGAGCCTGAGAGTTTGATGGATACATCATCAACAGAACCCAAGACCTGAAAGAAAAGGTCCAAAGTATGGTTAGACTTCGAGGATAAAAAGGTAGTGGATGGGAATATTAAGGCAATATGTGTACATTGCAAAACATTATTTGATGATTCTAGAGCTAAAGGAACCACTCATTTGGCAAATCATGCCAAAATTTGTATGAGGAAGTCACATAAGGATGTGGGCCAACAATTATTGTCTATTACAAAGTCTATTAGTAAACCTACCAAGGGATTAGCAAATTGGAAATATAGTCAACTTCAAGATAAGATGGATTTTGCTAGATGATAGCGAAACATAATTACCCATTTAAAATGGCAGAACATGAATATTATCAAATCCATGTTAGAAATCTTAATCCCATGACTAAGTTTTATTTGAGGAATATGGTACGAAGTGATGTTTCAAAAGTCTTCAAAGAAAATCCTAAGTTTTAGGTCAAAAGTAATGTAAGTGCCTTACTAAATGGGATTAAATTATGATTTTTCAAGCACTTATCATGTGATCCTCATCATAGTAATTCCATAATAAGCTCCTTTGGAGCATGTTACATTCATATACTTGCACACACCCATTAAGCATTAAAAATGCCTTATAGCTAGGAAACATTTCCACCCATGAAATAACCTTTCAACCTTTGCCAACACAAAATTATACTTACTGATTAGGGTCTAGAAAGTCTATTCTAAGGCCTTAATTACATAGACTTTAAGACTTAAGCATATGTTAAATTTCTTAAATAGATATAATTCATTAATAGTCCATATTTAATATTATTTTCGAATAATTTATGATTTTTAACCTAATTCTGATTATTTATTTGTGATAAGTAAAAGTCGCGAGATTCAAAAGGATAAACCAAGACGGATGAAATAGGACATTGCACTCTAGGACCCAAGATAAGACTATAGACCAAATATCATGCCCATTAGGCCCATGCTAACTACGACGCGGTATGGTCGATAGAATTTGTCTTAGGATTCATACAAACTTATGACGATGTAATTGGTTACTGATTAATTAGGGTTGAGAGTTTTATTATGAAAGTTCTCCAAATCTATGAAATCCTAATCTAATCTTTATAAATAAGAGACCAGACCAGAACCAGAAAATGGCCTCTCCTATCTTCTTCTTCTACGTCTTTTCTTTTTTATTTTAAATTTAGGTTTTTAGTTTTTGTTTTTACATTTCTAGCTTTGTAATCAAGGAACAACTATTGATTTCAGGCTAAGGATCAATAAAGAAGCAACTTTTATTTTTTTCATCTGCTCTCTCTCTCTCTCTCCTTTATGTTTTCTATGCTTTATTTGTTATTCCTTACGATGACCTTCGGCTAAACCTCCATTAGAGAGGTCAACGAAGCCATGAGCAAGATCATCGTAGTCACTTTATTAATTTATATATGTGTTTAATAGTTTATATGCGATAATGATTTATTAAGTAGAGATCGTCAGATCTAATATGCTATTCATGATTTTGATGATTTAGACTTAGATAAGTTTAAACTAAATCATGTTAATCTTTTGATTTTATCTTTTTCACTTAAATCACAATTTTTTAGTTACTAATTGTACTTAATAGAATCATTCTTCGATCCAACAACATTATATTATTAGTTGGATTGAGACAAAAATAAATAATGATAAACTGATGAGATTACTGTTTGTGGTGGATTTGACTAATCTAATCTTTACATTGCGATCTTACTTCCTATTCTTTTATTGGTTACTTATAAATCTTCATCGTTTTAAGTTAAAAATCGTTGGATCAGCGTTGTCTATGTGGATCAACCTTTGCTTGCTAAGGTTATTGTATTTGTTCTAATTTTATTTTATAGGTTAATATGCAATGAACACCCACTCTTAAGTACATTGATTCATATGCTCATAAAAAGGCTATATTCTAAAGGAGGTCCTCTTCTGAGACATTCATTCCAATTTTTAAGCAAATAATAAAATCCCTATTAAAGGGAACATTTAATCTATATGCATTTCTATGCACATTAGCATATAGATTCTACATGCAATCATCAAAGGACCCAAACCAAAGTTGCTCTAATCTTAAAATATATTTCCAAAAATGACATAGAATTATCAAAAATGTCAAAACTAGATAACCAAACCTTCTTACCCGAATTTCTTGATTAAGACTAGGTGGAGACTTATTAGAAAAATATTTTTAGTTAACCATTCACACCTCAAAATAATGGAATGTTGACAACTCTTAAACCCAAGTAGCATGGAGGTTTCTTGAAGGAAACCTACACATTCTACACATAGTATTGATGCAAGAAAAAAAAAATGGTGTGGCATTAGAAGATTTCTAATGAAAAAAAAGTTCTACATTTTATTTAAAACTCAAAACTCAATACTCAAAGTCCAACATACACATGCTTTTTGCAGAGTCTCTCATATGATATTTACTCTTGATTTAATGACGTGTTGCTTTTTAATTATTTTTGCCAAATGCTTCACAAATTCAGGATGCTCTTTTAGACTCTAAAAATCTCTTCCTAAGCATGACGATTAGAGTCCGTAATTACCCATAGGTAATGGGTGGTATTTAATTTAATTTTATGAAAAATCATCTTTTTACATATTTTCATGGAAAATAGATTTTTCACCTTCATTTAAAAATTCAACCTTAAAATCCATCTTTTTCATCTTTTTCTTGTTTTTCCTTTTGATTATTTTCTTCTTCCTTTGCACTATTGATGTCCCCTCTCTTTTGCTCTCTCTGCCTTTGCCTTTACTCTATCCTCCTTGCTCCCTTCTTATTTTTTTCCTCTTCTCATGATTTTTTTTTAATATTTTTTTTTCCATATGTAATCCACATACAAAAATTCAATTTTTCCACCCTACCTACTTTGCACGACCATTTTCCCATTGATTTCAAATTCTATGGAAAATGAATTTCCACACAAAGCATCTCTCTCTCTCTCCCTCTCTCCCTCTCTCTCTCTCTCTATATATATATACATAGGGAGCGGTTCGGCAGTCCTAAAGTTTGCCAAGTTTGGTGCCAAACATTTTTTGTAAATCACATTTGATGGGGGTTAGAAGTTTTGGAATATGCTGATTTTTTGTGAGGATAATCTCTACGATGAAGAGATCATCCTCACGAAAAATCAGCTCATTTTGAAACTTCTAACCATAGTTTACAAGTTGAAGAATTGTGAACCGTCCACTTTTTGTAAATCACTTTTGGTGGGGTTAGAAGTTTTGGAATAGGCTGATTTTTGGTGAAGATGATCTCCTCATTATAGAGATCATCCTCACAAAAAATCAGCTCATTCCAAAGCTTCTAACCCATATTTTGAAAAATGTTTAGCAAACTTTAGGGCTGCTGAACCGTCCCCTATATAAACAAACGGCCCTAAAGTTTGCTAAACATTGTGCCAAACATTTTTCAAAACATGAGTTAAAAGCTTTGGAATGAATTGATTTTTTGTGAGGATGATCTCTATGATGAGGAGACCATCCTCACAAAAAATCAGCCTATTCCAAAACTTCTAACCCCACCAAAAGTGATTTACAAAAATTGGACGGTTCACGATTCTTCAACTTGTAAATTAGGGTTAGAAGATTTTTTGTGAGGATGATCACTTTACCGTAGAGATCATCCTCACAAAAAATCAGCTTTTTCCAAAACTTCTAACCCCATCAAAAGTGATTTACAAAAAATGTTTGGCACTAAACTTGGCAAACTTTAGGGCTGCCGAACCGCTCCCATATATATATATATATATATATATATATATATGGGAAATGTTCGACATCCTACATTTTGCCATTCGTGTTTGGTGAGGATGATCTTTATGGAGAAGAGATTATCTTACAAAAAATTAGTCCATTCTGAATAATTGTAGACCGTCCATTTTTTATAAATCACTTTTAATGGGATTAAAAGTTTTGGAATGGGTTGATTTTGGTGAGGATGATCTCTTCACCATAGAGATCATCCTCATCCTCACAAAAAATCAATCAATTCCAAAATTTCTCATAATTAGGACAAAACATATATGGCAAACCTTGATTTTTCTCCAAGAAAATCTTTCATCTTCAAATTGTTAAACCCTAAGATAAATTACTTACTCAACATCTTTTTCAATCCATTAAGTTGAAGAAAACTCTTGATTTTTCCACTAAAAAATCTAGCCCTCCCTTACAAAAGTCCTATTTTGTTCTTGAGATTTAAAGGAAACATAATCTTAAGGGTGAAAATGATGGTAAACATCATTCAATTTCAAGTAGTTAACTTCTATGATAAATTAGCTAGTTTTTATCATTTAATCTCGTCTTCAATCCATCATCTTCGATGTCTTGTAGAAATCCTTTATTTTTCTACCCAAAATTCATAGGTCTTTTACTTATCGAAAAATCCGGCTTGATGATTGAGAAAGATAGAATACTAAGCTTAAAGATGAAGATAAGAAATTCTACCCAAACGTTGAAGGTTGGTCATTAACCCTAATCTCTCATAGAAGACCTAGGTCAAAATGCCATGTCATCAGTTTGAAACACATGGGGTGGTACCAGAACGTGTGTGAGGGGACACGTCTAATATTTTAGTAAATTATTAATTATTATACCAACAATGAATTTATTAGTTGACTTTTAGTAATTTATTTTTTAAACATTTTTGTGGGTTACGCAATCGTTTTAATAACACTTATAATTCAACCTGTGAACTGGAACCTATTAGATTTGGCTAAACTCTATACAAGTTACTCCAATCCAACTCAGCATCAACCTCGTTAGATTTGTGAATATTAACGATATTCCTATTTTTTCAAATAGGTAACATACCCTTGGACCTCAGTCTTTTATGAGAGACTAATAAAAAGAACCTAAATGCCCTCATATTTAAATTGTAGCTGAAACCCCTTGTCCATCCTTTCCAAAACCCATCATCTTCAACTTATAAGACAAACTCTTTTTTAACCTATTCAACCCCATTTTCAACGTGTCCTCCAAACTTTTTGTTGAAAATCCTTAATTTCTCTTTAAAAATTTGTCTTCAACTACCCAAAAATCGTATCTTGCTTTTGGGTTCAAATATTTGAAGGAGATGGAATCTTGAGGTTGAATATCGCATTTTTATTTTTTTTCAATCTTAAAGATTAAAAATCATGAATTTTTCTGAGAAAAATCATGGGCTTTTTGTCAGAGAATGGATGTTAAAATATTTACTTCTTCTTTTGTTAGTCTGTGAGAGAAGACCAAAATCAAAGGGCATGTCATCAATTTGAATGCACAAGAGTATCTCAAATCTATATAATAAAACACAATTAAATTACTATAATTTTGTGTCTTTTAAGGTGGGGATGAACGAACCCTCAACTACAATTTTGTGATATGAAAAATGTTCCATAAACTTTATTATATGTCATCTTTTAACTCATTTTATCATTTTTCATTTTTTTTTACTCTCTTAACCTCAATTTTTTTTAATAGTATCCCTTCAACTTTATTTTTTCCGCTTTTACCTCTTAAACTTCAAAGAGGATGCGTGTTCCGACGACACTGGCAAACTCTAGTGTTCACTAAAACCTAGAGGGTTAACCATAAAGATATGACAAATATCTATATTATAATTATAAAGGGGGAAGGTGAATATTGTTGACCAAAATCATATTAAATAATTTTTTAAATAACAAATTATATATGCATTCCAAATAATTTATACATAATAATAATATAGAATTAAATAATATTTTTCTCTTAAAATCCTTTTGATAAATAATAAATTTTGCAATGCTTAAAAGCCTATGATTTTGAAGAATATCACCAAATACAAGCCATTATATTTTTAATCTTTTAGAGGATAGACCTCAAGTCCACTACCATTTACATATTTTCTCCTAAAGTTGAAACAACCATTCAAATCTTACGTTTTCGACTTGATTACAAATTCTCAAAGACGGAGTTATTATTTTTAAAATGATTGGATTACCCATTATTTATAGATACTATCATCATCCTTTTGTATTTTATTTACAATACAATTGAACCTTACGACCGTAAATAATAGTATTTTATCTTTTAAGAAAACAAATGATATTTCAAATGGTGTTTGACATTAATTTTTTTAAAAAGTATTTTGTGGCTTAGGTAGACCTCAAATCTAAGTACCATTTAAATAACCTCCCTAAAGTTGAAATAATTCAACCTAAACCTTGCTTTTTAAGGTTAGTTACAAATTCTCCCTTCATTAAAGCATTTATTTTCAAATGATTAGAATTCCCCCTCAAAGGATGCAATGCCATTAAAATATAAATAGACTAAGAAGACACCTCTCAAATACATTGAATGAGGTATAATCTCTTTACAAATAAAATGTGCAAAAGAAAATTATTATATCTATAAATATTTAACACAAAAAATGTCTATCATCAATGAGAATGTGACATATGCAACTTAAAAATCTAAAAATCATGATAAGTTTTCCTTTTTTATTTTCACGATCATATATTTTTATTGAAAAATAGAAGATTTTAATATTTTTGTAAAATATTTTTAAAATTCTTACAAATAATTAAAAGTCAAATTAAATATTACTTCGTCAGTCGCTTTTGTGTTATTTTAGAACACGATCGATAAAAAAATAAAAACAAGGGGGTCTATTATGACTTTCAATGACTGGGTCCAAAAAATATCTAAAATTAATTAAAAATCTTAAAAATATTCAAATTCTTAAAATACCTAAAATCAATTAAAAGGAATTTCAAAAACTTTAGAAAAACCTTTCATGCCGTGACCAATCCACTCAAATAGGGGACCCACAAGAGTGGAACCTCCATACTACTTATTTTCCTTACCTTACGGTATTTTAAAATAATTTAGGACGTGTCACGTCACTTGAATAAAGAAATCTAACAATTTAAATTTTGAAGTTTAGTGGATGTTCATATTGAAAGTCTTCGATTAAGTTCCAAACTTGAATTTTTTTTTTTTTCCTTCAAATTTGACTTATATTGAGAATCTTAGAACTTTGATGTGTTATTCATTTTTGCAACGTGGCACTCTCTCAACCATCTAAAATATTTAGGGCACTATAAAAGCTAAATCCTAGTTAAGAGGATCTGCTCACTACTAATAATTAGCCAAATCTCTAATTTAATTAGTTTCAATGAAAATCTTGGACTGATTCTCACGTAGGAGTATCCCCCTATTTTATTAGTATTTCTCAAAATCTAATATAAAATTCAGCCAACATAACTCACAAGATATTTTGAAATTTTCGATCGAGTCAACAAAATTCGAAAGAATCAATCGAATTTTTGTATTTTTTTTATATATGTATGTATTATTTAAATAAAAATATAAACTCGTGACTAATCATCTTATAATCTATATTATTTTATAAAGAAATACACACACACACACAAAATCGAACGGTCCACAATTCTTCATATTGTAAAGAAGAGTTTGAAGTTTTGGAATGAGCTGATTTTTGGTGAGGATGATCTCTTCACCATAAATATCATCCTCACAAAAAAATCAGCTCATTTTAAAACTTCTAACCCCTATTTTGAAAAAAATTTAGCACAATTTTTGATTTGCTATAAGTTTTTTATATAGATTTTATTGCCACACCAACTTTTGCTAAGGCCACCCCAATTCATATGTAAGTCATAAAAGAATTAGCAAACATTTGGGGTGGCATTAGTAAAAGTTGGTGTGGTAATAGAAATTCTCTATTTTTATATAATTTTAAATATTAATTAAGGTGATTTTGTATATAAAATAATAAAAAGAATATTTGTATAATTTTAGAAAGTTAAAAAATTAACTAACGTGATTATAAAATACATGACTTGTAATCCTATTATTATTATTTTTTATTTTATGAAATGATTTGGTTAATAACGAGGTTAAAAGTGGGGTTATATTTTGTCTTTCAAATTTTAGGTAAACAAATCTTAACTATTTGCCCTTCTATATAATTAAAGGAAAAATACTTTCCTTGCTAACTTAATAAGATTTCAAGTCTTACCAAGAAGCATTGAACTCAAATGGATTACCACATTGGCAATCCAACACAACTATCCTCTAGATTTCATGGAAAATTCAGATGGAAAATTCAGATCCAATCTTTTTATTTAAAAAAATAACCAATTTATCTTGGGTTTGATCCAAGGTTTAAAAAGTGGGTGGTTATAGAAATTCTAAATTTAAATAAAATTCAAAGATGAAAATTAATTTTTTTTTATTTTTTTAAAATTCATAGAATTTTGTCTCCTAGATTTCTGAAGCACCGGATCATATTTTTTGATGTCACAAGATGAGCCCAAGGACCCTTAGAAAGGGTGAAATCCTTACTAATTTAGTAAGGCTAGTCAGACTCAAATCCAATCTCCTGTCCACGACCTTTACCAAAATATCCTCTCTTGCACGTTCACGACATCAATTATAAATTTAAAAAACTAGAAGTTGTGGTAGATTCCTTTTTTTTCAATTTTAAAATAATACAACAAACATAAAAAACCATCTAAAATAGACCTTGATATTTTGAGCATTACATTTCTAAAAAAAAATATAATGTATTTTAAACTGATAAATCAGGTAATACATAACTTTGTTGCTCCCCTATGTGTTGTTTTATAGAATTCGATAATGAACAAAAGTATTTTTATCTTTTAAGAAAACAAATGATATTTCAAATGGTGTCTGACATTTAAAAAAATTAGTGTTTTGTGGTTAGGTAGACTTCAAATCCAAGTACCATTTAAATAATCTCCCTAAAGTTGAACTAATTCAACCTAGACCTTGCTTTTTAAGCTTAGTTACAGATTCTCCCTTCATTAAAGCATTTATTTTTAAATGATTAGAATACCCCCTCAAAGGGTGCAATGATGCTAGACGCAACCCAATGCCATTAAAATATTAATAGACTAAGAAGACACCTCTGAAATACATTGAATGAGGTATAATCTCATTATAAATAAAGTGTGCAAAAGAAAATTATTAGATCTACCAAAATTGAACACAAAAAATGCCTATCATCAATGAGAGTGTGGCATATGCATGTTAAAAATCTAAAAATCGTGAAAAGTTTTCTTACTTTTTTTTTTTCAGGATCATATATTTTAACTAAAAAAAAAAGATTTTAATATTTTTGTAAAATATTTTAAAATTCTTCCAAATAATTAAAAGTCAAATTAAATAGTATATTATCAGTCTCTTTTGTGTTATTTTAGAACACGATAGATAAAAAAATAAAATTAGGAGTCTATCATGATTTTCACATTTACAATATATGAATAGTAATAATGACCTGAGTAAAAAAGAAATGATATTTTTTTCTTTTGAAATAGAGATTCAAGTAATTCCTTACTTGAATTTATGGGTAATTTCCAACAAAGAAGGTTCAATTGGTAAATTTTTTTATTCTAATCTATATTGATTTAGTAGGCATCAAATGTGTTTGATGAAATGTGTAAGAGAATTGATGCAATTTGAAAATTTAAGAAGATGCATAAATGGACTAATTAGGATATTTATTTATTATTTTTCTACGTAATGTTATTGTATTTTTAGTCAAAATACTACATGATTTTAGTTGTAAGAGATACTCTATTGAGCAAATGTTTGTGGTGATGTATTGATAATGAAAATGCTAACCTGAATCTCATATAGATGTTATGAGACATTAACACTAAATGTTGTGGCGATGCATCCTGTAATGAATCTAGAATGCTAGTATAAATCTCATTTGCTTTGTTTTGCCTTAAAACATTAGGGTGTAGTAAAACAAAATGATTTGTAAATTTATTTTTTCAATAAATGATATATTTTTTTATATTTGATATGGCATATATAATTTAATTATTTGGAGTGGCAATAGTACCTCTCTTTCAAAAATATTAAAACGTAAAATGAGGTCTAAGGACTATCAAGAAAAGAAAAGTTTACTAAATGGACTCTTAAGAAATCCTTCAAAACTTAAGGACTATATTGAAAAAAACCCCTCAATCATTAATATTCCCTTTATTAAAAAATTATATATTTCAATGCAGAGCGTTGTAAAGCTAATGTGTACTTGTCTTTATTTTCTTGCAGTTTTTGGTTGGTGAGAGAAGAATTATCCGAGTCGTCAACCCAAATGATGAAAAGGGTAATTAGGTCTTTTTAAAAGTTATGAATGTTAGTTCCATTTTTTTATTTTTTTTTTCTGTTAAGAAGCTTATGGGTTCTTTCAAACAGACAGCGAGAGCCTTGGCGGTTCTAATTATTGTTCAATCTTCTCTCTCTGAAACATTTTTATGATTTTATATTTATTATTTTAATCTGGCTTTTGTTTGGACTTTCGAGTCAACTGTTCTTCAACTTTACATCTACATACATTTCTTTGAAAATTTCCTGTTTCATGTTGTAGGTCTTTCTTCTTTGAATAAGCTGCAATTTGAGATCCAATTAAGGTAATTTTCCTTTTAATTTTCACTGAAAATTTATTCAGAATTCCAAAATTTGAATGATACCCAGATTCTAATTTTTGTAAATCTATGGACTTTTTTTTTTTTGCATTGTTCATAAAATTTGTAGCTAAGTTTATTCATTTGTTGAAATCTGCCTGTTTTACCTAATGGGTTGGTGTTGGATCCTCTTTGATTTAAAAGTTTCACTTTTTTATTTCTCTTTGAGCTGGAATTTGTTCTGGAATTTGTTCTTTAGTTTATGAATTTAACAATTGTAAGAGGCACCAATGATGAGATATATGAGTTCATACTTGGTTGGGGTTATAAGTGAAATTCATGGATATTCGCATTGATTCAATATATTTCAAATGTTTGATTGGAATCCAGATGTTATTTTTTATAATCCTGTGAACATCTTTAGATTATATGTTGAAAATTGAAAATTTAAGATTTAGCAACCAATCTCTGTCTTTTCTCAAGGGTTGGCATTAGATCTCCTTTCTAAGCTGGATTGTGTTTCTTAAGTTATGAATCAATGGTTTTAAATAATACTGAAATAAGATTTCTGTGAAATCATAATCTTTGAGGGAATCTAGTTCACCCATAGTCACCTAAGTCTGACTTATTGAAAAAGTCTCGATTAAATCATGTCTTTTTTCTTCACCGATTTAATTGTGACTTTTTAATTATACACGACTTTTACGAACTTCGCGATTAAATCACGAATTTCACTATTAATCAGGAACTTTGCGATTAAATCAAGAAAAATGAAATATGACATTGATGCATGTCAGAGAATAATGACATAAATGAGGACAACATTGAATTTGATGATTTTGACTAGTTGATGAATCCTAACCCGGACTTATGATAGTTATCTTTTTTATATTTTGAACTTTGGTAATTGATTATTATAGTTCAATATGGTATCTAATGATATAACATGAGTAAAACCACTTAGTAGGAACAATTACACAGTCCTAACCGTAACTTGATTTTTTCCCGTTGTTACCAAATCTTTTGATTTTTTTCCTCTTGCGGACTTATTCCCGAACTTTGACTTGGTGACTATGACTACTCCCAATGAATTATTTGCTCCATATAATGAAGTGTTGTTTTATCTATTTTTTGAGAACTTCTAATAATTTTTGCATTTTATACTCTTTACTTTTGTAGGTATTTGAGGTAGCAAGTGATCTTTGGTCTTCGAAAGGATGTATATCTTAATGGGTAATAAGCACTTATGATCAACTTTAGGTGGCTATCCAACCAGGGAAATTCATTGAGTTATTTGTAGAATTTTTCTCTTCGGGGATTAGTTTTTAGATAATGGTCACTATTGCAACATGGAAATGCTCGTGGTCTCTGGTAGCAACCATTGCTTCTCTTGTAGTATTAGTTTCAGTTGTTCATCTGTTCTTGTTTCCTTTGGCGCCCTCTTCTCTCAGTTACTTCAATGCAAAGCAAGTTCGGAGTTCTTGTTTCCCAATTAATGGGTCAAGTGAAAGTGGTGGTGACCTTTTCGTGGGGAATCTACAGCCGAATCTCAATCTAGATCTTAGGTTTCCAGCTGACTTGCACAAGGCTGTGGTTTACAATGGTGCACCATGGAGGGCTGAAATTGGACGGTGGCTTTCTGGATGCGATTCAAGTGTTGCGACAGTTAGCATTGTCGAGGTATGAAGATATGAAGTTTTTTACATTTAATATGTGAAAATCTATTTTTATAGAGTATTTTAGGGATGCCCTTGTAAAATTGGAGATATTAGGTTTACCCCGTTGCAAAATGCAATATTAGGCTTACCCCCCTTGACCGTAAGTCAACATTGCTTTTTCTTGACGATTTAACGGTGAAATTTTGTTCTTTTCCATATTTTGATTTAGTAATTTAAATATTCAAAGTGCATTAAAAAAAAAAAAAAAATTTCACCATTATGTTGACTCATGGTCAAGGGGGGTAGCCTAATCTTGCATTTTGCAAGGGGGTAAACCTCATATCACCAATTCTTCAGGGGGTTGTCTCTAAAATACCCATTTTTATAATATTTATTTTTCCAATTTAATTATGTACTAGAATTTGGCTGTGCCTACGTCAAGGGCATCCTCTTTGGGGTTTAGGGGTAAAAGAGGAAAAGCGATAAATTTGGAAGGGTATTATTGGAAAAGGGGACAAAAGAGTGGAGTCCACTTTGGGGTTAAAGGGGTAAAAGAGGAAAGATAGTAAAGTTAGAGGGGGTATTATTGAAAAAGAGGGTAAAAGAGGAAATATTGTAAAATTGGAGGGATATTCTGGAAAAGGGGGTAGGAGAGGAAAGACAACAAAGTTGAAGGGGGTGAAGAGGAATGACACCACTATAGATGAGGGGACGTTTATTCCCCACAAGTGGGCCCCACCGTTGTGTTTTATTAAATAGTTTTTTTGAATTTTTCATTACACAAGAATATGTGATCTGAAGTTTCATTGACACAAGATTGCCTTCTTATTTTTGTCTACTAAATGGCTTTTTTAGCAGTCAATACAGATGGAAGAGTTATTGGGATGGCTTTTCAATTTGATGATCACTTTGACCTTCTCCTCTACTCATAACCACTACTTGTGCATTCTTACAGATAATAGGTGGCAAGACATGCAATAAAGACTGTAGTGGTCAAGGCATTTGTAATCGGGAATTGGGACAATGCAGATGTTTTCATGGATTTGCTGGTCAGTATCGATTCTCCCTCACCTAGTATGGTAGTTTTCAGGTTTCGTTACTCATAAAACCATGGTTTGAAGTTGTGAAGCATAGTTTAGGCGGTTTGCTTTCGCTTCAAAATTTTTTCTCTAAGAATTCTGATTAATAATGAAGTCATCTTGGAAATACAAAGAAACGAACAAGAATATTAGCTCTTCTTTGCTTATATTTATTTGGGAATGACTATTTCAAATGTAGCACTTGATACCAATATGTGCACGCTCTTTCTAATTAAGGCCGCAATCGGTCCCTGTTATCTTTGGTCTTTTTGGATGACTGTATCGACCAAATAAGATTTCTCAGGGGTATGCTAATTTGTCTTGAGATGATATCAAGCCATCAATTAATTTATGCAAGAGTAAAATCTTTGGAGTGGGCTAAACCTCGTATCTACGCTAGCCCATTCCCTACGATGCTAAATGGAATCATTACCTTCCTCTTACTTTGGTCTTCTACTGGGTGCTGCTTATAGAAGTAAGGCCATTTGGGACCCAATAATTGAATGCATAGGAAGGAGAATTGGATTGTAGAAATTTAAGCACCTCTCAAAAGGAGGAAGAGTGACCCTCTTAAAAAGCACCCTTTCAAGCATTCCAATATCCTTTTTATCCTTGGCTTTATACCGAGAAGTGTTGAAAGTCGGATTGAGAGTATCATTTGGGACTTTCTATGGAATGATAAAGAAGGGAATAGAAAATCCACCTCGTCAAGTGGAAGCAGATTTGTTTCCCTAGGAAGTATGGGGGGTCTCAATAATAAAAATAAAAATGGTATGATGAACCAAGCATTATTAGGAAAATGGTTACGAGGTTTGAGGACGAGAATTACAACCTTTGGAAGGAAGTAATTAAGGAAAAATATGGTGTGAATCAGTTCGGTTGGGAGAGTAGCCCGGTTTTGTCATCTTATGGGTGTTGTATTTGGAAAGAATTTAAAAGACGCTTCCAGAGTTAGAGGTAGGGTCATCTTTAAGGTCTGGTGCGGAGTGTTACCCCTAAGGTCTCAATTCTCCAATCTCTTTTCCATGTCTGAAAAAAGCTCCAATAAAGGATTTCACGATTCAATCTAGTGATCAAATCTCAAGGGACTTTAGGCTCTGAAGAAACATTAATTATTGGAGATTGAAGAGGTCGTTAGCCTTATCGATTGCGTATCTCAAATTATGCCTGTTGAGGCCATAGGTCTGTGCAACACCTTGAGTTTTATGCTTCGCAATCTGTGTTATGTGTTTTCTAATTCGTGCATGAATCATCCTTCTAACATGAATACCAAGCTCATAAACCAGTTTTTCAGTAATTTTCTTCTGCTTTATCTAAATGAATTTAGGCTTACAACATGGTTCAGATCTCAATGAACTAACATTTAAGCACTTCTGTTAGTTTTTTTAAAGCCCATTCTAACTCAACTTGCAACATTCCAATATCGACTTGCTTCTACAACTCAAAATCACAATCATATTTGAAGAATAATCTCAATAATGAAAAAAAGGAGAGAGTACTTAAAACACACATATTTATCCTGAAACTGATTTGGCAAAACAGAAAGACTATTATTTGCTACCAAAGCTTTCTACTCTTACACGATCAAAATTCAACCCAAGAAAATCTAAAACATCGACCTTACATGGGAATTTCTTAGTGGTAGTGCTCCATGAACAAAGTCAGCTTTCGAAAAAATGTATCTCTTTCTTTGCCAGAGACTTACCTGTCAGTTTCACTTCATTGGTCAATATCTCTAGCTTCCAAGATATAGATTGCCCAAGGATCCCTCAGAGTGTGAACATTTGGGGTTATTTCCATGCAATCTCTGGGTCGACTTGTATGGGGACTTTGAATTAGAGGAGTATTTGATTTTAGCAATGGCATCATCGCCATTCTTTTGTGGGGGCCATGAAGAAACCCTCATCTGGGCTAACCGCCTAAGAATATAGAACAACATACTTCCTCAAATTTTGCTGTTGGAGAACTAAGGTTTGATTAATTGAATGACTAAACCTTTTCTGGCCACCATAACTAGGTGGGGACTATCTTTTACTAGATCTTTGGTGTCAAGCTCTGGAGACATAAATTAGCCCTTGAAACTGCAAATCCTTAAAGACATGCAAAATGGCTCAAGGGGATCTCGGGTGCGTGTTTGGGATCCATTAAGATCTGTCCTGGAGTTATTGAAAGGAAGAAAAACCCCTCTTTTGCAATTGTCTCCAAGTTTGACCTCTTTTCATGTCTTCAAAAAAAAAAAAAAAAAAAAAAAAAAAAAAAAAAAAAAAAAAAAAAAAAAAAAAAAGGAAAAAGAAAAAAAAACTTCCCTGTTTTTCTAAAATAAATTATCCAACTCTATACCATTGCTATACAAAATATAGTATTTGATATGTTCTTTTCTTTATCTTTTTGGTGGGAAAGCTTCGGGTTTTGGCTGGGAGCCCATCTACCAACCAAAAGTGATTTAGAAAAACAGCACCAGCAAGAATCCAATCTTGTATTCGTGTCAATTTACAAAGGATACGCTGGACTTGTTTGGGCTTGGCAAGGACACGTCAATGTCTTCAATATTTAGCTTTAATATATGGTGTCGTCAATGTTTTGATCCACATCAATATAAAGCATACGACCTCTTTCATACATTTAGTGATGTTTAACGTATGAATGGATGTTTTTCTACTCAAATGATTCACCAGAGGCATATTTACACCCTTCAACTACTTTTCTATGTCTTATAACTCTTTTATGATCATATATTTAGTGGGATCCTAATAATATCTGCTGTTTTAATAGGGGAAGGATGCTCTGAAAGATTGCAGTTGGACTGCAATCGTCCAGCATCTCCGGAGCAACCTTATGGGCCATGGGTTGTCTCAATTTGCCCTGCCTATTGTGATACAACAAGGGCAATGTGCTTTTGTGGACAAGGAACAAAATACCCAAATCGTCCCGTAGCTGAGGCTTGTGGATTTCAAATAAAGTAAGGAAGGACCCTGAATTTTTCAATTTACATTCCTGTCATGAGACCACCTAATTTCCTCTAAACAAAATTTATCTGTTTCAGCTTACCTTCTGAACCCAATGGTCCCAAGTTGACTAATTGGACGAAAGCCGATCTAGATAATATTTTTACAACAAACAATAGTAAACCTGGCTGGTGTAATGTGGACCCGAAGGAAGCTTACGCTTCCAAGGTACGATTCAAGGAGGAATGTGATTGTAAATATGATTGTCTTTGGGGGCGGTTCTGTGAGGTGCCCGTGCAATGCAGTTGTCTCAACCAATGCTCTGGCCATGGGTATTGTCGTGGTGGATTTTGTCAGGTAGTGATGGGAACTTCCATACTCTCTACGTTTAGGGAATTGTTAACCGTTTCTTTACAGAAAATGGTGAATAAAAGAAAAGATGATATCGAGCTTCACTTCTGTTCTGAGGCTCAGAAACTTAAATTTGACAATTTGTTTGAGAGCTGCTATTGGCACCCCAACTTTTACTTATTACACCCCAATTAAAAATAAAGAAAATGAGTGAATGGTTGGGAATGAGTAAAAGTTGGGGTGCCAATAGAAGCCCTCTTGTTTTTTTCGCTAGATTTCTATTTTTTGGCTTTAGGATTTTATATGAGCCTAATCAGAATTGTGAACAACTACTGAAATTATTTGAACAATTGTTCTAATGTTTTGTAATGTTGAGATTTTAATTTCAGCCGAACCTTTGTAATGTTCAAAGAGCGTGTTTTAATATCTAATTGGGGTGTAAATGTAATAAGTAAAAGTTGGGGTGCCAATAGCAGCTCTTTATTTATTTTATTTTATTTTTTCGTTTTTATTATTATTTTTCCTCAACGAGATTCTATTCTAACCATACCGAGCATTCATTTTCAGTGTCACAGAGGCTGGTATGGAACAGATTGCAGTGTCCCATCTGTTTTATCTTCCATGCGGGAGTGGCCTCAATGGCTTCGACCTGCTACAGTTGATGTACCTGATAATGTACATCTCAACAAAAATCTTTTTGATATTAAGGCTGTGGTGAAAAAGAAAAGACCCCTTCTATATGTTTATGATTTGCCCCCAGAGTTCAACAGTCTCCTCCTTGAGGTCAGTATGAGCGATTATAATTTTTTTGTTTTTGTTTTTTTGTTTAGCGATTGTAAAAGTTTCCCACTCCAATGATGGAGTATTCTTTTCATCTTATATTATTAGTTTTTCGTTCGGGTCTTGCAGGGGCGGCACTTCAAGTTTGAATGTGTAAACAGAATCTATACGGACCAGAATGCAACATTGTGGACTGATCAGTTGTATGGTTCACAGGTATTAGTCTTACCTCACCTTGGACTGATGTACTTGCAAGTGGCTTAAAATCTTTTGACTCTCCTCTATTGCAGATGGCACTCTATGAAAGCATCCTGGCTAGTCCCTATCGAACATTAAATGGTGAAGAAGCAGACTATTTCTTTGTTCCTGTTCTTGATGCCTGCATCATAACTCGTGCAGATGACGCACCACACTTGAGCATGAAGGTAAACATTATGTAGCTGTTTATCTATTGGCAGTTCAAGTGCTATAATACTTTGCAATGCGAGTTTATATAATTGCAGCTCAAGTACCATCAACCTATGTTTTAAAACTCGATGATCTGAAGTTGACTTGGTTGAGTCAAATAAATATATATTAATTTGTTAAATACAACAACAATATATTTTTTATTTCTAAAAAAAAAAACTCTAAATTGTGTTGTCTCGGTGAGTTATTTCAAATGGGTTTTGGGACTGAGTTAACTTGAATTTAATTGTGTTGACTCGGTCGAGTTTTAAAAGACAGACATAAACTAAAAACTATTTTTTCAATTGCTTAAATCAACATGGTTCAG
Source organism: Akebia trifoliata (assembly GCF_017979445.1). NCBI lineage: Eukaryota > Viridiplantae > Streptophyta > Magnoliopsida > Ranunculales > Lardizabalaceae > Akebia > Akebia trifoliata. Next base: position 28,233,324 of record NC_141388.1, on the reverse strand, counting down.
AGAATGTGGATTGAGGTTTCCAAATTACTATTATTCTCAACCATAATGTTCATGTTATTGAATTTCAGGATTACATGGGTCTGAGGAGTTCACTAACTCTGGGATTTTATAAGAAGGCATATGATCATATTGTCGAGCAGTATCCATACTGGAACCGTTCATCCGGAAGAGACCACATTTGGGTATGATAGAGATGCTTCATTAGTATTTTTTTTTCTTTTCTTGTGTTACCACTTTTAATCCATGTGTATTCTAATGGTGTTGTGTCTATATCTGAAGACAGTTTTTTTCATGGGATGAAGGTGCTTGCTATGCTCCCAAGGAAATTTGGAACAGTATGATGTTAGTTCATTGGGGAAACACAAACTCAAAGCATAACCACTCGACAACAGCATATTGGGCTGACAACTGGGACAACATTCCTTCTGATAAAAGAGGCAACCACCCATGCTTTGATCCTGAGAAGGATCTTGTGCTTCCTGCATGGAAACAGCCCAGCCCAGATTCCTTAAGATTAAAATTGTGGTCCAGGTGCTTATTTTCATAAAAATATAGAGAGCTTCTATTGCCACACCAACTTTTGCTAATGCTACCCCAATTGTGTGCTAATTCTTTGATCATTTGCATATGAATTGGGGTGGTGTTAACAAAAGTTGGTGTGGCAATAGAATCTCTCAAAAAATATTCTCTCTTTTGTTCAATTCTAGCTGGAATTAATTGATCTTGTATGCACATGCACAGGCCATATAAGGAGCGCAAGAAACTTTTCTACTTCAATGGAAATCTAGGACCAGCTTATGCGAATGGCAGACCTGAAGATACGTATGTCAACCAAATGGAATACATTGTATAAAAGTTGAAATTACTTTCACAACTTTTTGTTTTGGAGGATCTGATTTGTTGGTGTGGTGACAATTATTCAGATATAGCATGGGTATTAGGCAGAAACTAGCGAAAGAGTTCGGGTCAAGCCCTGACAAAGAAGGGAAACTTGGGAGACAGCATGTGGAAGATGTGATTGTAACCCCACTACGTTCTGCTAATTATTATGAGGACCTATCGAGCTCTGTTTTCTGTGGCATATTGCCCGGAGATGGTTGGAGTGGTCGCATGGAAGATAGTGTTCTGCACGGGTGCATTCCCGTGGTTATTCAGGTAGTGTTGCTTGATCAGTTGTATATGTCCTACCAAAAGCATAATGGCTCATACGATGTACATATAATGGATGAGGCCTGACCCTTCGATGGGTCCGACCTAGTACATCTCTTGTATAAAATATCAACCTGATGGGATGATCCCATCCATCCAATCTATAAAGTATTTGGATGGTGGGGATCATCCAATTGATTGGTCTTTGGCCTAACATATTTCCTAGTTCGGACCCATCAAATATTAGGTCCAGCCATGCTGCACCAGGAAGCGTGATCATGAACTATATTCATATTATAACTGGAAGCCTTTCTTTTGGACCTTGGTCAACTGTCTTTCATTCTTGCAATGTGGAATTTTATGAACTCTAATTCATGTCAATTTAACTCATTTTCTCAATTTTAGGATGGAATCTTCCTTCCATACGAGAATGTGTTGAACTATGAAAGCTTTGCGGTTCGAATTCGTGAGGATGAGATTCCAAATTTGATACATACTCTTCGGGTAACTTTCTTTCTTTAGATGCCAATGTCAACTAGAGTAAGCAAGAAAAAACTCAAAGATTTTCATTTTCTCCTTCTCTGTCTTTGTAGGGATTCAATGAGACAGAAATAGAGTTCATGTTGGCAAATGTACAGATGATCTGGCAGAGATTCTTATACCGTGATTCTGTTTTGCTTGAGGCCGAGAGGCAGAAAAGTGTTTATGGTCATGTGGATGATTGGGCTTTGGAGTTCTTAAGACTAACTGAAGATGATGTCTTTTCCACTTTCATACAGGTATCTGCCTTATTCCCAGTACCAGTGACCATACTGTTTTATTTCTTCTTCTCCCCTAAACACAAGATTTATGAAAAAGTTGACATAAACCACTGAATTACAAGTAAAATAGACCCCCCTTAAATGACCTATGCACTCCTAATTTTATCTCTTACACTGATGATGAATTGATAATATCATATGGTTCAAATGGAAATTTGATGAACTATAGGGTTTTTAATGCGGTGGGACGCAAATCAAGCCAACAGTCCAACAAATTTTTTGTAATTATTTAGGTTGCAACTTGTTTGGGTCTAGAGTTATTTTTTATTTTATTGGGAATAGTTTTAGGTTAGATTATTTTATAATTTTTGATGTCTTTTAATTATTTTAGAAATCATATAAGAGTTTAGGTACTATTCACATCATTTTCTTAAGCGTTATTTTGAGGTCAAAACTTTTGTTGTTTGAGGCCAATTTTTGTGCTATTTGAAAGGTTATTTAGTTACCTATCCAAAGAGCCCAAGATTTCACAATTCTGATGAGTTTTGAGAGAGTTATGGTCAAAATATTGATAAGGTATTTGTTTTACATGGGATTGGCTTCTCAAGGTCAAAAGTGTCAAACCTTTCAGTCATTTTAGAATTAAGATTTTGAGTCTAAAGCCTATATACATGCCTATTGTAATTGAATTTTAACAATTGATGCTTACATCCTCTCCATTATGTGGTACATTGTAAGAATATTATATAAAGATTGGTATAGGCTTGAGGTTGAATCAAATTTGATTAACTCAGAACATTCTCCAAACCAGCTCTCATCTCTTCTCAAATTCTGTTTACGGTATATCAGAGCCTTAGAAGCTCCTGGAACCAATTCATTCAAGCTTCTTGCCTCTTTCTCTACAAGCTCTTCTCTTTCATCATCCTCCATGGATAACCAAATTGTTCCAGCACCTCCTACACCCTTGCCTTTCTCGTTTTCATCTATGACCAGCATGCTATCTATTAGACTAAACTCCACCAATTACCTCTTATGGAAAAATCAGTTTATTCCTCTTCGTGGCAGTCAGAACTTCTTGGCTATATTGATGGTACAACCATTCCTCCCTCACCCACCATCATTCAATTAGATGGCATTTTAGCTTGCAACCCCGAATATCGAAAATGGAAATTAATTGACCAATTTGTCACTAGTCTCATCAACTCCTCCCTCTCTGAAGAAACAATGAGTAAAATCATGGGACTCATTTTCCCACAAGTCAAAGCCTATAGAATTAGAACTTCGAGATGAACTCTCAACTTTTGAAAAAAGGTACAACATCTATTTTAAAACACTCAAGAAAATGCAAATCAGTCTGTGATCAACTTTCTGCCGTTGGAAGTCCTGTTCCAGATGTGGACAAGGTCTTTTGTTCTTATGAGGTCTAGGTTAAGACTATCATACTTTTGTCACCTGTCTTAGCGCAAAATTCGCAATGGTTTCACTTGGGACCTCTTCACTGTTTTCTTGGGGTAGAAGTTTTATCCAACAACTCTGGTCTTTTCTTGTGCCAATCGAAGTATGCATCTAGTCTCCTCCAGAAAACAAATATGGAAGGAGCCAAGCCATGCTCTACTCCTATGGCTGTTGGTCAAAAACTCATCAAATCGGGGACCTTGTTTGATTATCCAACCCACTATCGTAGTATTGTTGGAGTGCTTCAGTATCTTATTCTCACAAGCCTTGACATTGCATTCAGTGTGAACTCAGCTTGCCAACACATGCATGCTCCTACCACTGAACACTTCAAGGTTGTGAAGAGGATCCTCCAATTTGTGAAAGGCACAGTTCATGGGTTACAATTTTATGCGAACCAGCCCCACTCAACTCATTGGATACTCAGATGCTGACTGGGCAGGTTGTCCTGACACAAGGTGATCTACCTCTGGTTTTGCCATCTTCTTGGGTCAAAACCTCATTTCTTGGAGTGCTAACAAACGGCCTACAGTTTCCTGATCTAGTACTGAGGCTGGATATAGGTCCCTTGTCAACACTACAGCTGAAATCACTTGGATTTCATATCTTCTCCATGATTTGAGCATCTTTCTCCATAGTCGTGCAATTATGTTTTGTGCCAATACTAGTGCTATCCACATGAGCTCCAATCCAGTTTTCCATGCACACCCTAAACATATTGCATTGGACTGTCACTTCATTAGGCAAAAGGCCGTATCCAGCCTTATCAAATTCCAGTTTATCTCTTCTGCTTTACTAGTGTCTGATGATATCTTCACCAGAAGTTTATCTCGTGATATTATCTCTCGCTTATGTCACAAGTTGAATCTTTGGGCTCACCTGCCATTCCACTTGAGGGAGGGTAACGTGGGGCCTAGGCTGTTCAACTCAGCCCAATACAAAAGACATGGATCATCCAACTCATCTCAAGACTGAGAATGTGAATCACACTGCTCCTACTATAGCCCACATGGCAGTCATGTTCTTAATGAGTATTTTCTCCAATATCCTCCCATATTCTCTCTTGCCTTATTGAGAGATTAAACCAGGACATCCTCAAGGAAAGATTCCTTAGTAGACATGGATATGGTTTCCAATTATAAAAAATCTGCTGCACTAGATAAAAGGAAATTTCCATTTGCAATTACAAGACAATGATTTCAAAAGGAAACATTCCTTTTGGAAATGATTACTCTTCCTTGTAAATTGTTTTGCACTTACATTATTTCCATTCTGTGATACATTGTACGGATATTATATAAAGATTGATATAGGCCTGAGGTTGCATCAAGTTTGATTAACTCAGAGCATTCTCCAAACTAGCTCTTGTCTCTTCTCAAATTCTGTTTAAACCCCATCATGAAACCCATCAAATCTTTCTTAAACCATAAACACCTTTACCATTAACCTCATCCCTAAATCTACTCTATTACTTAACCCCAACCAAATACCCTAAACCTCCCCCAAATTTTAAATGTAAAATTTTGTATTTATTCTTTCAACACATAACTATTTGGGATTTCAGAAGTATTTTTCTTAAAAATCATTTTTTAATAATTTTTTCTTCTTCACCATTTACGTAGCCTTTCCAACATCCTCCCCAAAGTAGAATCTTAGAATCAAAGAAATTTTGGTTGTCATACACCAGGTTTTGTGTAAATCTGTTCAATTTTTTGGATCAGCTGCTTGAGAAATGTAACTTGCACTATAAAAGACTAATTGTACTAAGACATGAATTTTTCTATTAATTTGTTCAATTCTTGGATTCAACTAATATGCTATCTACACTAATATTTTTATTTTTACTTCAGATCCCATAAGTTCTTGGCATGAAACCATGACATACAATGGATCTAGGACATCCTAGGTTTTATCAATTCTTGGTCCGTTCTACTTTAGGAATAGTTGGGAAAAGGCAAATTAGGTGGTGAAGATGGAGAAAGAAAAATTATAGAAAGGGGTTTAGGCCCAACAGTGTTTTTTTGGCCATTGCAAAAGGTTGAAACAAGGCTAATTGGGTATTTGAAATGCAAAGTTTTGTAATATGATGTTGTAATTAAGATTATGGTTATGAAACAGGATTATGTAATAGGGCATATAGCGTAGATTCAGATAATAGATTAATAATATGGTGTGTGTATAGTTTAGGGAGGGTTAGGGATTCTTCATGGGTTCTTGATGGATTCAGAAGAGAAAATACAAGAAAAAGAAATAAGAAGAGAAATTTAAAAAGATGATGATGGATTTATCTTGGAATCACACCAATAATTTTCATGGTATTACCAAGTTGGATGCACCCATTTTCAAATAAAGAAATAAACACCAAGTTGGTTAACACCAAATCCAAGCATAAGAGAACAGAAATTTTTTTATTTACTAAAAGTCTTACTAAAACTCTTAAAACATTGTTTAAATTACAAAGAAAGAAATCTTAATAGAAAAGTCTTCTAATTCCTACACCATACTGTACTCCAACATTTTTTCCCAAAAACAAAGTAAAATTTTCTAAGAACTAAAAACATAAAAATAACCCACTATAAAAGTGAAAACAGAAAAATAACTAAAACATAAGTATTCTAAAGGCTATGGTCATGTGTATGCCATTCTAACTTGATCCAATAGTTCTTCCTCAATCCAAATGCATTCCACATGGACTCTCCAATGTGGAGTTTTCTCTAGGCTTTTGACTTGATTTGCGTCCTGTTTTAATGGTGTTGTAAGAAGTTGTGCCTAGCCTACTTTGGTCTCCTAGATGCCCTAGACCATCCTAAGCTCCACCTGGTTTAAGTGGATTTAAAAAACGTGGGACATTTGAGAGGGGGCATGTCTAAAATATTCACCAAAACCTGGAGGGGCATGTCTAGAATAAAAAGACATTTGAGAGGGGGCTTTAAACTGCTTGGATATTGATGGTTACATGGTTTTCATTTTTCTTAAATGTTAGTTGTGCTGACTTCCCAGCTTGCTTGGTAGCAAGCAATTGATATTATTTTGGTAATGGCATATTTGTATTATTAATTTTTCTTTTTTTGCATGACCTTCACTACATATAAAAAGTTGAAGCATTAATTTTTTTGCTGCTTAAGCCGCTCCCAGGCCCTTAGGGGGTTGATCTTCTAAGTCCCACCTGGTGCTTTTAACAATTGCAATGTCGTATAATGGCTGGTATGCACCTGGGAGTTATGTTATTATCCCCCAAGAGATAAAGGCTTAAATTTTCACACCATTATCATTATTTTCTAGCTGTGTTTGGTTAGGCTCAGAGTTAGCAACAAATCTCAGGTTCAAATCTCGGAAGGGGTGATCTATGGAAAGTAGGGATGCAACTTGGTCTGGTTCAAACCGAGAACCGAACCAAACCGATAGCTTTGGGGTGGTTTGGTTTGGTTTGGAACAAAGTTGCGGTTTGGTTACGGGTTATGAAAATGAAGAACCGATCAATTTGGTTCGGTTCTTGGATCAAGTTTGTATAGAACCGAACCAAACCGAGAACCGAACCCCTATGTATGCATAAATAAATAAATAAATATATATATGTATGCATTAATTTTTTTGCTGCTTAAGCCGCTCCCAGGCCCTTAGGGGGTTGATCTTCTAAGTCCCACCTGGTGCTTTTAACAATCGCAATGTCGTATAATGGCTGGTATGCACTCAGGAGTTATGTTATTATCCCCCAAGAGATAAAGACTTAAATTTTCACACCATTATCATTATTTTCTAGCTGTGTTTGGTTAGGCTCAGAGTTAGCAACAAATCTCAGGTTCAAATATCGGAAGGGGTGATCTATGGAAAGTAGGGGTGCAACTTGGTCTGGTTCAAACCGAGAACCGAACCAAACCGATAGCTTTGGGGTGGTTTGGAACAAAGTTGCGGTTCGGTTACGGGTTATGAAAATGAAGAACCGATCAATTTGGTTTGGTTCTTGGATCAAGTTTGTATAGAACCGAACCAAACCGAGAGCCGAACCCCTATGCAATAAATAAATAAATATATATATGTATGTATATAATAATTATTATGAATTATTTTAGGAGTTAGGACATGTATTAGTGATTTTTATGGATGAACTAATGATTTTTTATGGATAGATTAGTGATTATTGTTGAAATTTTATGTTTATTTTTTCATTTAAAAATATTACTTACAATTTATAGAATATTGGAAATCCGTAGAACCGAAACAGAACCAAACCGACTTTAGTTCGGAATGGGTTGGTTTGGTTCCAATGGAATTTGGTTCGGTTCTGATTCTTATTTAGTGGAACCGACCTATGTCGGTTCAGTTCCAATTTGACTTCAAACCGAACCAAACCAAACCAAGTTGCACCTCCATCGGAAAGGGCTACTGGGGGCCCCAAAAGCATCACATTAGACTCAAAGCTGTCTCAGAGTGGGCTGCTGTTATTCATATCAAGAAATAACTCTTTTTGAAAAAAGTTTCAATTCTTAAAATGTCTAATTGAGTTTGTTATCATATCATACTTGAAGAACAATATTTCCCCAAATCACTGATTCAGTTGAAACTCTCTTTGTTGTAAAAAGGTACTACACTACAAGTTACACAACGATCCATGGAGAGGAAAACTTGGCCATCTACAAAAGGACTTTGGATTACCAAAAGAATGCTTGAGAAGCATCAACTAAAGAATTGAAGATAAGCACGAAAGTATTTTAAAGAAATATCGGTATACAGGGAGCTTCTGGTGTTCAATAATGAGATGTTTCTTATTGTATTGTTCTTTCCTGCAAAATAAGCTGATTTTGATTCCACAACCTTGGTAGTCATAATTGAGCATCATCCACGCCAGCCACAATTTTGTATCAATAATTTGTTTTTAGAGATGAATAAGACCGGTTCTTTTGAGAGAGCCCCTTATTGAGAATTGAAATTAGATTAAGTTTTCTCAATTGTTTCTACTTTCTTATTTATAACAAGTACATCTTTTCATCATAAGAATTCATTTGTTTCAAGTTTAAATGGATTTGCTTTCTTTAATAGATTTGACATGTATGTTTGCTTTTGAGGTTTGTTTCTGTTTGGCAGTTGGGAGTATAGTTGTTCAAGATCATATCGTCCCTGTAGCATCATGGATCTAGATCACTCAATTGGTGAATTGTTTCTCTTGGATCGTACATAATCCGAAAAAAAAATCAAACACTTCCCCAGAGCTAGAGAATTATAGGTAGAGCAGTTTCCATCGGCCCATAAACATGCTTCAAATCTTGAGAAGGCTTGACATACAATGTTGTCTAGAAGATGGAAGTGACAAGAAGAATGAACTTTCACCCCACTCAACATAACATTAGACTGAATCCTTGTAGAATGAAGCTTAGCCGAGATAGTAGCAAGCCAGCCTAGTAACTTACAATCAGAATAGGTGTTGTACTTTCCACTGAGATCGAGATCATGGGCACATGTCAAAGCAAATGAAAAAGATAAAGCTATTGTATTTGTGACATCGATATATCTTAATATAAAGTATCCTATTGGTCACATATAAGACTTAGATACATTCCACAGTCAAAGACATTAGCGTTAATGTCAGGCTTAAAGGAATAGGATGCCACAAACCTCTTGGCATGTCCACCGTGAAGATCAAAACACATTGGCAAGTCAACCCACGTATCTTCCGAGATGTTGTACGTTACAACCCTATAAACGTGTGTAATGTCTGAGGAGGTAACACATACGACACAGTCGTCGTGACCAGCACATGTTGTCTTACTAAGGCCGGGATACACACGGAACATTTCTGGTGGCATGGTTGCAACATGTCTCCATTGGCACATGGCATGGTCAAACTCCCATATTCCAAGAGTTGCATTTGGCTCCCTAAGGACCCCTACAACAAGGATACGGCCAGCACACTTGACTAAATCAATACCGTCCTCCACTCTAAAGGGCATTAGTTGAGGATATATCATTGCGCTACCATGGAGTGAGTCATAGCGCATTAGTCTTCCCTTTTGGCTGAGATAGTATACCATCATTTTATCATCTCTATCAACCATTGTCACTCCTGCCAGTTCTTTCATGGGTTTCCACTGAACATTTGTGTACCATTCTCTCCGTGGTACATGTTCGAAGAATGTTTTGGCATCGGCATTGTTTGCGATCATTCTAATCGAGCTTACTGGCCTCATCGTCCAATAAGCACTGTCCATGGATGAGCATGTTGCCATGACAAGATCATGCAAGCGCCCAAAAATTACAAACACTTTAAATGACGATCCCATTGCGTGCATTGCAATTGCCTTTATATTGAGATTGATATCTAACCGAGGTAGTGAACGTGCTGACCCAGTTATTGGATTGCACACAATGAGCCTGCCGGTTTTAGAGCTGAAGCACATCAGACCATCAGAGGATGCCACTGGAGTTCTTGGTGTTCCATTGAAATTTATGGGGACAGGAAGGCGAACATGGCGCCAATTCTTGATTTCCAAATCATATACCACATTGGCTGGCGATTGAGAATTGACCATGAAGAACCATGCACCACGATTAAAAAGTTCATGAGAAGTTCTCTGAAAAGTGGGAGATTTGACGAGTGATCTCCACCTCTTACACACCGATTGGCATCGTATGATGTCAATCGTAGGAAGTCGAGCCAACACACTCTCGATGGTGGCATCGTCCAGTTGGTTCCATAGGTCAATGCCTGGCACCAAGTTGTTGTTTTCATTTAGCCTCCTTGACTCATGGCTCTCCCTGCATCATTAGAAGTTCAACAAACTTAAAGATGGAATGATGATGGTCTTGAAATGGGCACTTGTAGGGAGACATTCAAAATTTATTGACTTGGGTTGGATTATCTGTACCGTATGGGTATTTTATTATTAGGCAAGCAAATGGCAAGATTTGAACCTAGGCCAAGGGATCAATTCTTATCAAGCTTTTACCAACTTAGCTAAGTGCCACCTTCCTTAAATAATCCTTTTATTTCATAGGAATTCATGTTATAGAAAATAGTAGAAAAATGATACTTTGAGAAGTTTAGAAATATAGTTTTCAAAAATAATATATCATACGGATCCAAGCAGGTTTAGGAATGGATCCATATTTGACTCGTATCCGAATCGGGTAAAAGGACATTAAACAATATTTGACCCATTTTTATTTGGATCTTGAAAAAATAATAACTTAGGATTGTGAAACAAGATAGATGAATCTCTCTTAACTTAAGGAGCCAAACACTTTTTGAAGAGAACACCAGAACAAGTAAACAATAGCATGCATGGACAAAAATCCCTTGTATCAAATAATTTATACTGTGATATATATCTTCTCTTTCAACTAACTTTCTTTTATTATACTATTCAAAAGAGAAAATATCACTTATAGAAATGAAAAATATTACATGGTCCTAAACCCTAAGAATTTTTGATTGGCTAACTTTTGATCTTAAGTTGATGATACAATAATAAAAAATATAAAATATATAGAGAAATTTATCAAAATGAAGCACCAATTTGGATTAATTCCTAAAATGGAGCACTATTGAATTTATTTAAAAAATGATCTATCGTTTTAGGAATTAATTTTTTTTATATTATCAAAACGCTAAAAAATTTGAACAGTAAATTGAAAATTTTTATATTGAAAATACCCATTGCCATGATATTATAATTTATTTTTGTAAATTGTCAAAAGGATCCTACTGATACAACATTTTTTTTTTTCAAAATTACTCAATGTCAACAAGATCCTCTTGACATAAGATTCAAATTTATTTTTGTACATTGTCAAAAGGATCCTATTGTCACAACATTTTTTTTTTAAATTACTTAATGTCAACAGAATCCTCTTGACATGAGATCATAATTTATTTTTGTATAGTGTTAAAAAGATCCTATTCAAAATGAACATTAAAAAAAAACAATATTCAATGTCAACAGGATCCTCTTGACATAAGATTATATATTTTTTTTGTATAGCATCAATAGGATCCCATTAATAAAGAACATATATATTTTTAAATAAAAAATGTATTTTTGATATATAAAACTACCAATTTGCTGTTTATATGTTTTTTTTTTTCAACCATTTTGGTAAAAATGGTAAAAAAAAAATTATGAAAATAATAAATTTTCATTTTCGGAATTTAGTTCAATAATGCTCCATTTTGAGAATTATTCAATTTTCGTTGCATGTTTTGGTAAAAGTGGCGATCTTGTTGATATAAGGTAGCGAGATTACTAATATTTATTTGAAAAGTAACAATCACGTTGGTTATAAAAGTGACGATCTCTCAGGTTTGCTACTTTATAGCAAGATCGTCACTTTATAAACCATCAAGATTCTCAATTTTCAAATAAATATTAGCGATCTCTCTACTTTATATCAACTAGATTTCCATTTTGAAATACCTACGATCTCACTCTTCATGTTTTGGGAATTAAAATCAACAGTGAGCCAGAATCAGAATTTCATCATATTTAGCGCACGGAATGGTAATTTACCCAATTGGAAATTATAAGTGAGATGATTAAGTAAGAAAATCCATTTAATTAGCTTTATAAACGACAAAATACATAAAACATTAAAGTACAAGAACAAAAGGAAGAGGAGATATGCAAACCTTTTTCTTAATAACATTGTAAGCGCTTCAATGATGAAGACTAAAATCACAAACGGAGATGAGAATAGAGGGAAGACGAAGGTCTAAGCTCTTTCTTTCAAATTAGGGCAAAAACTGATTATAATTTTGAGAAAGAGATCTTAAATATTAATTACCAAAATACAAAAATGCCCTCAAAGAAAATTATAAAATTACGCTTAAACCTTCAAGATAGAGAATGTGATATTTGTTTAGGAAGTGAGAGCGGTGCTTATTGTGGAATGGATCCTCTCTCTCTCTCTCTCTCTCTCTCTCTCTCTCTATCTATATATATATATATGGGCATGTTCGACACCCTACTATTTGCTCTACGTGTTTCGTCCTACATAGGTTAGAAGTTTTGGAATGGGCTGATTTTTGGTGACGATGATCTCTATGGTGAGGAGATCATCCTAACCAAAAATCAGACCATTCTGAAACTTTTAGCCCCATGTTTACAAGTTGAAGAATCGTTGACAATCTATTCTTTGTAAATCATTTTTTATGGGGTTAGAAGTTTCAGAATGGGCTGATTTTTGGTGAGGATGATCTCCTCACCTCACCAAAAATCAGCCAATTCCAAAACTTCTTACCCATCTAGGACAAAACACGAAGGAAAAAACGAAGGGCAAATATATATATAGCGCAACCTCTAACTCTTTGTCACACTTTTCAACGGTTAACAAGACAGCCAAATCCCTTCGTTGATATTTGGCAGTTTAGTGGCCCTCCGTGTTCAAACCTTTTGGTCAATTGCTATTTTTTTTTTTTTTAAAATTCTTTTTTAAAAATCTGATCTGGGTCATGATTCCTAGAAGATTGAGGTGTTATTATTTTTTGACATGATGATTTATTTATTGTATAAAAAGGGCTACATAGAGCTACAAGAGAAAAGAAGTACAGAGAATCAAATCCCTACTTATTTATGAAGGCAACTATGGAAAAAATTATGATTTTAAAACCTTGAAAACACAAAATCTTCCTACAATGTGCATGATAGTTGTACATTTTTTCCTATAATGTTTTTTCCATAATCAAGAGAATGTCAGATGGAAAAAAATATTACCTCACACCTTCTTGTCAACATGGATCTCTCTCAACTGTGAAATAAAATATTACTATAATATCTAAAAATGTACAAAGTTTACATTTAGCATGTAATATTAATGTGTCCCAATACCAATCTCCGCTTAGATATTCATTTGAAATTGTTTTGTGTGTGTGTGTGTGTGTGTGACTAACATCATCTTCAATTCCCAAGACTTGATAGGGATGTTAGCATTCTTCACATTTTTATTTTTTTTGGTTGAAAAAAACCAATATGTTATTTGTCTTTTAGTACAAAATGTAAGGGCATTTTAGTACTTACTAAATTGTACATTTTTAAATGTGATAAATCTGAATGATATTCTTGATTTTTTTTATATATTGCAAATGAACCAAAATACGATTTTAGAATTTCTCAATTTACAATTCAACAAAAAAGTAAAACTTTTTTTTTTTTCACTTACAATTCTTAGTTGCAGAAACTGACAACATTACCAAACATGCCCTTAATAATTAAGTTAATAAACTTTTTCCAACTGCATGTCCATTGACTTACTAAAAAATATAACTACCCAAATTACCATTTCAACTAATCGCCTCCTCACAAGATTGTCACTCTTTATGAAGCCTCAAGTTCATTGTGTACTCTAACATGGTAAGTTATTCATTTTGTTTTCTTAAAAGAGTTATCTCATTTTAATGAACCATGCATCACCAACGATTTCACTGCACTTTCATTACACAACAATGAAATCGCAGCTTTAAAAAAAATGGTGAATTCCTTGCATTATTTGTTTCATAACTTCGATCCACTGCTTTATTCGAATATGAATTCTTAAATAATAATAATAATAATAAAAATTTATAAGCTCAATTAGATTGTACTTATAGCTTGTGACAATAATATGAATGAGTAAATTCTAAAAAGCTCTTATTTTCCAACTTGACTATGTCCTTAGGTCTCGAGCGATTTCTCTATCTCTTAGTGGAAAATCAACGCTAGGGCACATCAATGGCAAAAGAGTGCCCCTAAATTGGAAGATCCTAAGTTTGAAGAATGGAAATCTGAAGATCATCTGGTTATGTCCTGGCTTCTTAACTCTATGGAACCAAAAATTGCTGATATATTCACCTTCTTCAAAAAGGCAAAGGAACTTTGGGAGTTTATTAGGAACTTGTATGGTCACCAAGATAATGACTGTAAACATGGAGACAATTCCTTCACTAAGCATTTGGAAAAAAATGAAGAACATATGGGACAAACTCATCATATATCACCCCCTAAGACAAACTTTTTGACACGACAAAAGAAGGTTGAAAAGACAGTTTTTCAACTATTGGCTAGCCTAAAGCTTGACTTCCAAAACATTCAGAGTTAGATTTTGATTGGATCGGAAGTTCCCATTCTTTCAAGTGTTTGTACTACCCTCTAGTAAGAGGAAACAAAGAGAAGAACTACAAGCATTGGATCTAAGCCCACCATTACTAACTTTGAAACAAGTGCTCTAATGGTGAATAAAAGGAAAGGTGAGCTACTAGCAATGAGCAAAATTCTTCTCGTAATAAAGGGCATCGGTGTGAACATTGCAACAAGATTAGACACGATCATTCATCCAAATTTGAAGCCAAAATTTGAGAAGGGGAACAAGAGTGATAGGACAACCAATAATACCACATTAGACGACTCTCTTTTAGTTGGACAATTGGCCAAGCTCTTGTAGCAATTGAGTAAGCATGGTCCTTCCTTTTTAGAGTCATCATCTTCTACCCATGTCTCAAGTAATCTCCAAGCCTTATTTTCTTCCATCTCTAATATCGTTACTCGGATTGTGGATTCTGGTGCTATAGATCACATGACTAATGAGCCTGATTCTTTATCTTATTTTACTTCTCAAACTGATAAAAAACTCACTAATACTCTAAATTTTGATATTATTCTCTCACATTTCTATGATTTTTCTAGATGGTAAACAGGGATTGTTGAGGGCATCTATTCTCATGGCTTGTACCTATTGAAACAAAATTATCATGCATTGGCAACTCGAACTTCAAATGTGTGGCACAAGCGTTTGAGACATTTGTTAGATTGCATTATGTCTTTTCTTTTTCTTATTGCATCTTCTCATTCTAGTCCTTGTGTGTCAATTTTCTAAACAGGCATGTTGACCTTTCAGTCCTTCTTTGTTTGTTTATGCTAAACCATTTGAGTTAAGTCACTTTGATGTATGGGGTCCTACACCAATTGACTTTTATAATGACTTTAAATATTTTGTTACATTTATTGATGATCTATCTCATGCCGTGTGGATTTACTTGTTGAAAGATAAAAGTGAGGTTGCTTATATTTTTAAAGTGTTTCATTCGATGGTTATTACTCAATTTGGTGCACATATAAAAATTCTTCACTTTGATAATGACATTGGTTATACAAGAAATCTTCTTACTTATTTTGTAAGTAGTCAATATATCATACACCAAACAAGTTGTATCAATATTCCACAACAAAATGGGGTTGCCAAAGGCAAAAATCAACACCTCTTGGAAATCACAGGATGTTTCATGTTTTAGATGCATATCCATAAACAATATTGGTCTCATGATGTCCTTGCTGCTATGTACCTAATCAACGGATTTCCTAATCGTGTCCTTGGGTTTAATTCCCCTCTTGAATCCCTTAAAGGTCACAAAATTGACATATCTCATCTTGAAGTGTTTGGGTGTCTATGTTATGTTCATGTTTCTACACCTCATTGAGACAAGCTTGATCCTTGTGCTATCAAGTGCATTTTTCTTGGCTACTCCTCCACTCAAAAAAGGTATGTCTATGTTATGTTCATGTTTCTACACCTCATTGAGATAAGCTTGATCCTCATGCTTTCAAATGCGCCTTTCTTGGCTACTCCTCCATTCAAAAAAGGTATAAGTGTCTTGATCCAAAGAAGGGGAAACTTGTTTGTTCTCGTGGTTTTTGTTTCAATGAAGATACTTATTTTTTTCACAATCTGATTGTGATAGGTCCTAGGGGGAGTTTCTTAATAATGTGATGCCTCTTCCCATTGTTACCATAGACGCAATTGATGTTTCATCACCACATGAAGATGCCTCACTTGAATATTCCACTATGGTTCCTCTTGAAGCTCCTATTATGGCCCCACCTTAGCATTGGTCAACTAGGGTAAGTCATCCTCTAGCTAAAATGCAAGATTTTTATACCTACCATGCTTCAGTTTTTCCTATCCAGAATCATGTAACTTATGATAAGGTGTCTACTTCACATTTGGCTTTTTTGAGTTTTTTTTCTAGTGAACCCATTAGTCTTCATGAAGCTAACAACCAACCTATTTGGAGAAAGGCTATGGCAGAAGAGCTTTAGGTTGTTGATAAAAATAATACGTGGGACATTGTCAGGATTCCTAGAGATAAGAAAATTGTGGGGTGCATATGGGTGTACAAAATCATATACAATAGTGATGGATCCATTGAAAGACACAAGGCTTTTTTAGTTGCCAAAAGGTTCACACAAATGTATAGAGTTGACTTCATGGAAACATTCGCACCTAGGACCAAGATGAATACTATTAGGGTATTTTTGCATGTTGCTGTTAATTATGATTGGAAATTGTTTAAGATGGATGTGAAGAATGCGTTCCTTCATGGATATTTAGAAGAGGAAGTTTACATGACTCTTCTACCTGGACACCCTCAAGAGTCCCAAACATATTTGGTTTCATACTTCATAAGGTCTTGTATGGCCTTAAACAGTCCCTTTGAGCTTGGTATGCAAAATTTAGCTCTACTATCATGGAAAGTGGTTTTCAAAGAAGCTTGACTGATTCTTCTCTCTTTGTTAAGAAGTGTGTGATAGGTATGGTCAATGTTCTCGTATATGTAGATGACCTTATTATCCTAGGGGATGTCAATCAAGAAATCAGACACTTAAAATCTCTTCTCTACAAGAAATTTTTTGTCAAAGATTTGGAAATCTTGAAGTATTTTTTGGGAATAGAGATAACTCACTCTAAGAAAGGCTTATTCCTCAGTCAAAGAAAATATGTTACGAATTTACTGAAGGAAACAAGTAAGCTTGGTGCAAATCCTGCTAGTGCTCCCTTAGAGAATGTGGGGCAATTTCAACGATTGGTTGACAAATTAATATATTTGACAATTACCTGCTTGGATATCTCTTATGTTGGCCTAGTGAGCCAATTTATGCATGAACCTCCGAATACCCACATGAATCTTGTTCAAAGAATTCTTCAATACTTAAAGAGTTCTCCTGGTTATGGTATACGGATGTAGAAAAATGGTCATGTTAATGTCCACGATTACATTGAGTCAATTGAATTGGAAGTCCCACTGATAGACGTTCTACATTTGGGTATTGCACTTTTGTTAGAGGCAATTTAGTTACATGAAAGAGCAATAAACAATCTATTGTTGCTCATTCTAGTGTCGAAGCTGAGTATAGAGTTATTGCATCTACCACAAGTAAATTGATTTGGTTTCATGCTCTCCTATGCGATTTTGGTGTAAAGCCTTCTCTCCTGATGGATATGTTCTGCGATAACCAGTCATCTATATACATTGCTTCCAATCCAGTAGTCCATGAACGAACTAAACATATCGAAGTTAATTGTCACTTTATACGAGAAAAAGTTCAAGCCAACTTCATCCATACACCATATGTTTATAGTAGTGATCAACTGGCATATATCTTTACCGAAGTGCTACCTTTAGAGAAGTTCACTAAGATCTTGTCCAAGTTGGGCTCGATTGACATCTTTGCTCCAACTTGAGGGGGAGTGTTGTTAGAGAAAAAGAAATCCCCATGGATTGATTGTTTTCTATTTTTTGGGTGACTCTTTTTAGTAGTTACTTGTTATACAAGTTTCTCTAATCTTTTTCATTGAGGAGCCCTAGTGTAACGACCACATCATCTGTCACCTAGAGTTAGGTGTAAGCTCGCCTCGGAGCTACCTGGGAGCACTTATGTAATACTATGTAAGGCTCGTTATGAAGTCATGTCAGCCCCCATACCAGGGCATATCTGTTAGCTTAGGGTACATGTCAGCCCCGTGCCAGGGCACACTTATTAGCTTAGTGACATTTTTGTAATAAGAAAGTATGACCGACCTCCACTTTTGATGTTTCCTTCTGGAAACCTAGGAAAGGAAAAGTGTGGTGCCCCGTCGAACGCTAACACAAATCCCCATGTCAGATCTCGAGGTATTATGTAGCACCTCGAAATTTCGGCATGGTCTCCTCTGTTTATGTTAGCATTCCAAGGCGTTCAACCTGCACCTGATAAACGACATACAATCCTGCATACATATACAAAATATAATACTAGCGGAAGCCTATAAAAGTCTAATAACGTACGAATTATCAGAGTGCGGAAGAAGAAAATTTACGGGATTATACAAAATTTTCTCACTCTAACAAGAGTCCTAACGCTCAATATAAATCTATAATATTCCTAGACAAATGGAGTATAACTCCAATACTTACCAGGTGACGGACTCTGGCTGTCTATCTGACCCACCAGATGATTCTCACTCATGTTCTACTCCTGCCTCGCTAAACTTCGGATCTGAAACTAAAAAATGGAGGATGAAAGGGTGAGTAACAATGGTTACCCAGTAAGGAAACAACAATTTCTGCCAATAACCTCTCCTAACATGAACGAATAAACATACTGAATAATTTTAAAATAAACAAAGTTTTACAGAAGAAAACTACGATTAACTGGTACATATAGCCAGGGATGAGCAACTAAACATTTTAAAACTCACATTACATCGATCAGCAGTACTCACTATAACATTCTCTTTTTATACAAATCTAACTGATCAAATGGAAACAATAAACATGCATTTCATTTTATATATCAAAATAAGCAACAGATACATAATACACGATGGTGGAGTATTGGAATTAGAGAGTTGGGATTCACGACTGGATCGCTCCCAGTCGGGACATGATGTTACAATTCCTTTCTGGCTTTTAGTTCCTGATTTTGTGGCCGGTCGCTGCCCTTACCACGTTTGGTTGACCATTTATCCGGCTCAGGCTGGCCATTTGACGTGACCGTAAGCAATGGGTCTCTTTTCGATGTGTCAGAACGTTCGACTACTATAGATTGTTAGTGATCACTGACTAATCATCTTCGTCTATGCCTATCAAGCGTACATGTGATTCCCAAAGATACAAACCATTCGTATACGACCACCTTTACATTACAAGTTCACTGGTAAAGATAGAGAGGAATAAACCCGGATTCCAGTTGTGACTCCACTCTCATACGCGTCCCATACCACGTATGAGTTTGGTGGTCCCTACCGTACATCCCAGGATAGTACACCACTCCGGATGATATGATGCACTATTCCTTCAGGCATTCACAAACTCTTTAACAGCTCACAAAATAGCTACTTATATATATTATTTTCATTTGAAAACAAAAGAGAAATTAACAATAGAAGGTTGAGAATAGATATCCAGTTTCCTACCATGCAAGTGTGGCCACCCGGCCTAAAATAAATAACATAACAGAGCGCCTCGCGCTAACAGAAAGGAAATAAACATGCAACCAATAATATTATCCCTGGATATCTGTTCACCAACCTACACACAACACAACAACGTAAAATGCAGACATCACCCCTCGGGTGTGACTCTGACATTTTACCGTTTCATACCCTTTTTCTCTTTTTTCAATTTTTACAATTTTCAATCTCTTCAATAAAAACATCCATTTTCTGATATTCATCAACTCAATATGAGTTCATTTGAATATTAAATCACATTTTCCAACTAAAGAATTTATTTTTATCAAAAACCTTCAAAAAATATAAAACTTATATTAAAATGGGTTCCGAGCAGTGCATAGGACCCAACTTACAGAAATAACCCAATAAAATACCTTACCCACGTATAATTTGTTAAAAATACAATTAAACATATCAATCATGCAATTTCTGGCGTGAATTTTTGAAATAACAAAAGAATTCTACATTTCGGAAATACATCCAAAATTTTCCAATAAAATTCTAAATGCAATTTTCACAATCTACGATTACTAATAGAAATTTAGAGTTCCTTACAATCTCTAGGCGAAAGGATCAAAGCGTGTGCGCGAAAATCGAGGCGATCGGCGCGGAAATCGAGATGGACCAAACTTCGAAGCGGTTGATTTTCGAAACTGGCTTGGTGGTTTCGAAGATCTCGATGTACTCGTCTCTTCTCCCTTCTACGGCGAAAGACGGTTTGACCCCGAAATCGATGAAAACCGAGGTCGAAGTTACGAAAATCTCCGTATAAAAATACGGCTGATTTTTGACTATACGGGGTGAAAAAGACGAGAAAACGGAAGGAACTTGGTTGGGTTATGTAGAGAATGAGGCTGCGGACGTTTCTCCCTTCTGCGTCGGAAAGCGATTTGACCCCGAAACGGACGAAATCCGAGGTCAAAGTTTCGAAATTTCCGTATCCAAATACGGCTGATTTTTGACTATACGGGGTGAAAAAGACGAGAAAACGGAAGGAACTTGGTTGGGTTATGTAGAGAATGAGGCTGCGGACGTTTCTCCCTTCTGCGTCGGAAAGCGATTTGACCCCGAAACGGACGAAATCCGAGGTCAAAGTTTCGAAATTTCCGTATCCAAATACGGCTGATTTTTGACGATATCGGGTGAAATAGAAAGTGAAATGAAGATAGGTTGGGTGGGTTTTGTAGAGAACGAAGCTGCGGACCTTTTTCTCTTCTGCGGCGATCGTCGAAAGTGGACCGTTTGCGAGAGATCTGAAGTGGAAAAATCGGAGAAAAACAAATTTCTTTTTTTTTTTTCGTTTTTTTTTTTTCGCACTGTTTGGACGAGTGGGGAAGATGAGATTAAAAAAAAAAAAAAAAATTAAATATTATTTATATAATATTTGGGACGAATTCGGTATTTCGCCTATTGTTTTGATCGACGATAACTTGGTCATTCGGTCTCCAAAACTGACAAACGAATACTCTATTTCGCCTAATTTTTCATTCCGGATCTAATGGTATAGTCAATTTCTACAAATTATGTCTCCATCAAAAATTTACATTTTTGGCCTGACATGACTTATAAACTTGATGTCGTTTTCGTTTTTGGCGATAATTCGACTTCCTGATCTCCAAAAATGACAAATAAATAGTCTATGTTGAATAATTTTTCCTTATGAACCCAATGGTATGATCGAATTTTACAAATTATTACTCTAATAAAAAGTCACTGTTTTAGCCTGGTCCGACTCGGTAATCGAGGATTTTGCAATTTTTATATTCGGACTCGCATTTGAGCGTGCTTACAAGCTAAACTATGTTTTTCGATCATTTTGAATCTAATGGTGAGGTCAGATTCTATTAAAAATGATCAAAATAAGGTCCCACAGTTTTACCCTAAGTCCCACTTTCAAGATTTTCTTAAAATTCCACTATTTATTTTTTCCTCGAGATACGAATTAAAAATTCGGGATTTTACATTCTCCCCCCCTTAATAAAAATTTCGTCCTCGAAATTTAAATCATACCTTATTGAGCTTTGTCGCGATTTTACTAATACGACATATATAAGAAACAACACTTATTTTCTATTATCATCTATTCTTAGTCCCAAGTCAATCTCATTTATAACTCGTAGACTTATGTCTCCCATATTCTGTATATTCATTAATTTATTACTCTAATTCAAATTCATACTCCAACAAATCCAGTATCTGTTAACCCTAAGATAACAATCAATTTGCCTTGTATCACTTCCCCACCAATGTCTATCAACAACAATCTTTTCACGTTTTCTCTATCCTTATCTTTACTTCTCTCACCAATTACACCGTCTAGTATATTTTACTAATAATTGCTATGAATATTATTCCTCAATGCATAGTCTTACCGCAAACACACCATTATCTTTATATTTAATTCAATATTATATTTTCTACTTATTGCGATATTTCCTCAAAACCTTTGTCATAACCTTTATAATTTAAGATCTTACTCGAGGGGATAAATCATACATCTATTTTCTCACAATTCCATTAAGTCATCATTAATGCAACATTGTCACAAGATTATTCTTTCTCACATTTTACATCGACCCACCTCCTAACTTATACTCTACTAAATCTCTTTAGGATGGATGTGGGCACAGGTAGGTAGTAGCCGCTGCTTCTATGGAATCATAATCATTACTTATAACTCTCTCGTTTCAAGGAGTGAAAAGGAACCACGATCGAAGTCTTGAAGTGAGCGCTTGTCTATAGAAGGCATTGATCACGTAACGAGAACGATAATAATGAATTCTTTTACTGGAAAGCGATCGTGAAAAGAGAAAGCAAAAGAAGAGTTAGAATCGACACCGATGATAGATAGATAAAAGGAAAAAGATGATCTATCTTTTCAAAGGAGGAGAATCGATTCAAAAAGTTGTAAAGCAAGAGCTGCTTTATCTAATAGTTCAGTCGTTAGGCCTCCCAAAGTTAAGCCATCTTCAATCGAAAAGAGAGATACGCAACTCCCTGTGTTGATATTCGAGGAAGTAGCTCTCAATATGAAGGATATACAAGAAACACCTGCTTATCTACTAGCGTAATATACGGGTAATTGACTAGACTATTGATATAAAGACTAGCGTACCAATTGAACATCACTTGTCTTTTCACACTTTACAATTATTCTAATACCTATTTTGCAAGTTCTTAAATGATCTTCCAAAAATCTTATTCTTTCTTCGCAAGGCCTTCCAATGGTATAAATAATTTCATTACTTGACCTGTGTCAGTGGTTTCTAGTTCTAGCAAGTGTGCAAACTTTTCACAGAATTATATGATCTAGAGGAACTAGTGTTGAATATAACTCCACTTTTTAATATTATAATTAAAAATCATTACTTCCAAAACTTCATCGGAGATAGGTACTTTCTCTTGGGTCATAGCTCTTACTTGCGCCTGTGATAGAGGATATTCTTTCTTGATATGTCCCACCTGATCAAACGCGTAACAATGTCAATGATCTTGTCTTCATAGATCTCTGTGAAGTGGGTAGTTGGAAGACTAGGGTCTGTAGGCTCTGAACCTGCCTTGTTGATTCCTTTAGCCCTGTTGGCATCATTGGAGCTTCAACTGCTCTCTAACTCAGTGATAGAAAACTCTACAACTCAGTAGTGGATGAGTTCTATATTCGGAGGAGATTGGCCTCGAATACATCGGTTTCTTGTCCGGATCTGATCTGGGAGGAAAAAAAATCTGAGGTCGACTAATTTGCCCCTTGGAGGTCTGTAACTCTATCTCTTCTCGTTTTATCTTTTACGTTCGATTTATCGTATCTCTTTAATTGGTAGTCTCAATTATCGACCTCTTGACCCTTAGGTAGGGTTATAGTCTTCAAAAAAATCTACGAGCCTTCTGCAAATCTGTCAGGATAAGCTCGGGCGCATATCGTGACAACCTAATGAATATCATATCTTAGTCTCTATAATTGATAGATTACCTTGCATTAATCTCAAAAACTCCTAGTGTTTGACTTCTTGAGAAGTCTCAAATATAAATCAATTACCAAATATCCTCTCGAAGTCTATCCACTCAATTGATTCATCTCCCAATACATTCATCTCAACGTTACTAATGATTGGCATCTCCATCAAACTAAAAACTAGTCACCGTCACCCACTGATCTCTCAGGTACTACATGATACTCAAAATCTTTCAGGTCTTTAAAATCCACTCATTAACCTCAATCGGATCGGAAAAGTCCCCAAATCTTGATAGACGTAATCGTTGAAAATTCTACTATCACATCTCTAGATTTACTTGTCCTTTGGGCTGGGAAATTCTCTCATTCTTCAAAGGCACGACCTGTAGTAGTGGTCCCTGAAGTTGAATAATATTTACTTTTTGCGAAGAAGTCCAACGCTCTCTCTTTTCTTAGATTTAGTGGTGCACCTTGCAATTGTGGTAAGTTTTGTACCATTTCTAGTCTCTGGCCACTAGTCTTGTTTATTCAGGGTGGCACGAGTACGTTATCCACTTTATTTAAATCTGGTGGCCTTATTGTTCTTTCAATTAGTTTGTCTAGCATCTTTTTGAGGCACGCATCCTTAATCGATTGATATTGACCCAAACATTGTTCTCCTTTATATCCCAATTTATCACATTCGTAATATATCACAACTCTTCTTTTCAACTGATTTAATAGTATATGTTGTTGTTTCTTATAAAAGTCTTTTATCCATTGAGTGGGTATGTCTATCATCTCGCTCCTCACGTATGATTACTTTTCCTATGAATTTGCTAGTTTCGTAATTATTTGTCTCTTATTAGATGCTAATTGTCTTCCTTCCATTTGACTTCGAGGTGGTGGTGATTGTGTTATTCATATTTCTTCTCTAAATTTATCATGAGACTTAGCCACCTGTCCAATGAATGACATTAGTTGTGTTATTGGGTCAGTGGTCTGATCCAGAATCTATCTCGTCTCTGTTACGTTTAGGCCTCTACCTTGTCCATTCCTCTCGCTTGTGTTCATCCGTATTAAGGCATTTATCATAATAAGGCCAAAGCTACTCTTACGTAACTATGAATTACTATCATAGATTGGAACTTAGTAATGGACTCCATTTCCATTACTAAAGAATAAACTTAGAATCATATCTTAGGCTTACAAGGCTCTATAAACATCTAGACACGGAAGAACTCATAATTCCAATACGGAATTACTAATGAGCTCGGATACCGAATTCCTAGTGACACTCTATGATTATCGCTCTAATATATGTGGTATCAGCTAATTCTCTAAAACATAGTAGTTAGTATCCCATACGGATCTAATACTATGCTCTGATACCATCTGTGGCGTCCCGTCGAACGCTAACACAAATCCCCATGTCAGATCTCGAGGTATTATGTAGCACCTCGAAATTTCGGCATGGTCTCCTCTGTTTATGTTAGCATTCCAAGGCGTTCAACCTGCACCTGATAAACGACATACAATCCTGCATACATATACAAAATATAATACTAGCGGAAGCTTATATAAGTCTAATAACGTACGAATTATCAGAGTGCGGAAGAAGAAAATTTACGGGATTATACAAAATTTTCTCACTCTAACAAGAGTCCTAACGCTCAATATAAATCTATAATACTCCTAGACAAATGGAGTATAACTCCAATACTTACCAGGTGACGGACTCTGGCTGTCTATCTGACCCACCAGATGATTCTCACTCATGTTCTACTCCTGCCTCGCTAAACTTCGGATCTGAAACTAAAAAATGGAGGATGAAAGGGTGAGTAACAATGGTTACCCAGTAAGGAAACAACAATTTCTGCCAATAACCTCTCCTAACATGAACGAATAAACATACTGAATAATTTTAAAATAAACAAAGTTTTACAGAAGAAAACTACGATTAACTGGTACATATAGCCAGGGATGAGCAACTAAACATTTTAAAACTCACATTACATCGATCAGCAGTACTCACTATAACATTCTCTTTTTATACAAATCTAACTGATCAAATGGAAACAATAAACATGCATTTCATTTTATATATCAAAATAAGCAACAGATACATAATACACGATGGTGGAGTATTGGAATTAGAGAGTTGGGATTCACGACTGGATCGCTCCCAGTCGGGACATGATGTTACAATTCCTTTCTGGCTTTTAGTTCCTGATTTTGTGGCCGGTCGCTGCCCTTACCACGTTTGGTTGACCATTTATCCGGCTCAGGCTGGCCATTTGACGTGACCGTAAGCAATGGGTCTCTTTTCGATGTGTCAGAACGTTCGACTACTATAGATTGTTAGTGATCACTGACTAATCATCTTCGTCTATGCCTATCAGGCGTACATGTGATTCCCAAAGATACAAACCATTCGTATACGACCACCTTTACATTACAAGTTCACTGGTAAAGATAGAGAGGAATAAACCCGGATTCCAGTTGTGACTCCACTCTCATACGCGTCCCATACCACGTATGAGTTTGGTGGTCCCTACCGTACATCCCAGGATAGTACACCACTCCGGATGATATGATGCACTATTCCTTCAGGCATTCACAAACTCTTTAACAGCTCACAAAATAGCTACTTATATATATTATTTTCATTTGAAAACAAAAGAGAAATTAACAATAGAAGGTTGAGAATAGATATCCAGTTTCCTACCATGCAAGTGTGGCCACCCGGCCTAAAATAAATAACATAACAGAGCGCCTCGCGCTAACAGAAAGGAAATAAATATGCAACCAATAATATTATCCCTGGATATCTGTTCACCAACCTACACACAACACAACAACGTAAAATGCAGACATCACCCCTCGGGTGTGACTCTGACATTTTACCGTTTCATACCCTTTTTCTCTTTTTTCAATTTTTACAATTTTCAATCTCTTCAATAAAAACATCCATTTTCTGATATTCATCAACTCAATATGAGTTCATTTGAATATTAAATCACATTTTCCAACTAAAGAATTTATTTTTATCAAAAACCTTCAAAAAAAATAAAACTTATATTAAAATGGGTTCCGAGCAGTGCATAGGACCCAACTTACAGAAATAACCCAATAAAATACCTACCCACGTATAATTTGTTAAAAATACAATTAAACATATCAATCATGCAATTTCTGGCGTGAATTTTTGAAATAACAAAAGAATTCTACATTTCGGAAATACATCCAAAATTTTCCAATAAAATTCTAAATGCAATTTTCACAATCTACGATTACTAATAGAAATTTAGAGTTCCTTACAATCTCTAGGCGAAAGGATCAAAGCGTGTGCGCGAAAATCGAGGCGATCGGCGCGGAAATCGAGACGGACCAAACTTCGAAGCGGCTGATTTTCGAAACTGGCTTGGTGGTTTCGAAGATCTCGATGTACTCGTCTCTTCTCCCTTCTACGGCGAAAGACGGTTTGACCCCGAAATCGATGAAAACCGAGGTCGAAGTTACGAAAATCTCCGTATAAAAATACGGCTGATTTTTGACTATACGGGGTGAAAAAGACGAGAAAACGGAAGGAACTTGGTTGGGTTATGTAGAGAATGAGGCTGCGGACGTTTCTCCCTTCTGCGTCGGAAAGCGATTTGACCCCGAAACGGACGAAATCCGAGGTCAAAGTTTCGAAATTTCCATATCCAAATACGGCTGATTTTTGACTATACGAGGTGAAAAAGACGAGAAAACGGAAGGAACTTGGTTGGGTTATGTAGAGAATGAGGCTGCGGACGTTTCTCCCTTCTGCGTCGGAAAGCGATTTGACCCCGAAACGGACGAAATCCGAGGTCAAAGTTTCGAAATTTCCGTATCCAAATACGGCTGATTTTTGACGATATCGGGTGAAATAGAAAGTGAAATGAAGATAGGTTGGGTGGGTTTTGTAGAGAACGAAGCTGCGGACCTTTTTCTCTTCTGCGGCGATCGTCGAAAGTGAACCGTTTGCGAGAGATCTGAAGTGGAAAAATCGGAGAAAAACAAATTTCTTTTTTTTTTTTTTTTTTCGCACTGTTTGGACGAGTGGGGAAGATGAGATTAAAAAAAAAAAAAAAATTAAATATTATTTATATAATATTTGGGACGAATTCGGTATTTCGCCTATTGTTTTGATCGACGATAACTTGGTCATTCGGTCTCCAAAACTGACAAACGAATACTCTATTTCGCCTAATTTTTCATTCCGGATCTAATGGTATAGTCAATTTCTAAAAATTATGTCTCCATCAAAAATTTACATTTTTGGCCTGACATGACTTATAAACTTGATGTCGTTTTCGTTTTTGGCGATAATTCGACTTCCTGATCTCCAAAAATGACAAATAAATAGTCTATGTTGAATAATTTTTCGTTATGAACCCAATGGTATGATCGAATTTTACAAATTATTACTCTAATAAAAAGTCACTGTTTTAGCCTGGTCCGACTCGGTAATCGAGGATTTTGCAATTTTTATATTCGGACTCGCATTTGAGCGTGCTTACAAGCTAAACTATGTTTTTCGATCATTTTGAATCTAATGGTGAGGTCAGATTCTATTAAAAATGATCAAAATAAGGTCCCACAGTTTTACCCTAAGTCCCACTTTCAAGATTTTCTTAAAATTCCACTATTTATTTTTTCCTCGAGATACGAATTAAAAATTCGGGATTTTACAAAAAGTATACACCTTGTAGGAAGGGTGTCAGTGCTATCCCAATCCCCGACCTACACCCACGTTGTTGAAGCCCTTGAAGTCCAGCTCCGTGGAAGTCCCGCGTGTCATAGGATCATCTATTGCTTGTAACGCATCTATTTGCTTTTGTAACGCGTTACACCGTGTAATCAATATTATATCAACAAAGTTACCTACGGACTTTGCCTCATGTTGCCTCATTTACTTGTTTGCTAGCTACATGTGTGTGGTGTACGATCATTTTACAGGTTTGCAAGTGGATTTGACCCCCTTGCGCCGCACGACCTCGCTTCGAAAAAATAGGGCCATGACACCTAGAGATAGGTTCCTAAGAATAAGAAAAATCTCTCCTTCTTCTCTAGTGGAGTAGGCCTCTAAGCCGAACCGCGTATATCTCTTGTTCTTTGTGGTATTTTCTATATTTTTAGTAAGATTTATTTCCTATATTCTTTCCTCTATCATATTCTCTTCCAAATCTTAGAAATTCTTAAATGCATCAAAAGGGTTAGCTACCTTCATTTATTCGATATAAAGTACAACTTCCAACCACGCTCAAAATTAAAATTTATTTTCTTCAAAAGTAAATTTTTTTTAAAAAAGGATGAGATATTCATTTTAAGCTCCAATCCGTTGTTTATATGAAGAATTGAAGAATTTTATATAACATGCATTAATTTTGAAATAAAAGAATACCTTAAATCATCTCTAATATAAGAAAAAACAACAAAATAAATCAATTTGGTACCAATTTAGACTTGACTCCAATTGATTCCAATAAAAAGGGATCCGAACTGTGATTTTTTATTTTGATTCTAATTCAATTAGATGGGTACCCATTAACACCCTTACCCATGTTCAACATCAACCCTTGCTCAATCTTGGCCTTTCCTTTATCAGATGATTTTCCCACCGTCAAATTTCTTTTTAGCCTAACTGTTTCCCAATCCTTGACATGGAATCTTTATGATTTAGTGACTCACTCAAATTCTTTTGAAGCTTATTTCCACTATTTTTTCATGAAAAGTCACTTAAATCTCCAACAAGATTCCTATCCAAATGGCTAACTCCATTGTCTTCTTGTTTTTTCGCATCATCCATGTTTTGCATAGCCTAAGCTTCACCTCCAACAACTAAAACCTTTGACAGATACTCCCCATTGATTTTTTTTTAACCCTTTTCTCTCACAACAACATTGCTATCTTTTGGATTAATGGACTTTTGTTTTCAAATATCCCTCTCATCTTTCATTTTATTTTAAGGTTCTTTTTGGCATGGTCACCAAGTCAGTTTACAGGTTTAAAATGGCGAAAGAAAACTTTGGAAAAAAAAATGAGAAACATGGAAAAAAAATGATATATATATATATATTAAAAATTATGAAAATATATATTCATAATGTAAAGTAAAATACATTAGACAATTATTCTTTATAATATATTTTTTAGTGAAAAAAATATATTGAATAACATAGGCTTAAAAAAAAGAAAAAATAAAAAGAAATAAAATGCTATTGAAAAAAAGAATTGTAACATCAACCATTATCATCAAATCTTACATTAAATAATGAACCAAAACCCAAACAACCATAAGGCCATACACATGCAAAAAATGGTTTATTTTTATTTTTAATTTATTATATGTTATTTAAAACGTAAAAAATCGTATTTAAAACATTAATGCATGTTTTTTTTTTCTTAAGTCAAGTTTTTTTATTGTTTTAATCATTAGAGATACGAAACGCGTTTTAAATGATACTCTTCAAAAAAATGGAATTTTTTGTTACTATGCTTTTTGGTATTGGCTTTGGCTATAATCAAACATTTTACGTTGCTTGAATGATTTAGGAGCTTACTTATAAGTAAACTTTGTTGGAAAAAACTACATCTTAATGAACATAGATCTAGGATTTGATCTTGAACAAAACATAATAATTGAATCTAAAAACAATAAACATAAAATACATGGAATCGTTTTTCCGATAATCTGTGAAGAATACTTTGATCTCGATCCGTGAAGAGTAGGCATACTACCCCAACTCTGCATACACCTTTGGTGATGTGAATCTCTATCTCAAGAATAGAAAAATATATGTAGAAATGGGGGGACGACTATCTATTTATAAAGAGGATACTAGGTCTTTCAACAAATTGTAGAATTCTAGTATTAGGTGAATACCACTCAAAATTTTGATAAGATGTTCATTAACCCATCATATTTGATGTTAGTAACCAATGCTAGACCACAAGCATGATATCCAATTTTACCCTCATGTTTTGAACAAATTACAAACTAGTATTTATATAAAATTGTATATGTGAAAAGGTCACAAACTAGTTTTAATTTAGAAAATAATAATAATATTCTGATAATCTCCCACTTGGCCTTCAATTTTAGGATGGAATCTTCCTTCCATACGAGAATGTGTTGAACTATGAAAGCTTTGTGGTTCGAATTCGTGAGGATGAGATTCCACATTTGATATATACTCTTATGGTAACTTTCTCTCTTTAGATGCCAATGTCAACTAAAGTAAGCAAGAAAAAACTGAAAGATTTTCATTTTCCCTGTCTCTGTCTTTGTAGGGATTCAATGAGATAGAAATAGAGTTCATGCTGGTAAATGTATGGATGATCTGGCAGAGATTCTTATACCTTGATTTTGTTTTGCTTGAGTTCGAGAGGTAGAAAAGTGTTTATGGTCATGAGGATGATTGTGCTTTGGAGTTCTTAGGATTAACTGAAGATGATGTCTTTTCCACTTTCATATAGGCATCTGCCTTATTCCCAGTACTAGTGACCATACTATTTTATTTCTTCTTCTCCCCAAAACACAAGATTTATGAAAAAGTTGACATAAACCACTGAATTACAAGTAAAATAGACCCCTCCTTAAATGACCAATGCCTTCCGAATTTTATCTCTTACACTGCTGCTGAACTGATAATATCATATGGTTCAAATGGAAATTTGAAAAACTATAGGGGTTTTAATGTGGCGGGATGCAAATGAAGCCAATAATCGAACATAAATTTTGTAATTATTTCGGCTACAACTTGTTTGGGTCTAGAGTTATTTTTTATTTGATTGGAAATAGTTTTAGATTAGATTATATTTTAATTTTTGATGTTTTTTAATTATATTAAAAATCATATAAGAGTTTAGGTACCATTCACATCATTTCTTAGGTCTTATTTTGAGGTCAAAACTTTTGTTGTATGGGGTAGATTTTTGTGCCATTTAAAAGGTTATTCAGTTATCTATCCAAAGAGCTCAAGATTTTGCAATTCTGATGAGTTTTGAGAAAGTTATGATAAAAATACTGAAAATGTATTTGCTTTACACAGGATTGACTTCTCAAGATCAAAAGTGTCAAATGTTTTAGTTATTTTAAGATTAAGATTTTGAGTCTAAAACTTATATACATGCCTATTGTAATTGAATTTTAACAATTGATACTTACATTCTTTCCATTATGTGATACATTGTAAGAATATTATATAAAGATTGGTATAGGCTTGAGGTTGAATCAAGTTTGATTAACTCAAAGCATTCTCCAAACTAGCTCTCGTTTCTTCTCAAGTTCTGTTTACGGTATTGAAATCGCCTTGACCCTTTTCACTAAATAGTGAGGATGAGTCCGATTTGTAAATGGGGAACTTTTGAGGAATGGGAGTCGCCACCTAGTTTAGGTCTAAGAACCAGAATTAACTCCAACTGGATATGGGTCGATCCACGGATCAAAGAGATAGGTAAGGAGTCAGGTTACAGGTTTCAGAAGGTATTAGGCACCAAACCCACCCAATCAAAATGATCAGTCTCTACTACGATCCAAAACTAACCTATAGTCAACGGGAGAGACTATGGTCTAATCATCATCATCAATTTATAACGGATTTGCCAACTAAATCTTACGGCTAAGATTTTCAAATTATTACATAATTATTTCTCAAATTCCACAAAAAATAGAAGAGTCAGAAAAAGCCTTAATTTAGCTATATAATCTAAAATCAATTAAGAAAAATTCACATGCTCATATTTTCCATATTGTCCAAAATAGAAACTCATGAGAATATTCTAAATGGGAAGATTACGAATAAAAACCTGCTAAATTAAGACTTATAATATTTTCAAATTAGGAATGTGAAATTTCCTAAATTAGAATTCAAGAGATATGTGGTGAGCTCTCAAATTAAAAGTTTGTAAATTGAATCCTCCGGAAGAAATCAAATTTCCGAATTAGGAAATCCCAAATTGATAGACAAAAATTTCCAAATATAGAAAATGCAAGACCTTCTAAATTGGGAAGTGGTTAAAACATGAAATTTCTAAAATAAAAATTTATAAATATATGGCTTTCCAAAAATAGAAAATTGTGTCGTTTTCTTATTAGAAATTTTCAAACATGAATTTTTTAATGATTCGCAGATAATTTCCTTAAAGAAGAATTATATGAACATGAAGTCATCAAATTAGAAGATTATGGATTCATAATAAATCATCAAATCAGAAATTTATAGATACCATAAAAGAAAATCCACATTCATCCAATTCTTAAATCGACCAAACGGGCATGTGTTTTTGTCAACTCAAGAAGTACATTAACCATATGAAATAGTTTTCAACCCATCTCCAATTCATCATAAAAATATATTTCCCAACCCTAAAATATTGCAAGGAGCTTGCATATCATCATGAGTCATACAAATTAAATTCAGGCACCATGATCGTAACATTGTAACAACAAAAATCTCCTAATACTATTAACATGTAAAAACAAAAATGAAAATCAAAAGAAAGAAAAGAGAGACATAACAATATTCCTTTAATCCTATCAATGTGAAAAAATAAATAAAACATAAAAATGATGCATAAAAAACAAATTCAAATATTCTCCTAATCCTAACAATATGTAGAACTAAATGTAAAGAAGCCCCCTAATCCTATCAATATACAAAAATGAATAGAACATAAAAAAATTAAAAAGACATATATTTTCCTCTTACTATCAATATGTAAAAAAATAAAAAAAATAAACAATGAATGAAACATTGAAAATACTACATAAAAAAACTATCCTAACCTTATCGATATAAAAAAAAAAAAACATAAAAACCTACATCAAATAAAAAACATACTCCTAATCCTACCTCTATAAGAAAATATAAAAATACATAAAAAAGAACTATCGGATCCTATTCGATACACAAGTATAAATAAAAATCGTACAAAACATGTTTCTTTACTCCTACCTGTACATAAAAAGTGAGTTGTGAAAAATGAGAAAAAAAAAAAAAGAAATAAAATAACAAAACTTACCTATAGAAAGATGATAGGGTCGATTCCTTCAAGTGCGATCATAAGGGCTTGTGAATATCCGCTAAGGAGGATGAATGCAGTGAGATAGGCAATCTGGTATACGATGTAACGAGGCTGTAGCAGCAGCTTGAAAAGTCCAAACCGAGAGAGAAATGTACTGTATACAAAGAAAACGATGGCTAAAAGTAGTAGCTGTTAAGGTGTTGATCAAAGATGAAGGCTGAGGCGTCCTATAGTTTTTGTAATGGTACGGAAGGAAGAATAAAACGTCGCAGCAAGGTTGAGTCTGGGAGAGGTTGCCGTGTTGTAAGTTTTAATGTGGGAGAAAAGAAGGGCAGCAATGGGGCATTATAGTTCAACCAAAACGTGGCTGTATTGGGGGTTGTGAAAGAGAAAAAAAAGGGGGCTAAGAAGAAGGCTGAGGACTGATAATTGCAGGCTCTGCAATGAAGATGAAGCAGGAGGTAGCAAGGATGTGTAAAGGAGTGGGTGGTGTTAGAGCATGATGAAGAAGGAGGAGATTTTGTAGAGATGTGGTTGCAGCAGGTAGAATGTGAGAGAGAGGTGATAAGGGGGCTACTATGGAGGATTGTTACAGTGGCTGTGTTGAGGACATGGAGAAGGGAGGCTATTGCATGTTTAATGGAGAGATAGAGATAATGGAGATGTGAGTTGTAGTAGTGAGGACGTTGGAGGTGGCCATAGAGAGTTGCTGCAGTTGTGAAGAGGGCAGCCACATTAGAGAAGAGAGCCGCCACCTTAGAGAAGAAGAAGAGGGCTGAGAAGGAGGAGAGATTAGAGAGAGAGAGAGAGCAGGGAGAGGGACGCCTAGAAGAAGAGACTCCAATAGAGAAGACGTCCTTCTCTATTTATAAAAAAAACTTTCTAATTTTTCTTTCTTTTTTTAACATCTTCTTTTTTTTTTTTTTTTTTTTTTTTTTTTTAAATTTGATTTTCTCTCTATTTTCAAATGTTTCTTTTGTAAGAATGGGGAGTAACGTTCCCACGCTACTCGTACCACTATAGTCTTGAGTTTTAATCAGTCATTTGAATTTTTGTCAATCGATTTGAATTTGTGGTTGAGTTTCACTTTCAATTTAATTGGTCGGTGGGAGTCTGATTTCAATTTTAATTTGTTCGTCGATTTTATTTTGATTTCGATTTGGATTTAATTTCTAATTTTAATCGTTAGATTTTTAATTAGATTAGATTTTAATTGTTTAATTTTGAATTAGATTTTAAGTTATACTTGTTAAATTTGTAATTTGAGTTTGATTTTTATTTAATTAGATTTTAAATTTGATTTTGATTTTTTAATCATTTTCCTAAGGATCATGGTCTCTAAGTTGAATTTGGAAATCGAGGGGCATTTCGATCATTTTTATGGCTTTCCATAAATTTCTCTTTTTTTTGTCGATTCGGGTCTCGTTAGACTCGAAATCATGCTCTGAGTGCAATGGAGATATTTTCGAAGTCTTTCGGAGGTTTGAACTTTATGAGGGGTATTTTCTTCATTTTGTCTATTTTTATAGATTTTAACGAATTCTGGTTTGAGGCTTCTTTCATTCCCAACGTGATTATTTCTATGTTTCAAAATTGTATTTTCCTAGTGTAGCGAGGTCTCTAAGTTATCGAATTGTGTATCGAACATAAATAGTACGTGCTTGCTAAATCAGGTGTAAGGTGTAGCGATCCTAAGTGTGCGTAAATTTCTATGTTGAGTCGTATGAGTAGGAGAGATGAAAAGAGTGGAAATGGAAGGAATCAGGGATAATACTCACAAGCCTTCGAGTTCTTCACGCTCATCATTAGGAATTCACGGTAATCGGGTGACGAATTGTCGAATTAGGCAAATGCAAACATGGGGTGTCTATAGATGCTTCACTATGACAAAGGGTGGAAGTGAACTAGATGACCAATCTATTATGGTAGATAGTGCGACATCCGAATTCCAAAGCAAGTGACAGCTCATTTTGCAGTCTGATTCAGTAATTTATCGAGCATCTAAATCCTTGAGGGTAACCTCTCCTTAGATTAAAAATGTCAAATCCTTGAATTTTGAAAATTCTCTTTGACTGATGCAAGTGCATGTGTGTGCAATAGTATAGTGATGATTTTAAAAAGGCACATCTCCATTTTGCACATTCATGCTAGGAGGATAACAAACTCGATAATATAAAACTATGTAATAAAATTTGAGCAAAACCTGAGGAAATTATAAATTAAAAATTGAGCAAAACTGAGTAAAATATGAGCATACACTGAGCATAAGGTCTGAACATAATCTGAGTAAAAATTGAATGTCTTACTCTACCTACCCTGGGTGAAAGAGTAATGAACTATTTTTCTAGTAGGTCCTACTCTACCTACTCGGGGTGAAAGAGTAATGAACGATTTTTCTAGGAAGTCCTACTCTACCTACTCGGGGTGAAAGAGTAATGAGCTATTTTCCTAGGGAGTCCTGCTTTACCTACTTGGGGTGAAAGAGTATTGAACTATTTTTTCTGGGAAGTCCTACTCTACTTACTTGGGGTGAAAGAGTAATGAACTATTTTTCTAGGAGTTCTACTCTACCTACTCAGGGTGAAAGAGT
Source organism: Akebia trifoliata (assembly GCF_017979445.1). NCBI lineage: Eukaryota > Viridiplantae > Streptophyta > Magnoliopsida > Ranunculales > Lardizabalaceae > Akebia > Akebia trifoliata. Next base: position 28,197,152 of record NC_141388.1, on the reverse strand, counting down.
AATGAACTGCTTTTTCTGGGAGTCCTACTCTACCTACTCGGGGTGAAAGAGTAATGAACTATTTTTCTGGGAAGTCCAACTCTACCTACTCGGGGTGAAAGAGTAATGAACTATTTTTCTGGGAGTTCTACTCTACCTACTCAGGGTGAAAGAGTAATGAACTACTTTTTTTGGGAGTCCTACTCTACCTACTCGGGGTGAAAGAGTAATGAACTATTTTCTGGGAAGTCCTACTCTACCTACTCGGGTTGAAAGAGTAATGAACGATTTTTTTGGGGAGTCCTACTCTACCTACTCGGGGTGAAAGAGTAATGAATTATTTTGAGCAAAACAAATAGGAGATTAACAACACTTTCAGAAAAAGTTGGATTTTATGAAGGTCCGGTCAACATTTTAACTTTCTTTGAACCTCAGGGGTTTTCAAAATTGCCATCAAGAAAGTAACCTTTTGATTCAAGGTTAACCTTGTCCTTTAGGGTTAGAATGGATTAGGCTTTAGAACAAAATGCCCCTAGTTTGATAAGGAACGTTGCATTGGGGATAATTAAATGCGTTAAAAAAAAATGCCCCTGTGTAAGGGGGAAGGCTGTACTATTTAGAAAAGGGAAGTGCCCCTATTATGAAAGTTTAAAATCTTTGATTACCGCAAGCGTAATAAAGGTTTAACTTTTAATTTTGACTTCATTGAAGATTTTGAGTCAGGTTCAAAGAAATTGGAACAAAATATTTCTTTTTGAAATTCATAGCAGAATCTGTTCTTTCTTTCCGTCAGTTCACTGAGGGACGTGAAACTCTTCGGATCAATCATAGACGAGATACTTGTATCCATTGAGTCGATATTTGGTTCAAACTGAGTATTGATTATACGATGATTAATTATTTCCCCCGAAGTCGATGCAGCTTAGACATTTGAACTTTCGATATTTTGGCTCGAACCGCCTTTTCATATTTTCCCTTGGTTGCTCTGATTTTTTCCTAGATCGCTCATTCAGGTTTTTAATCTAGTAAGTGTGCTTTTTTCCTAAATCATCTTTTCAAGTTTTCGATCTAGGGAGCTTATCATTTTTCTTTTATTTCTTTTATCTTTGCTCTACTTGTTGCTAAGACCGTCCTTTGAGATTTTCAACCTTGCGAGCTTGTCTTGATTTTTGCCTAAATCACTCTTTTGGGTTTTTAACTTAGTAGGCTTTATCTTACATTTTTTTTCCTTTTGAATTTCTGGAGTTACTGTTTGATCATGTTTTGCTTCCTTTCTTGACTTTTTTGTACGGTACTTAAGAGGACTTTCATAGGTAAGCTTAGAACTGGGCATAAAAGAAAGGAATTTTGAGGCTCAAAACCCAAATGGCCCTTATGTGGTATTTCTTTTTCTTTGAATTTTCTTTCCCATTTTGACAATATCCTTTTTGAATTTTTTTTCTTTTTGGATTTTTTCTTTGTGGGGGAATCTATTTTTTTTTATTTTGATGTGGTCGGGTTTGAAGTAACTTCTCAGGTTGCTTATGTACTCTAGAATTTTGGGATCAGACCAAAACGTAGTTCGAAGTATAATCCCTCCCCTAGGTTGGATGATCGGACTGAGAAAGAAAAATGCAAGATTTTTATTTATAGTTTTTTGAAAAGGGCTGCGAGAGGCTGAGAAGGGAGATATTTAACTAGGTAACAAGAAAATTGGTTCGACCAAAGATGACATCTTCAAATGTAGTACTGCTTGATCTGGTCAAGGTTGATTGGTTATAACATTTTGGTATCATTATGATCTTTGAAATCTGACAGCTTTTCCAAATAGTCTTATCTTGGTGACGAGACGACCTTCCTTGTTGGATTTACAATTTTTTTTTATTCGATTGAAGACAACTGCTTGATTTTCTTTAAAGGCTCAATCTTTAACTTGCATATCCCGCATTTTCGCTTTCTTATCAAAACACAAATGATTCATGGCGATAAATCAAATTCGCTTCTAACGATTGGTTTTTTATTCATACTTTAAAAAATGAACTTTCCATTTCAAACTTTTTTTCGTACCACATAACAAAGAACCCTGAGTAGTCCGTATAAAAAATCGAATTGAAGTTTGACATGTTAAGGGTGCGAAAGGAAATTTCTTATGACAATCTCGATGTGCTTCATACGTTTTCATGATGATGTTTTCAAGATTCTTGTTAGCTGCATAAATACTAATCCACTCTAGGTGCCCTAATATTTTTCAGAAATTCAACGCTGATATGTTTTGTAACCTCTTCTTTGATTATGTGAACCTATTCTAGCTTCATATGTGATGTCTTTGTTTCATAGAACGAGTATCTATTTGGACAATACCCAAGCTTACCCAACATATCCTCATAGGACCACGCGAACAAGTTTTTTGAATTTTCTGAAAAAATTCACCATCTCATCGTGTTCCTCTGGGGATAAGTCAGTTTTGATCTGAATTTTTTGAGAATTATTTTTTGTTCCGAGGTCAATGACCTTTGCTTCCTCGATTAGAGGTTGAACCTAACTTTTTTCTTCTTGTATAAATAATTCAATTGATTTGGGATAGGGATTCCTTGTTAGAGGATCCTCTCCTAAAGTAAGATTATTAGTTAACTCGTTAATGCGCTCGAGGTATTCAGAAATTTCTTTTATTCAATTAAATTTAGATGGGACGATAGACACTATTGCAGACTTGACAAACTAACTTGACTCAGCATAAATAAAAATGTTAGACTCAATCTACCAAGAATAAGATGTTTAAAAAAAAACTAGATTTAAAATAAATTACACGAACCGTGAAAAATTAAAGACAAGTACCCATAATGGGTTCGATTACAAATTGAGAACCTGAGACATTATTTTCAACCAACAGGACTGAAGTATGGTAATCATCAATGAGCAATTGGGCAATGTTGAGATACTCTGTGGTAGTTTGCCAGTCTTGAATTTTTTCTTCAGATTCTTTGCTCTTTTCTAACATTTCCTTATTCAGACTTGATTCCTCTCCCTTGGCCAAGGTCGTATCGAGTTCAAATATTTTGAAAGTTCTTTTTTCTTGAGTCACATGTTCACGTTCATTGCAATATAGGGAGAAGTGTTTGCATTCTTGGTCCAATAAGTAAGAATTTTTGTCTTGTAAGAAATTAAATTCTTCCAAGTCCGTTTAAGTGATGAGAGTAGAGCTATTATAATGAGGTGGAGACAAGCAATACATTCCATCTGAAGTTAAGTTGAATGGTTCACAGCCAGTGGTGAGAACTTCCTTGAGGACTATCATTCCAATAAGTAGAGAGGTAGGTGATTTAGGATTGACTGGGTGGATGAGGAGGACTGGGTCAAATGGGAGATGGGTATTAGACACTATGTTCAAGGTCTGAGGAGGTTGATACATGGGTAAATGATTGGTGGTAACACTTGATTGCATAGGGGAAGGGACAACAACTTTTTTTTGGCATCGATGAGGTCTTGAATAGTGTGACGAAGGACAACACAATGATCAGGATTTTAGTGAAACTCACAAAATGAATTCGAATTGTGAGAAGCGGGGAGTGGATTTGGTAGAGGTCGAGGTTGGAGAGGCATAATAAGCCCTTTACTTAATAGTTTATGAAAGACAACACTCAAAGACATCCTAAGATTAGTGAATTTCCTGCGCGGTCGAGGTTGACTGGGACTAATTTGGTTAATAGGCAGGGTAGTAGAATGGATGGGTGTAACAGATGTATTGGCTACATGAGGGTGATTAGTGTTGGGCTTGGAGTTGATGAATGATTTTTTGAGCTTGTTGTCAGAAGGATTGGAGAGGACCCCGGAAACGAAGACATCTTCTAGTTGGCTACCGACTTGCAATAGAGATTCGAATGTAGGAAGGTATTGGGAGACTAGATGCTGAGCATACCCCTGAGAGAGATTTTTCAAGATGATAACTACTTGTTCCTTTTTTGAGGGTCTGTCCCACATTTGTGCAGTCTTAGCTCTCTAATAACTGATGAAGTCAGTAAATGTTTCCTCGTTCTTTTGCTTAGTCGACTCTAAATCCCTTCAAGAGATTTCTATCTCGGTACTATACTTGTATTGGTGCCTAAAAAACTTTGACATATTTTCCCATGTCCCAATTGCAGACGAATATTGAGACATCAACCATCGTAGCACTGATCCTGATAGGGTACGTTGGAATAGTAATGTCATATGTTCATCACTTAAGCCTAGAGTGCGCATGTTAGTGACATATACTTTGAGGTGCGTTCTTGCACAACATATCCCATTAAATTTTTCCATCTCTGGCATTACAAACTTCTCATGCAAACGGATCCTAGGGATTTGATTTAGGACCTCGATGCCTGCTGTGATTTCATCAATCCCTTTTATGCTTTTCAAGACTATTTCCAACTAATTCATTCTATTAGCTAGCACTGGATTTTCGTTAAAGTGTTATTTATTTCCATCGAGCTCGTAGACATCTTCCAGATTTCTAGCCGTGCTTCCTTCCGATTCTTTGTCCCTTTGATTATCAGGGGGATTTCTAGTTGACTCAGAAATCTGCTCTAGTATTTCTACTTTGCTCTTTATGCTGTTGATGTCCATTGCAAATATTATTAAGATCTTACGAATTTTTGCGAGTTCAGATTCAGAGGCCATTTATAATAGTTCACTTGGTGCTGATGTTCGTCCTAAACGCTTGACTCTCGACTCCAACTAGGTGGTGGACGCTTAAGTTTAGGAGCAATGATATCTTGAAACCTCATCAATAGTGAATTATTTGTTACAAACTCGACAGGTTTTAGCAATTAGAACTAAAAGTCCCTCTTGATAGTGTCTATTAGATTAACCCCCTAGATTCAAAGTCTCTAATTGATGAAACATTCCCTGTAAGGAATTATATGAAGATGATTTGCTGATTAATCAAGAATCTTAGAAAATTTTGAATCACAATCAAGGCTTGTATGACCTACAAGAGTAAGATTTAGATTGTACTAATCTGTTCATCCCTTAATATATGATTTTTACAAATCCTGATCTTGTTGATTATAAAAATATTCAATCCATTGAATTAAATTGACTAATAAAAAGTGATTGGGACTATGTACCCATTTGAATTTGGGCTAGTTCGACCCAATGGATCCGAATATTCTACTTGAATCATTTCATCCGTTATTTTTAAGTCAATTAGTCCAACCAGTCTATGTTTTGATCCATAAGATCCATTTACCAATTGGGCTAACTACTTTAACTTGACATTGATCGGTATGTTTCATCAGTTACATTTATTGGGTTGGACCGGTATTGTTCAATTTGAGTAGTATGGACCGGTCCACCCCCTTACCTTTCGGTTAAATTAAATAAAGCAACCTGGGAGCACTCTTGGTCAGTTCGAGTCATGGCCTAGTGGGACCACGCCTAAATTTATGGTTCTAAGCTCACTATATGATTGAGGCTAGGTTAGGACAAAGCTTAGGTCACTTCAGCCCGAAACACCAATATACCTTCCCAATTTTACTTGGTCAAGCAGTACGTGGTGCTCCAATTTGATATACCTGAAGGTATTGTACTGAAGTTGTAACGTTCATTGTCATCCCCTGTGTCCTGAAGGATCAGGTTAGCTTGGATCCGGTTACGAGGGTTTATAAGGATATTTCATGATGCAAATAGGTATATGTATACTCGTGAGTGTGTGTAAAGGGACAAAGTGCGCCCGGGGTATTTTCGTGAATATCCATCCATACAACCCACATACATCCAATCATCAATCCAATCAAAATAAACACAATGATCGATTACATCCAATCATAAACCAATGAAAGAAATGACAAAATCTAACATAATCTAAGAGTCTCTATGAGTCAACTGGGTTAACTCGAGCAAAAGGTCAACCTAAAGAAAGTCTTGGATCGAGTCAAGTTGACCTTAAAATCCCTAATGGAGTTGCCATTGAAATCATTTTGACCCTATAGACACCCCAATTTGCACGAACCCGTTGGAAAAATCCAAATTTCCTCGAATTGATTCCAAGCTAGACTTAAGCCTCTCAACGGACCCGTAGTGCCGCTTGGCATCATTATTCATGCATACATGCATACATACATCATCTCATATTATTTTTGCATGCCCATACCTTATCCCTAATCCAAGCCAATTCTACTTACTTCCATGGTCCGATCCAAAACCAAGTCCATTCTAAGCCCAAACCCAAGTCCATATCCTAAACCCAAAATCAAGTCCATTATAAACCCAAACCCAAGTCCATATCCTAAACCAAAAACTAAGTCCATTCTAAGCCCAACACCAAGCCCATTCTAAGTCCATTCTCTTACACCTCCCAAAAGATGACACATGTTGATATCTCATAAGCCCTCAATACCCAATGCCTTATTTAATTGGAGAGTCTACTCTTCCTTATAAAAATCCAAGAATGCCAGCCTGAAAATGTGGGAATCTTCAAGTACATACATGGAGTTCTCCCATTGGTCCATTTCAAACATATACTTCTAACCCTTGCTTTATGAGTTATTTACAAATGAACCAAGGTATACTTTTCACCTACCACTCCACCTTTACACATGTTATTCTCCTACTCACCCTAAAAAAAAAACTTTTATTCTCCTATTGGTCAATTTCAAAAATATACTTCCACCATTACTTTATTAGTTATTTACAAACGAACCAAGGTATACTTTTCACCTACCACTCCACCTTTACAAGTGTCACTCTATTATTCATCCTCCAAAAAGTATTTTTTGTTCTCTCACCTCTATTTACCAAAATACCAAATATCAAATAATGCTTTTTAAGTTTATTCACAAATGTCATCTTTACCCTCATACAAATGAATATCCAAAAAGAAATGACATAAATCTCATGTCCATTATCTTTATTTTTAGGGTTGGACCACTTTATCTCCAAAAATTTTTCAAAAACTTTATAAAGACCCTCATTTTCTAAAAATAATTCATGCTCTCAAGCCCCCATCTCTCAACCTAAAACTCTACCAAAATCTCTACTCATCTATCACCTCCCAACCTTCAACTCTCTCACCCCTCAACTAAATCCTTCAACTCTCAAGTTCATTTCTCAAGCAAGTTCATTTAAGAATTCCAAAGGGAACAAGGTGGGTATAGTAGTTGTTATTTATTTTTTAACTTGCATCTTCTTCTTTTATCCATCTCATTTTTTATTTTTAGAAACCTTTAGGATGTAATGGAAAACCCTACTTCATTTCGCGTAGATTGAACTTCAACCTTGGGCATAGAATGCTTGAGGCAGTTTGGTCGAAAAAATGGAGGTTGAAGCCCTTCTTTACCCACTTTTATCTCATGCATCATAATGTACACCATTCATACACACCACACATGCTTGGCAATGACGAAGAATTGTGTAGCTCTTTTGATGGGGTTAAAACACTAAGTTTCTAGCTAAGCATGCATACATTAAGGTTGTGGATATAAAGGGAACTCCATTCATGGAATTTCTCTAAAATCCTAAACCAATATTTATGTAAAAATGTGATGAATTTATGGGATATCCTCTCCCATAGGATATTCCCCATGTCTACACAAACATTGAATCCTCTTTCAAAGAGGTACATACACACCATGTGCACCCACCCACTTCATGCATCCCATGCATTTTACGCGTTATGCTAATCTTCTTCAAAAATGGCCAAATTTCAAGGTAATCACTATAGGTGGAGAGAATGGGGTGCTTAACACCTTCCCATTCTCTAACCGAATCCCCTTACCTAGATTAGGTAGACCATACCTTTTTCAAGAATGAGAGTCACTAAAATGTGCCCATTCACACTCATTTCCAAAAAAGAATGGTGACGGCTCCAAACAACGTAGCATTGAAGTTCAAAGATGAATATTCTAATGTCTACAACTTAGCTACTCCACTGGGGATTGCGGGTTCAAACCATGACCATTTGGCTATTTTTTTTTACAAAAAAAAAAATTGATATGTGTTTACTAACATTGTTGTTGTTTGTGTTTTGTTTGGTACTTTGCTTTTTTTTGTTGGAGAATGATTGTAATATTTTCTTTGACTCGTTTGTGGGATGAATGCTTGTAAAGGGGGTTGATACTTGTTTAAAATGCACTTGTGCACTTACGCTTGCATAACCCCTTACACAAACAAAAACCTCCTCTACCTATAAAAGTTTAAACCTGGATGCTTAGTAGTTTCACGATTCGAGATCGCTTATTTTGGGTATGAGGACGAACACATCCAACCCAATCACCAACCTAAGACATGTGTACTTCGGTATGCTTTGAGGTTTGAAGAATGGGTAACGATGAAGCCACCTATAGCCACATGCATTAAATACGATTAGAGGCTTAGGACACAATTTTGGAAAAATGATTTATCAACCCTTTCATTATTGTAATTTTTTCAATCCAAGGAGATGACTTAGTAAAATTTTTTTAGCCCACGAAGGCAAGTTGTATAGATTTTAGGTTTGTTTTTGTTTTATTTCTTTATATGTCCCCCTAGGTAAAGGGGAATATCTTTGTTTATGCTTGGCATCAGAAAAAAAAAAAACAAATTTTTGTCTTCCTTGTGGCTCAAGCAAAAAAATAGAGGCTATGTGCCTTAAAATCTAAATTTTTTTTTTTTGGAAAATTAAGGTTCTGGTCCGTTTTTAAAGTGCGGACCAGTACAAGAACCCTATGGTCTGCACATTAAACCGGACCCTAAAAAAAAAAAATTATATTTTTTTATTCATTTTGTTTCTTACATCAGTCCTGACAACGTTTCTCTTAGACTTTATTTTTCTTTTGAGTTTTAAGACTTTAAAATGGTTGAATAAGTCATTTCTATCGTTAAACTTAGAGCCCACTACCCATCACTTTGTATTTGACCCAAACGGAGTTTGCCTCCGTTCTACCTATCGATATTGATCTAGACCCAACGTGGTACACTATCAACCTTGCCATCATCCATCATCGATGATCAACTTAAATCGGGCCCACAACCCGTAACCACTTCGAATCGGGTCCACGACTTGTATCCATACCAAAATGGGTCCACGACCCATACCCACTTCCAATTGGGTATTCAAATAGGTCCACGACCAATATCCATTTATAAATGGGTTCACGACCCAAATCCGCTTCAAAATGGATCGTTTACCCATATCCATTTCAAGTGGGTCCACGACCCACATATACTTCAAGATCCATTCTCAAATGGGTCCACGACCCATATCCGTTTCAAGATCCATTCCCAAATGGGTCTACGACCCATATTCACTTCAAGATCCATTTCCAAATGGGTCCACGACCCATATCTATTTCCAAATAGGGTCTACGACCCATACCCACTTCCAACTAGATCTACGACCCATATCCACTTTCTATTGGGTCCACGACCTATATCCACTTCAAGATCCATTTCTAAATGGGTCCACGACCCATATCCATTTCCAAATGGGTCTATGATCCATATCCGCACCAAAATGAGTCAACGACCCATATCCACTTCTAAATGGATTCACAACCCATATCCATTTTGAGTCGGATCTACAACCCGAACCCAACCCAAACCAAATCTATCCTTCAATCTCAACCATGTGCATAATCTATGTATGAACCATCAAGATCAACAATCGATCGATCAATTCAAATAAATCAATCCAATCATTTTCCAACAAAATTGAAAAAAAAAAGTAAAAGATTTAAAGCATCAATTGTAATTCTTGATCAAAGTTGGTGCCTAATAATGATCCTACCCTGTTGATACGAGGGGGATAGACTACGTCTATTTAAGGAAATGAGGTGATTTAAGAGTTTCATTGTGCATCACCTTTTCCTTAGGATTTGATTGGCCGATCTTGATTTCAGAGAATTGAATTGGTGAGCTAAGAAAATGGTTTTTCCGACTCAATCTTTCTACAGTAATTCGTCTTTACAAAATGTTTTCCTAGCTCCATGCTGACAAAAACCTCTGGCTTTGTGCCTATAAACCTCCAGCTCCATGCTGACAAACTTTTGGCTCCGCATTGATAAACCTCTGGCTCTGTGCCAATAAACTTCCAGCTTCGTACTGACAAACCTTCAGTTCCGCGCTGACAAACCTCCGACTCCGTGCCGATAAACCTCCAACTCCGTGTTGACAAACCTTCAGCTCCGTGCTGACAAATCTCCGGCTCTGTGCCGATAAATCTCCAGCTCCGTGTTAACAAACCTTTGGCTCCGTGCTGACAAACCTTCAGTTCCGTGCTGACAAACCTCCAGCTCCATGATGATAAACCTTTAGCTTCATGCTGACAAACTTTTAGCTTCGTGCTGATAAACCTCCAACTTCGTGCCGATGAACCTCCAGCTCTATGCTGACAAACCTCCAACTCCGTGCTGACAAATCCTAGTTCCATACTGATCAATATCTGACTTCATGCCGACGAACCCCAGCTCCGTGCTGACACAAAAATCCAACCCCAACCAATCTCAAGACTTTCTTAATGCAACTTTACCAATTCATCCAATCTAATCTAATAAATCATCATGCATCTTCATTATGTAAATGATATAGTAACACCTAACCTCTTATCCACAGGTGGCCAAACGACCCAGAAAGAAGTACTTGCCACCTAACAATCCTCCATATTTTTTGCGCTCGCAACCAATTATGAGCACCTCAGAGCAACCTCAATAGTCAGTAACAGAAGTCATAACAGATCTCACTTCGAAGCTTGATTTGGTAGTGAAGGCACCAGAAAAACACGATAAGATTCTCGATTTGTTGATGGCCAACCCAAGTATCATCCAGACGGTCCAACATCAAGCTTCTGGCTCAAATCAGGCCATGCCAGAGCAACCACAACAACAACCCCCGCAAGCACAAAATACCTCACCACCTACCGCTCCAGCCAACCAAGGACCTCCAATTCACATTCACTGCAATCCACCACGACATGAGGTAATCCAAGAGGAAGAATGTGAATTCAGGACGGTTGAGGTAAGAAGTACCACATAGGAGAAACTAGTAAGCAAACTTGAGGCAATCGAGGAAAAGATTAGAATGATGAAAGGCAAAGACTCCATAAATGGAATGAGGTTTAGAGATCTCTGCCTATACCCAAATGCACCACTATCGCCAAAATTCAAGTGTTGGGTGCCTTCTGTCCCACTTAAAGCTCTACTGTGGATCTATGTGTCAATTTGTGGATGATGACAGGTTGTTGGTTCAGCTATTTCAAAGGAGTCTAACGGGGGATGGCCCTCTCATGGTTCTCTCAATTAAACCATTCTCGAATTATGAACTGGCAAGATCTAGCTACAATTTTTTTGGAGGAATACAAATTCAATACAGATATGGAATTGGACAGGAATGATATGGCAAAAATGACCTGAAAACCAAAAGAAAGCGTGAAGGAATATACCTAAAGGTGACGGGAATCGACCTCCAAGGCGAAGCCACCAATGACTGAACAAGAGATGAACACCATATTCATCTCAACTCTGGGCCACTCATTTTACACGTATCTAGTAGGTCATACAACTGCAAGCTTCTCATCATTGGTCCAAATGGCGGATCGAGTTGAAGACGGTATTCGGACAGGTTTGATCTACGATTTGTCCAGTTTAGGGGCACCAACAGGGGGGTCTACTCAACGAAAATCGATAGTTTTGAACAAGAAGAAGGATGAAGCACAAGTTAACAATGTACAACCCATTCGTTCTTTCTTCATCTCAGTACCGAACCAGAGGCCACCCACACCTCAGGTCATCTTCAAAGTCAACCCACCTCAAGCTGCACCGATACCGCAGACATTCCAATTCAGACAAAATCCAGTATTTGGTCAAAACCCATAATTTGTCCAGAATCATCAAACCGAACAGCGTAGACCCAACAGGGTCCCTCGAGTCTTTACCCGCCTGCCTATGACTCTATCAGAACTACTCCCAACATTACTCAAGGGAGACTATCTCACTAAGAGGCAGCCAAACCCAGAGGCGATAAAGGGACCAGGGTACAATCCCAATCAATTCTACGAGTTTCATATGGGTGCACCAGGGCATGCCACTGACTAATGTTGGTAACTCAACCACAAAGTTCAAAATCTAATTAACCGAAAAATGATCATCCTGGACGGGCTAGCAACCCAAGCACTTTAATAGAATATCAATCAGAACCCATTACCAACACATAACGAGAGAGGCAATGGGCCGATAGTCAATGCCATAGAGAGGGATGAACTGAGCTTCAAACCTTCAGTTTTAATAGCACCTATTGGCTCTAAGGTTAGAGTCAATTTGAGGAAAGAACCGACATCATCAAGCATTAATGCACTACCACAAGGTACAACTAATCAATCACCATCTCAACTCCCCATTAGAATGACCAATCTCACTATTCAGTCCAACTCCCAAACTTTGAATCCTTCATGACCATCGCTCATCATACCTTACACCTCACCAACTGCAAGTCCTTCCTCTCAACCACTTCTTATCATACCCTGTTCTGCACCTACCTCCCAAATTTCAAACTTTTCCTCTCGACCACCTCTTATCTTACCTTATACCAACCCACAAACTCCAAACATCCCTACGTCAATCATCAAACCCAACCCGCCACCTCTTGTCCTCCATTTAAAATCAGATCCTCAACCCATGACCATCATATCTCCTAAACCCTTCCTATACCGCTCAAATCAAACTGTCCCATGGAGTTATGAGACGATGATTGTGACATCTACAGGGGTTGAGAAATCGAAAGAGGCCATGGTAACAGATATTGGTCATATGACCAGATTAGAAAGATGTTACAAAGTACCAGAAAAAGGAGCAGAAGAAATAGAATGAGGATGAAGAAAGAAGGAAAGAAAAGGGAAAATGAAAGCTTGTAGAGGAGAAACAAGTATCACAAAATGAATCAGAGAAGAAGAAGAGCAGAGTAACTGACAAAGAGACAGCTGACCTCCTCAAACTCATTCGAAAGAGTGAGTACAACATAGTAGAGTAGTTGAACAGAATGCCAGCTCAAATCAATATCTTTGACCTGCTATTAAACTCAGAGCATCATCGGGAAGCATTGCTCAAAGTCCTTAGTAGTGCACATGTACCTGAAACCACCTCGCCAGAAGAGTTGGAAAAGATAGTGGGTCAGATCATGATCTCCAATCCAATCACCTTCATAGAGGATGAATTTATCAGCAGGGGTTGTGGACACAATGAGCCATTCCACATTATGGTAATGTGCAAAGGTATGATAGTAGCAAGGGTACTGATCGACAACGGTTGAACTCTTAATGTCTATCCTCTACAAACTTTGCACAAGTTAAACGTAGATTTGTCTCACCTCAGGCCTATTAGAAGGACTGTAAGGGCTTTTGATAGTTGGAAAACTGAGTTGTTAGGGGAACTAGATCTCCCAATCACCATTGGATCATGCACGTTTGAAGTGACATTTGAAATTCTGGACAAATCCTCAACATTCAATCTCCTTCTAGGAAGACCCTAAATCTATATCGCAGAGGCAGTCCCTTCTTCGTTGTACCAGCGAGTCAAATTCATCATGGGACAGAGGGTGATATCGGTTCTCATAGAAAATCTCATACTAGTCGATCTATCATCGGATGTACCATTTATTAACATAGGAATAGACGGGAAAAATGAGGGGTACCATTCCTTTCAGTTCACAACTGTCAATCATATCCCAAGGGGAAAGAGAAAACAAATCTGATGATCGGACAAGTGATGAAGAAGGTGGGATATCATCCAAAACAAGATTTAGGGCCTAAAGGAAAATGCAGGGCCACTCTGATCAATGTCCAAAACATACTCCCTACTTCGGTCTCAGGTTCAAGCCTACAAAGAAGGATATCTCTGATATGAATGATAAGAAAAGGGAATTTCGATTTGCACGAAGACAGAATCGTGAGTTAACGTATGGAACTTGGGCAAGGTACCGCACATTAGCGTCAGCTTCCCACAATCACAAAAAGGCCAAATGATCTGTCAGAATCATTGTCAACAAACCACATAGGAGAACCAAGTATTGTAAGTATCGAGGCCGTTCAATCTCAGGAAGACTTATTCGTTGAGTCCTCACATTCCTTTACAGATGGCACATACATCTTGTTTGGAGGGGATTTCGAAGGAAGTCAAAAAGAAGAAAGAGAGCCCGCCAAGACGGAAGTCGCAATGTGCGAAGAAGAAAAATCACGATTCCCCTTTCAAATCGATTGGGGATCTGTCATAATTTCACCCACCCTACAAGTACCTGGACTTGACAACAGTCATCCGGAAGTAATGGTCATATTTGAACCATCAATGGACCCATTTTCCCTATTTATCTACCCTGTAGAAGATGGACAAGTCTTCAAGAATTGGGAGGAGTACCCAATCACTTACGAGGCCGCAATGGGGTCCAAAATCCCTACGACTTTAAAAGAAAATGCCACTAGCAGAATCTCATGTGCTTGAGGACCATAATGAGCCTTCGTCCTCGGAGCAAGAATGTTTTGGGGGCTCACCTCAGTTGCTAATGAATTTGCATGATTTTTCTTTATCTTGTTTCAAGAACACAGACAATCCACAAAATCCAAAAAAGTAAAAAATCTTTCAAAATTCAAAAAAATAAAAAATCTTTCAAAATTCAAAAAAATTAAAAACTCTGCAAAATTAAAAAAAATCAAATATTTTCAAAAATTCAAAAGAGACAAATATTTTCAAAAATTCAAAAGAGACAAATATTTTCAAAAATTCAAAAAAATCAGAAATCTTCAAAATACCAAAGATTTTCAAAGAATTTCCTCAGTTGAATGAGCCTTGTGACAGAACATAATACGAAAGAGATGAATACAACTTTGACCTAGAGCTCGACTTTGATCTCATGGAGATCAAAGAAGAGTTGGAGGAAGAGGTTGAGTATCCTCCAAAAGAAATCAAAGAACTCATAGAGCGCTACGAGAAGGGTGTTCTGCCAAATATAGAGGATACAAACTCAGTGAACCTATGCACTGAAGATGACCTACATATCGTCAAAATCGGAGTCCTATTGACGATTAAGCAGAAAGAAGAGATGAAATTTTTTTTACAACAATACCAGGATGTCTTCGTTTGGTCCTATCAAGACATGCCTGGTTTAGACACAGATCTAGTCGTCCACAGGTTACCTATCAAATCGAGAAGTAAGCCAGTCAAACAGAAATTATGAAGATTGAAACCAGAATGGACACTTAGGGTTAAGGATGAAGTAATGAAGCAGTTCCAAGCAGGGTTTCTCGTAGTATCCACCTACCCTGAGTGGCTTGATAATGTCGTTCCTGTACCAAAGAAAGATGGAAAGGTCCGCATGTACGTGGACTACCGTGATCTGAATAGAGTCAGTCCTAAAGATGACTTTCCATTACAACACATCGACACTTTGGTCGATAATACAACGGGGCACGGTATGTTTTTCTTCATGGATGGCTTCTCGGGTTACAATCAGATAAAAATGGCGGAAGAGGATTAAGAGAAGACTGCGTTCATTACATCTTGGGGTACCTTTCACAATAAGGTTATGCCATTCGGTCTTAAGAACGTTGGGGCAACTTATCAACGAGCTATGACTGTTTTATTTCATGACATGATCCACAAGGAGATAGAAGTATACGTGGACGACATGATAGCTAAATCAAATCTCGAAGAGGACCATCTGGTAAACTTGAAGAAACTGTTTGATCGATTAAGGAAGTACATTTTAAGACTTAATCCGGCAAATTGCATATTTGGGGCCACGTCAGGAAAGCTATTGGGGTTCATTATCAGTAGAAGAGGCATCGAAATCGATCCAACTAAAATGAAATACACTATAAATATGGAGTGACCCAAATCAGAGAAAGAGATAAGGGGATTCCTAGGAAGAATTCAGTACATTAGTCGGTTCATAGCACAACTAACACCGATCTGTGAGCCAATATTCAAACTACTGAAGAAGAATGAGCCGAAATAATGGAATGAAAACTGTCAAGAAGCTTTCGACAAGATGAAGAGATACTTGCTTAATCCACCAATCTTAGTTCCACCTATACCAGGTCGACCTTTACTGATGTATCTATCCGTGCAAGAAAACTCCATGAGCTATGTACTAGGACAACATGATGAAACTAGCTGGAAAGAGGGAGCCATCTACTACCTTAGCAAGAAGTTCACAAGTTACGAGGTGAACTATTCGACTCTTGAGAAGACATGTTGTGCCTTTGTCTGGGCATCACAACGGCTACGCACTACTTGCTTAGTTACTCGACTATGCTCATTGCTTGGATAGACCCTTTGAAGTATCTCTTCGAGAAGTCGGCACTAACAGGACGTACCGCAAAATGGCAACTGCTATTATTTGAGTTTTACATTACCTATGTCACTCAAAAAGCCATTAAGGGACAAACTATTGCTGACCACTTAGCGGAACACCCTCTGCCTGACTATGAGACACTAAAGACAAAATTTTCTAATGAAGCCATTTTATTTGTTGAAGCTGAGAGCGACGACGAAGAATCTAGTTGAAAATGTACTTCGATTGAGCAGTAAACCAAAAGGAAAATGGAATTGGGGCAGTCCTGGTTAAGCTAGACGGAACGCATATCCCCATTGTAGTCAAATTAAGGTTTCAGTGTTCCAATAACGAAGCCGAGTACGAAGCATGCATTGTGGGGTTGAAAGCAGCAATCAACCTTGAAGTGGATGAAATATATTTATTTGGAGACTCAAGTCTGGTAGTCTACCAGACAATAAGAGAATGGAAGACCTGAAAGCAGAGATTAGTTCTTTATCATGAGTATCTAGAGGATCTAAGTTCAAACTTCACGCGAATCTCATTCACTTATATGCCGAGGGCTAAGAACCAATTTGCAGATGCACTGGCCACTTTTGTTTCAATGATCAGCATCTCCAAAGATACCATCGTCGACCCCTTGAGATTGGTATTCAAGACGAACCAGCATATTGTCTACCAGTAGAGATTGAAGAGTTTGAGGAAAAGCTATGGTATGCAGACATCAAGGCATTCTTAGAAGACCAAACTTTCCCATCCGATGCCACAGCAACCGATCGAAAGACTATTCAGAAATTGGCAGGATAGTTTTTCTTGAGTAGTGGAGTCTCATACAAAAAGTCTCACCACAAGGTCCTCCTCAAGTGTGTAACAGAAGCAGAAGCTCAACGCTTAATTGAGACCGTGCACGGCGGAGTCTGTGGACCTCACATGAATGGACATTTGCTCGCAAAGAAAATAATGAGAATGGATTATTACTGGATGACCATGGAGAGCGACAGGTACCATCATGTTCGAAAGTGTTATTTGTGTCAAATCTACGCCAACAAAATCAATGCACCACCTTCAGAATTGCACAATATGACTCTCCCTGGCCCTTCTCACTCTAGGGCATGAACGTCATCGGGCAGATCAATCCTCAAGCTTCCAATGGGCATCGCTTCATCTTGGTCACCATCGACTACTTTACGAAATGGGTAGAAGCAGCATCTTATGCCAATGTTACAAGGGGCAATGTTTTGAAGTTCGTGAAGAATAACATCATATGTTGATACGGCCTTCCAAGCAGAATAGTAACTGATAACGCTAGAAATCTTAAGAACAAAGACATGTCCAAGATATGTAAGGATTTTTAGATCACCCATCATAACTTAGTTATTTACAGACCAAAAATGAATGGAGCAGTCGAAGACGCCAACAAAAATATCAAGAAAATCATCGAAAAAATGGCTGTTACTTATAAGGATTGGCACGAGATGTTATCCTTCACTCTACATGCTTGTCGAATGTCAATCCGAACTTTGACCGAGGCAACGCCTTATTTACTGGTCTACAGAATGGAAGCAGTCTTGCCCGTTGAGGTCGAGATACTCTCCCTTCGGATCTTAAAAGAAGTCGAATTGGATGAGGCAAAATGGTCCCAAGCCCGATTCGATCAGTTGAACTTAATAGAGGAGAAATGACTTTCAACAATCTGTCATGGGCAAACCTATCAACGGAGAATAACACGTGCTTATAACAAGAAGGTTCGACCTCGAGATTTTGTACCAGGAGACCTAGTTCTGAAGAAGATTCTGCCATTATAAGAAGAAGCAAGAGGGAAGTTTCGTTCGAATTACGAGGGGCCATTTGTCATCCAAATGGTACTGTCTGGGGGAGCGTTGATTCTCACAGAGATGGACGGAGAAGTCTTTCTGCACCGATCAATGCTGACACCGTAAAAAAATATTACGCCTAAAGTCGTTCCTTGAAATGAAGAGAGGCCATCTTTCTACTACCTGAACAATTATCCACCCTTAGTTAACCCTTTTGAGCTATCACTTTCATTTCTTAACCCAAGACCAGGGTAGGTCACCGTTGTCAAAAATATATATATATATATATATATATATATATAAAGTCAAAAGAAAATACCAAAGCATACTCCTGGCCCGCATGAGGATAAACTATAAACGGTTAAAAGTACAAAAAAAAATTAAAAAGTCAAAATCTCGAATACTTGCTCTCAAGTTTGATCCAAATCTCCAACTTAAAAGAGTTCATGAGACGCTAGGAGGAGACATATATCATACTTTCAGAACAAAAATAGACAAACCCCGTGTCCATTCTATCCCTTAGTAAATCCAGATTCAACCTTTCTCATCCTTTCGCAACCATAACCTAAGCCTACATTTCATCCTATTTAAAGTCTTCTCAGACCAGGGAATGACTCAAGGTAACTCAATCACGGTGGAAGCACGTCATGAAAAGCATCATCAGGGTATAGTTGGTTATCCTACTTAATCGGATTTCAAGCCACCAAAGTCGTTGAAAGACTCGAGAGGGGAGGTCAGGTCAAATATTTGAAAAAAAAGAGCGTCTTGAAGTGCAGAGTCATTGATCTCGAAGCTCAACTTGAGTTACCTCACCATGAAAATCGTCGGAGGAACTCGAGAGAGGAGTCCAGATCTGTTACTCAAGAAAGAGCACTACTAGAAGAGTAGAGTGTTTGATCTCGCAGCTCAACTTGAGTCACCAAGCCACGAGGGGCACAAAGAAATCAAAGAGGTATTCAAAGTGAAATTCTATAAAGTAAGCATAGACTGAAAGGGCTGGTGAAAACCCACAAGGGCACTGTGAGTAAAAAAATCAGTCTATGGCAAGATCAAAACCACCAGCCCAATAAGGGCATTGATGCGCAAAAATGTAGAAACCGGGTCTGATGAAAATCGTAACTGGCGTTAGGGGCAAAAATGACAAAAAAAAAAAAAACTCCTGACCTGCAAGAGTATAAACTGTGAACGGCAAAAATCTCGAAATCCTTAATGTTCCAACAGATGCAACTAAGATAACTCAGTCAAAATCCTCAGTTTCGGGGATGACTCTAAAGAGGCTAAGGATTAGCTGACACTTGTATCCTCGACATTTGGCAAAAGTACCATGATCGTTGACGTTTAGAGTCGTCAAACACAGTCTGTCACAAATTATTCGACAAAGGCAATCTTTTAAAATCTAAAAGAAAAAAATGCATCATCAAAATTATTATTTTTGGCCTATGACGAAGAATCTAGGACTTTTCTTAGAATCAAGAGTTTTTGAAAGCAGTAGATATATCTGAGGCCACTACATAAAAAACCTATTTCATTCATTTCAAATAGTGCTACATCATCTTCATTAAAAGTAAAGTACAAGAAAGAATAACAGGAAAGAGCCACTCAAGCATTTCCTTGGGAAGCGTAGTAAGCATCAAGTCATCCTCTAAGGCTTTGATCTGAACAGCTTGGTCAACGATCATTCTCTCCATATCTGAGGCATGATGGCACACCAAATACTCAAATATCATACCATTATGTAAGTCTCTTTCAAGGACGGTCACGCTATGCTAAGCTCTTTTAAGATGATCCTATAACTTCCATGAAGAGAAAACTAAGTTCGAAATTCAAAATCAATGAGGGAAAAAGCAAAAATAACTCAAAATTGCATTGCATGGTTTAAAACGCCAATCACTTTCAAAAATCATAAAAAAATGATATCTAAAATTTCAAACGAGCTCCGTGCCACGAAATTAAGGGTTTCAAACAGGTTAACCCTGTCAGACCCCGTGCTTGGGTAGTCACATTCTACAAAAAGATTTCTCAATCTATCCGACGTTTTTAATCATCATGCAATAAATTATTTTGGATTCGTACAAATTAAGGGTCTAATTTATTCTTTATAGTTCTTTGCAAGCAACTCCTACAAAAAGGGGCAGCTGTAGACACCCAAATTTGTACGAACCTGTTAGGAAAATCCAAATTTCTTCGAATTAATTTTGAGTTAGACTTATGCCTCTCAACGGGCCCGCATTGCCGCTTGACATCATTATTCATGCATACATGCATACATACATCATCTCATATTATTTTTACATGCTCATACCTTGTCCCTAATCCAAGCCAATTCTACTTACTTCCATGATCTGATCCAAAACCAAGTCCATTCTAAGCCCAAACCCAAGTCCATATCCTAAACTCAAAACCAAGTCCATTCTAAGCCCAACACCAAGCCCATTCTAAGTCCATTCTCTCACACCTCCCAAAAGATGACACATGTTGATCTCTCATAAGCCCTCAATACCCAATGCCTTATCTAATTGGAGAGTCAACTCTTCCTTATGAAAATCCAAGAATGTCCTTTCCAAAAAGGTTAGTCAAATAAAAAAGATACTTTGATCTTTGGTAATAATCTATAAAGTTGAGAGAATTTACAATCACACCCTCAAAAGGTGGCAATCTTCAAGTACCTACATGAAGTTCTCCCATTGGTCTATTTTAAAAATATATTTTTACCATTGTTTTATGAGTTATTAACAAATGAACCAAGGTCTACTTTTCACCTACCACTCCACCTTTACACATGTCATTCTCCTACTCACCCTCCCAAAAGTACTTTTATTCTCCCATTGGTCAATTTCAAAAATATACTTCTACCCTTGTTTTATGATTTATTTACAAATGAACCAAGGTCTACTTTTTACCTACCACTCCACCTTTACACATGTCACTCCATTATTCATCCTCCAAAAATTACTTTTGGGTCTCTCACCTCTATTTATCAAAATACCAAAGATCAAAGAATGCTTTTTAAGTTTCTTCACAAATGTCATCTTTATCCTCATACAAATAAAAAATATAAAAAGAAATGACATAAATCTCATGTCCATTCTCTTTATTTTTAGGATTGGACCACTTTATCCTAAAAAGTTCTCCAAAAACTCTATAAAGACCCTCATTTTCTAAGAATAATTCATGCTCTCAAGCCCCCATCTCTCAACCTAAAACTCTACCAAAATCTCTACTCATCTATCATCTCCCAACCTTCAACTCTCTCACTCCTCAACTACATCCTTCAACTCTCAAGCTCATCTCTCAAGTAAGTTCATTCAAGAATTCCAAAAGGGACAAGGTGGGTATAGTAATTGTTATTTATTTTTTGAACTTGCATTTTCTTCTTCTATCCATCTCTTTTTTTTCTTTTTAGAAATCTTTAGGATGTAATGAAAAACCCTCATTCATTTCGAGTAGATTGAACCTCAACCTTTGGCATGGAATGCTTGAGGCGATTTGGTCGAAATGATGGAGGTTGAAGCCCTTCTTTACCCACTTTTATCTCATGCATCATAATGTACATCATTCACACACACCACATATGCTTGGCAATGATGAAGAATTGTGTAGCTCTTTTGATGGGGTTAAAATACTAAGTTTCTAGCTAAGCATGCATACATTAAGATTGTGGATCTAAAGAGAACTCCATTAATGGAACTTCTTTAAAATCCTAAACCAATATTCCAAATTCATGTAAAAATGTGATGATTTTATGGGATATCCTCTCCCATAGGATATTCCCCATGTCTACACAAATATTAAATCCTCTTTCAAAGAGGTACATATATACCATGTGCACCCACGCACTTCATGCATCCCATGCATTTTACTTTTTATGCTAATCTTCTTTAAAAATGGTCAAATTTAAAGGTAACCACTATAGGTAGAAAGAATGGGGTGCTTAACACCTTCCCCATTCTCTAACTGAATCCCCTTACCTATATTAGGTAGACCATACCTTTTCCAAGAATGAGAGTCACTAAAATGCCATGAAAAAATGATTTTCAAAAGAATCAATTTGGATGCCCATTCACACCGATTTCCAAAAAAGAATAGTGGTGACTCCAAACAACGTAGCATTGAGGTTCAAAGATGAACATTCTCATGTTTATAGACCCTTTTCACTAAATAGTGAGGATGAGTCCGATTTGTAAATGGGATACTTTTGAGGAATGGAAGTCGCCACTTAGTTTAGGTCTAGGAACCAGAATTAACTCAAACTGGATACGGATCGATCCACGGATCAGAGAGATGGGTAAGGGGTCAGGTTACGGGTTTCGGACGGTATTAGACACCGACCCCGCCCAATCAAAATGATCGGTCTCTACTACAATCCAAAACTAACCTATAGTCAACGGGGGAGACTATGGTCAAGGCTATGGTCCAATTATCATCATCAAATTATATCGGTTTTGACAACC
Organism: Akebia trifoliata; assembly: GCF_017979445.1. Taxonomy (NCBI): domain Eukaryota; kingdom Viridiplantae; phylum Streptophyta; class Magnoliopsida; order Ranunculales; family Lardizabalaceae; genus Akebia; species Akebia trifoliata. The sequence goes on along the minus strand of NC_141388.1, from coordinate 28,174,660 downwards.
GAATCTTACGGCTAAGATCTTCAAATTATTACATAATTATTTCTCAAATTCCACAAAAAATAGAAAAGTTAGAAAAAGCCTTAATTTAGCTATATAATCTAAAATCAATTAAGAAAAATCCACATGCTCATATTTTCCATATTGTCCAAAATAGAAACTCTGAGAATATTCTAAATGGCAAGATTACGAATAGAAACCTGCTAAATTGGGACTTCTAATATTTCCAAATTAGGAATGTGAAATTTCCTAAATTAGAATTCAAGAGATATATGGTGAGCCCTCAAATTAGATGTTTGTAAATTGAATCCTCAGAAAGAAATCAAATTTTCGAATTAGGAAATGCTAAATTGATAGACAGAAATTTTCAAATATAGAAAATGCAAGACCTTCTAAATTGGGAAATGGTTACAACATGAAATTTCTAAAATAGAAATTTATAAATATATGTCATTTCAAAAATAGAAAATTGTGCCATTTTCATATTAGAAAGTTTCAAACATGGATTTTTCAATGATTCGCAAATAATTTCCTTAAAGAAGAATTATATGAACATGAAGTCCCCAAATTAGAAGATTATAGATTCATAATAAATCATCAAATCGAAAATTTATAGAAAACATAAAAGAAAATCCACATTCATCCAATTCTTAAATCGATCAAATGAGCATATGTATTTGTCAATTCTAGAAGTACATTAACCACATGGAATAGTTCTCAACCCATCACCAATTCATAATAAAAATATAATTTCCAACCCAAAAATATTGCAAGGAGCTTGCATATCATCATGAGTCATAAAAATTAAATTCGGGCACCATGATCGTAACATTGTAACAACAAAAATCTCCTAATACTATTAACATGTAAAAATAAAAATGAAAATCAAAAGAAAGAAAAGAGAGACATAACAATATTTCTTTAATCCTATCAATGTGAAAAAATAAATAAAACATAGAAAAGAATGCATAAAAAAATAAAAAATAAAAAAAATTCAAATATTTTCCTAATCATAACTATATGCAGAACTAAATGTAAAGAAACCCATAATCCTATCAATATAAAAAAATGAATAAAATATAAAAAAAAACTAAAAAGACATATATTTTCTTCTTACTATCAATATGTGAAAAAATAAAAAAAATAAAAAAAATAAAAAATGAATGAAGCATAGAAAATACTACATAAAAAAACTATCCTAACCCTATCGATATAAAAAAAAAACATAAAAACCTACATCAAATAAAAAACATACTTCTAGTCCTGCCGCTATAAGAAAATAGAAAAATACATAAAAAGAACTATCAGATCCTATTCGATATGCAAGAATAAATAAAAATAAATAAAAATCGTACAAAACATGTTTCTTTACTCCTACCTGTACATAAAAAGTGAGTTGTGGAAAATGAGAAAAAAAAATTAAATAAAATAACAAAACTTACTTATAGAAAGATGATAGGGGTGAATTCCTTCAGGTGCGATCTTAAGGGCTTGTGAATATCCGCTAAGGAGGATGAAGGCAGTGAGATAGGCGCTCTGGTATACGATATAACGAGGCTGTAGCAGCAGCTTGAAAGGTCCAAATCGATAGACGACTGTACTGTATACAAAGAAAACGATGGCTGAAAGCAGTGGCTGCTAAGGTGCTGATCAAAGATGAAGGCGCAGGCATCCTATAGTTGTTGTAATGGTGGGAAAGGAAGACTAAAACGTCGCAGTAAGGTTGAGTTTGGGAGAGGTTGCCATGTTGTAAGTTATAATGTGGGAGAAAAGAAAGACAACAATGGGGCAATCTAGTTCAACCAAAACGTGGCTGTATTGGGGGTTGTGAAGGAGAAAAAGAAGGGGGCTAAGAAGAAGGCTGAGGACTGATAATTGCAGGTTCTGCAATAAAGATGATGCAGGGAGTAACAAGGATATGTAATGGAGTGGGTGGTGGTAGAACGTGAGGAAGAGGGGGGGATGTTGTAGAGATGTGGTTGCAGTAGGTAGAACATGAGAAAGAGGTTATAAGGGGGCTGCTATGGAGGATTGTTACAGTGGCTGTGTTGAGGACATGGAGAAGGGAGGCTGTTGCAGGTTTAAAAGAGAGATAGAGATGATGGAGATGTGAGTTGTAGCAGTGAGGACGTTGGAGGTGGCTGTAGAGAGTTGTTGCAGTGGTGAAGAGGGCAGCCACATTATAGAAGAGAGCTGCCACCTTGGAGAAGAAGAAGAGGGCTGAGATGGAGGAGAGATTAGAGAGAGAGAGCAGGGAGAGGGACGCTTAGAAGAAGAGACCCCAATAGAGAAGACGTCCTTCTCTATTTATAAAAAACGTTTTAATTTTTTTTATTTTTTTAACATCTTCCTTTTTTTTCTATTTATTTTATTTCCTCTCTATTTTCAAACGTTTCTTTTAGAAGAATGGGGAGTAACATTCCCACGCTACTCGTACTACTATAGTCTCGAGTTGTGATTGGTTGATTCTAACTTTGATTAAAAAAATTTATTTTGAATTTTATTGGTTTAAATTTGTCTTGAATTTTATTGGTTTAAATTTGATGTCAATTTTTAGTTTGAGTTTTAATCGGTCATTTGAATTTTTGTCTATCGATTTGAATTTGTGGTTGAATTTCACTTTCAATTTAATTAGTCGGCGGGAGTCTGATTTCAATTTTAATTTGTTCGTCGATTTTATTTTGATTTCGATTTGGATTTAATTTCTAATTTTAATTGTTTGATTTTTAATTAGATTATATTTTAATTGTTTAATTTTGAATTAGATTTTAAGTTTTAATTGTTTAATTTGTAATTTGAGTTTGATTTTTATTAAATTAGATTTTAAATTCGATTTCGATTTTTTTAATCATTTTCCTAAGGATCATGATCTCTAAGTTGAATTTGGAAATCGATGGGCATTTCGGTCATTTTTATGACTTTTCCTAAATTTCTCTTTTTTTGTCGATTTGGGTCTCGTTAGACTTGAAATTGCAATAGAGGTATTTTCGAAGTTTTTTGGAGGTCTGAAATTTATGAGCGGTATTTTCATCATTTTGTTGATTTTTGCGGATTTTTACAAATTCTGGCATGAGGCTTCTTTCAGTTCAAACGTGATTATTTCTATGTTTCAAAATTGCATTTTCCTAGTGTAGCGAGGTCTCTAAGTTATCAAACTGTGTATTAAACCTAAAGTATACGTGCTTGCTAAATCGGGTGTAAGGTGTAGCGATCCTAAGCATGCGTAAATTTCTATGTTGAGTCGTAATGAGTAGGGGAGATGAAAATAGTGGAAATGGATGGAATCAGGGATAATACTCACTAGCCTTCGAGTTCTTCACGCTCATCATTAGAAATTAACGGTAATCGGGTGACGAATTGTCGAATTAGACAGATGCGAAAATGAGGTGTCTACAGGTATCAAAGCCTTAAAAGTTCTTGGAACCAATTCATTCAAGCTTCTTTCCTGTTTCTCTACAAGCTCTTCTCTTTCATTGTTCTCCATGGATAACCAAATTGTTCTGGCACCTCCCACACCCTTGCCTTTCTCATTTTCATCTATGACAAGCATGCTATCTATTAAACTAAACTCCACCGATAACGTCTATGGAAAAATCAATTTATTCCTCTTCTTAGAAGCCAGAACTTCTTGGCTATAGGCTACATTGATGGTGCAACCATTCCTTCCTTACCCACCATCACTCAATTAGATGGCATTGTAGCTTGCAATCCTGAATATCAAAAATGGAAATTAATTGATCAATTTTTCACTAGTCTCATTAACTCCTTCCTCTTTGAAGAAACAATGAGTAAAATCATGGGACTCATTTTCCTACAAGTAAAAACTATAGAATTAGAATTTCGAGAGGAACTCCAACATTTAAAAAAAGGTACAACATCTATTTCAAAACACTCAAGAAAATGCAAATCAGTTTGTGATCAACTTTTAGTCATTGGAATTCTTGTTCTAGATGTGGACAAGGTCTTTTTCCTCTTGAGAGATCTAGGTTAAGACTATCAGACTTTTGTGTAACACCCCAAATTTTTTAATTCGTATCTCGAGGAAAATAAATAGTGGAATTTTAAGAAAATCTAGAAAGTGGGACTTATGGTAAAACTGTAGGACCTTGTTCTGATCATTTTTAATGCAATCTGACCTCACCATTAGATTCAAAATGATCGAAAAACATAGTTTAGCCTGTAAGCACGCTCAAATGCGAGTCCGAATATAAAAGTTGTAAAATCCTCGATTATCGGGTCGGACCAGACTAAAACAGTGACTTTTTGTTAGAGGAATAATTTTTAAAATTTGATCATACCATTGGGTTCATAACGAAAAATTATTCAACATGAACTATTTATTTGTCATTTTTGGAGATCAGGAAGTTGAATTATCGCCAAAAACGAAAACGACATCAAGTTTAGGGGTCACGTCAGGCCAAAAATGTAAATTTTTGATGGAGACATAATTTATAAAAATTGACTATACCATTAGATCCGGAACGAAAAATTAAGCAAAATAGAGTATTCGTTTGTCAGATTTGGAGTCCGAATGATCAAGTTATCGACGATCCAAACAATTGACAAAATACCAATTTCGTCCCAACTTTTATATAAAAAAAAAAAATTTTAATTTTTTTTTAAACCTATCTTCCCCAACGCGTCATATGGCCGAGACATATAAAACGAAAAATTTGATTTTCCTCCGATTCTTCCACCTCAGATCTCTCACAAATGGCTCGCCGTCGACGATCGACGCAGAAGGGAGAAATGTCCGCAGCTACGTTCTCTACAAAACCCACTCAACCTTTCTTCGTTTCACTTTCTATTTCATCCGATATCGTCAAAAATCAGCCGTATTTGGATACAAAAATTTTGAAACTTTGACCTCGGATTTCGTCCGTTTCGAGGTCAAATCGCTTTCCGACGCAGAAGGGAGAAACGTCCGCAGCCTCATTCTCTACATAACTCAACCAAGTTCCTTCCGTTTTCTCGTCTTTTTCACCCCGTATAGTCAAAAATCAGCCGTATTTTTATACGGAGATTTTCGTAACTTCGACCTCGGTTTTCATCGATTTCGGGGTCAAACCACCTTTCGCCGTAGAAGGGAGAAGAGACGAGCACGTCGAGCTCTTCGAAACCACCGGGTCGGTTTCAAAAATCAGTCGCTTCGAAGTTCGGTCCGCCTCGATTTTCTCGCCGATCGCCTCGATTTCCGCGCACACGCTTTGATCCTTTCGCCTAGACATTGTAAGGAACTCTCAATTTCTATTAGTAATCTAGATTGTGAAAATTGCATTTAGGATTTTATTGGAAAAATTTGGATGTATTTTCGAAATATAGAATTCTTTGTTTATTTCAAAATTCACGCCAGAAATTGAATGTTTGATATGTTTAATTGTATTTTTAACAAATTATACGTGGGTAGAGTATTTTAACGGGTTATTGCCATAAATTGGGTCTTGTGCACTGCTCGGACCCCGTTTTGATATGAAATTTGTATTTTTTTTTCAATATTATTGATAGAAATAAATTCTATGGTTGAAAAATGTGATTTAATATTCAATGAACTCATATTGAGTTGATGAATATCAGAAAATGGATATTTTATGAAGAGATTGAAAACTGTAAAAGTCGAAAAAAGGGAAAAAGGGTATGAAACGGTAAAATGTCAGAGTCAAACCCGAGGGGTGATATCTGGATTTCACGTTGTTGTGTTGTATGCAGGTTGGTGAACGGATATCCAGGGATAATGTTACTGGTTGCATGTTTATTTACTTTCTGTTAGCGCGAGGCGCTCTGTTATGTTATTTATTTTAGGCCGGGTGGCCACACTTGCATGGTAGGAAACTGGATATCTATTCTCAACCTTGTATTGTTAATTTTTCTTTTGTTTTCAAATGAAAATAATATATATAAGTAGCTATTTTGTGAGCTGTTAAAGAGTTTGTGAATGCCTGAAGGGATAGTGCATCATATCATCCGGAGTGGTGTACTATCCTAGGATGTACGGTAGGGACCACCAAACTCATACGTGGTATGGGACGCGTATGAGAGTGGAGTCACAACTGGAATCCGGGTTTATTCCTCTCTATCTTTACCAGTGAACTTGTAATGTAAAGGTGGTCGTATACGAATGGTTTGTATCTTTGGGAATCACATGTACGCCTGATAGGCATAGACGAAGATGATTAGTCAGTGATCACTAACAATCTATAGTAGTCGAACGTTCTGACACATCGAAAAGAGACCCATTGCTTACGGTCACGTCAAACGGCCAGCCTGAGCCGGATAAATGGTCAACCAAACGTGGTAAGGGCAGCGACCGGCTACAAAATCAGGAACTAAAAGCCAGAAAGGAATTGTAACATCATGTCCCGACTGGGAGCGATCCAGTCGTGAATCCCAACTCTCTAATTCCAATACTCCACCATCGTGTATTATGTATCTGTTGCTTATTTTGATATATAAAATGAAATGCATGTTTATTGTTTCCATTTGATCAATTAGATTTGTATGAAAAGAGAATGTTATAGTGAGTACTGCTGATCGATGTAATGTGAGTTTTAAAATGTTTAGTTGCTCATCCCTGGTTATATGTACCAGTTAATCGTAGTTTTCTTCTGTAAAATTTTGTTTATTTTAAAATGATTCAGTATGTTTATTCGTTCATGTTAGGAGAGGTTATTGGCAGAAATTGTTGCTTCCTTACTGGGTAACCATTGTTACTCACCCTTTCATCCTCCATTTTTTAGTTTCAGATCCGAAGCTTAGCGAGGCAGGAGTAGAACATGAGTGAGAATCATCTGGTGGGTCAGATAGACAGCCAGAGTCCGTCACCTGGTAAGTATTGGAGTTATACTCCATTTGTCTAGGAGTATTATAGATTTGTATTGAGCGTTAGGACTCTTGTTAGAGTGAGAAAATTTTGTATAATCCCGTAAATTTTCTTCTTCCGCACTCTGATAATTCGTACGTTATTAGACGTGTATAAGCTTCCGCTAGTATTATATTTTGCATATGTATGCAGGATTGTATGTCGTTTATCAGGTGCAGGTTGAACGCCTTGGAATGCTAACATAAACAGAGGAGACCATGCCGAAATTTCGAGGTGCCATTTAGTACCTCGAGATCTGACATGGGGATTTGTGTTAGCGTTCGGCGGGGCGCCACATTTTGTCACCTCTATCTTAGCGCAAAATTTGCAATGGAAGACTTGGGACCTCTTCAGTGTTCTCTAGGGGTAGAAGTTGTTAGACCTATGTAACATGTGGCCTCATTGACCTTGGTCAAATTGACCTTCACGGTTTTGTTTCCAAATCGCTCAAGGATTCTATAAAATAATAGAATATTAATATTATTGGAAACCCAATATAATTAGAACTCTATATTCGTTAATGATTAGTAAGAGACCTTGATGGATAGGAAACCTACTAAAAGAATGATGCTAGGCCCTCAACATTCATTGATAAGTGGGGATCGACTAACTCATAATGAGTATATTGAACACATAAAGATTTGTGGAGAAACAACAAAATAAGATAAGTGATATCCATAAATCACTAACCCAATCGATTCACATAGAGTGAAAGAGGAAGGTGAGTCTAGCAATAAAATGGATCAAATTTGATTGTGATTTCGAATGCTACGAGGAACATGGACTGAAGTATGCACCTCAAAACACATTGAATCAAAGATTAAATTGCGATGGTACAAAGTATGTAACATACCCTATTTTAATTTAACATAAATATGTATGTTTGAGATATGCGTTGATTAGATTTTATTAGGATAATGAAAGTCATGTTGAAAATGATTGGATGTTTAGATTTTTACAACAGGTGGTATTAGAGCATAGTTTTTAAATCTCCATATCTTGGTTACCGTGGATAAAAGATTTCCATAAAATTCTTATGCCAATTTCTTGGTCTCATCATATGACCATGATTGTTGAATTTTCATATATGTGTGTGATTTAAATATTTTATATTTTGAATTTCTGATTTTATAAAGGTTCAATTGATACATGAAATTTTTGTTCACGTATATTCAAATCGTTTTTGGAATTTCCAATTTTTTGTATAAAAAATTGGTATTAAGGCATTTTTGTTTTGAATAAAAGATCAGTATTAAGGTATTTTTATTTTATATACACCATTGGTAATTTTGGGGATTTTGATTTTCATATATTGCAGTTTATATATATTCAATCAGTAATTAGATTTTCTGAATATACATATATATTCAAATCAGATTGCTGATATATATATAAAAATTCAGTTTTTCTGATTTATAAATATATATTCAAATTTCAGAATTTTTTATTTACCAAAGTAGATTAAACTTCAATTTTTTTTTTCTTTTTTTACATGTATGATTAAATTCCATATTTCCGATTTATACACTTGTATCCAATTTTAGAATTTTGGTTTGCACGTGTATACCCAATTTCAAAACTTTTGTTTTGCACGTGTATATTCAATTTCAGATTTTGATTTACCAATATATATTAAATTTTAGATTTCTGATTTATATATATATATATATATATATATGTAATTCAGATTTCGGTTTGTATTCAAATTTTAGATTTTGGTTTATTAATGAATATTCAATTTCAAGTTTCGATTGACCAATGTATGTTAAACTCTAGATTTCTGATTTATACATTGTTAATTCCATATTTTGTCAATTACAAGACATATGTTGAGTGTAGGATTGATTTACCACTAAAGACTACTAAAGACTCCGGTAAAGCTGCTCAACTGCACATACCTCGACGAAAACCTCAAATATGTGTACAAGAAGTTCAAAAGGTAATGAGACCACCCAAGACCCTTTCCCAACATATAGATTAGTGGTAGGTCGACCCGTAGTGATTAGGAAAACCTGTTCTTTGACCCGCTCTCTCATCGAACTTTTTAAGAATCGAAAATGATTATAGAAGGTACATTAAAGATTTGACCACCCTAAATCTATTTTCTGTCTTTGATGAGTTATAAATAGAATGATATAGGTAATATCTAGCACACCTTCGAATCGTTTCGGCACCGGCCTTCCTGAAATTTTTATTTGACCGAAAAAGTAAAAATGGTATTTCGAGAATTGAAAATGGTCACAAATGGGATATTAGAGAGTAGCCCACTCTAAACCCATTTTATGTCGTTGGTGCTTTACAGGTGGCATTATAAATGTAATATCTAGCACACCTTCGAACCGTTTCGGTACTAGCCTTCCCGAAAGAAAAAGGTAAAAGGGTATTTTGATAATTTCACTTATTTATTCTATGATCTAACCATTGTTGGCAGTTTGGAGATGTTCTACATAGTAAGATCTTTCATCTTCCCGAACGACATGCAAAACGGACTTACTGTTGGAAAGTTATGGCCAAAATACCCACTAATGGTATTTTTGTAATTTTCACGGTGGCACTGTTCATCAAGCACTGTGGAATCGGCAACAACTGCCATTTGGGCACGGTGGGACACCTTTGGAGCACGATTCCACTATGAGAGCCGTCGGAGTTTCGAAAATGACTTTAAAAAGGTATTTTCGGCTCATTTCTCACTTGTTTTTGATCCCTAGAGAATTTGTGCTCTCTCCTCTCTCATCTGGAGAGCTTTCTCTACACTTCGGAAGATTTAAACCTTAATTGAAACTTCATTCAACTTATGCATTTCCTTTGGATCAAATCCTAGAGAAGATTATCTCTCCTCTCTTCAAATTTTGAGAGTCTTCTCTATTCTCATGAGAGCCTAACTTAGGTAAATCCCTTCAACCTTCCTAGACTTTTCACTTGATCCCTCTCCAACCATCAAACCTCACCTTGCACACACATTGGTACATTCATGGAGCAATGAGCAAAAGAATATAATGGTAAGAGTAATCACAAGGAGTCGACAAACTTGAGAGCTTGATTGGAAGATCCAACCGTCGAGACGTACTTATGAGCTTAAGGACTCGAAGAACTCAAGATCTCTATTGGCGAACCCTATAGAGTTGAGTGAGTCTTTGATTTTTCTTTTAGTTTTAAAAATATATGTATTTGGCTACTTGGTTCAGCCCTAAAAACCAAGCTCTTATTATAATCGAAGATTTTTGACAAGAGTAGTGGTTCGTAAGTTTCCAAGGAACAAAACTCAAAATTTTGAGAGGATGCGTTCTCTCGATCTTAATGTTTTAGAATTTAACCTAGGTATAAAAATTTTATGTAAAAGGTTCGAGGTGAACCATAAACCTATTTGATAGTGAACACTAAGTTCCTAGGTAGGAACCTTAGGAGTGGATGTAGGCACCTTGCCGAATTATTATAAAATTCTTGTCTCATGCTTGTGAAAATGCATCTATCAATTTATACTTAGATGAATGCATGTTATGAACACTATACTATGTGTGTCATGCCATGAATATTTAGATTCTATGTGAACTTCAATTGCATTTTAAACTAGAGATTAGCCGTGAGAATGGACGTTGGCATATTGCCGATCCATTAGATGTCTTATGTGTTGTGCATATTTTCATAATGCCGCAATTTACACTTGAATGTTTTGAATGTCATGAAATGCCATAAATGTCGAATAGGTAAATAGTATTTGAATGTGCCATTGAATGACATGGTTAAATGAATGTCGAAATTTCAAATGTATTTTCATTAAATACAAATTAGAGACATAAGTACAACATCAAGGCTAGGTGAATGACTTAGAACACATAATCAAATTATCAATCTAAGTTAAAATTGGATAAATCGAAAGAAATTTTAATTATCCTATTCACCCCCTCTAGGACTAGATATGGTACGAAGCACATATTTTCAATTGGTATCAAAACGGGTTACTCTTGATAGGCTTAACATCTTAGAGTTGATCTTAAGACTTTGAACCATGTCTAAGTCCAACAATAGTCATCCTCTAGACCTCCATCTATTCATCAATTTAATTATGTATATTGATAAATTAGGATGATGATCTTCATCACTTCCCTTGAATTTTGATTTTTGGGTCTTAGTAGAGGAATAGAATGAGCCACCCAAATAATTAGAAACCGATAATTACCATAATAAGAGAATACTAAATTCTATACACGGTGGCATTGTCCCAAGTGAGCTCAAACATATTGACACATAACTGTTGGCTAAACAAGCTTGGCTTCCTTAGAAACCTATGCTTTCAAAACTTCAAACTTTAAATGTTAACAAATTGTTTTGAGAACATTAGGATAGATTAAAAAAAATTTATTTGAGAACTTTATGCAAAACTTAGAGACTGTTGTATCTCCATGTACTTCTTAGGATAGCTTGTGTGGCGCTCCGCCGAACGCTAACACAAATCCCCATGTCAGATTTCAAGGTACGAGGTGGCACCTCGAAATTTCGGCATGGTCTCCTCTGTTTATGTTAGCATTCCAAGGCGATTCAACCTGCACCTGATAAACGACATACAATCCTGCATATAACAAACAAAATATAATACTAGCGGAAGCCTATATACGTCTAATAATGTCCGATAGATCAGAGTGCGGAAGAAGAAAAATTATATACAGGATTATACAAAATTCCTCACTCTAACATAATTCCTAACACTCAAGACAGAATTCATAACACTACCTGGAGAAACTGACACCACTAGCGGGTATAGCCCTAATACTTACCAGGTGACGGACTCTGGTTGTCTATCTGACCAACCAGATGATCCTCGCTCTTATTCTACACTTGTTTCGCCAAGCTTCAGATCTGAAACTAAAAAATGGAGAAGGAAAGGGTGAGTAACAATGGTTTCCCAGTAAGGAAGCAACAATTTCTGCCAATAACCTCTCCTAACATGAACGAATAAACATACTGAATCATTTTAAAATAAACAAAGTTTTACAAAAGAAAACTACGATTAACTGGTACATATAGCCAGGGATGAGCAACTAAACATTTTAAAACTCATATTACATCGATCAGCAGTACTCACTATAACATTCTCTTTTTATACAATTCTAATTGATCAAATGGAAACAATAAACATGCATTTCAATTTATATATCAAAATAAGCAACCGATACATAATACACAATGGTGGAGTATTGGAATTAGAGAGTTGGGATTCACGACTGGATCGCTCTCAGTCGGGACATGATGTTACAATTCCTTTCTGGCTTTTAGTTCCTGATTTTGTGGCCGGTCGCTGCACTTACCACGTTTGGTTGACCATTTATCCGGCTCAGGCTGGCCGTTTGACGTGACCGTAAGCAATGGGTCTCTTTTCGATGTGTCAGAACGTTCGACTACTATAGATTGTTAGTGATCACTGACTAATCATCTTCGTCTATGCCTATCAGGCGTACATGTGATTCCCAAAGATACAAACCATTCGTATACGACCACCTTTACATTACAAGTTCACTGGTAAAGATAGAGAGGAATAAACCCGGATTCCAGTTGTGACTCCACTCTCATACGCGTCCCATACCACGTATGAGTTTGGTGGTCCCTACCGTACATCCCAGGATAGTACACCACTCCGGATGATATGATGCACTATCCCTTTAGGCATTCACAAACTCTTTAACAGCTCACAAAATAGCTACTTATATATATTATTTTCATTTGAAAACAAAAGAGAAATTAACAATACAAGTTTGAGAATAGATATCCAGTTTCCTACCATGCAAGTGTGGCCACCCGGCCTAAAATAAATAACATAACAGAGCGCCTCGCGCTAACAGAAAGTAAATAAACATGCAACCAGTAACATTATCCCTGGATATCCGTTCACCAACCTGCATACAACACAACAACGTAAAATGCAGACATCACCCCTCGGGTGTGACTCTGACATTTTACCGTTTCATACCCTTTTTCCCTTTTTTTGACTTTTACAGTTTTCAATCTCTTCATAAAATATCCATTTTCTGATATTCATCAACTCAATATGAGTTCATTGAATATTAAATCACATTTTTCAACCATAGAATTTATTTCTATCAATAATATTGAAAAAAAAATACAAATTTCATATCAAAACGGGGTCCGAGCAGTGCACAAGACCCAATTTATGGCAATAACCCGTTAAAACACCTTACCCACGTATAATTTATTAAAAATACAATTAAACATATCAAACATGCAATTTCTGGCGTGAATTTTTGAAATAACAAAATAATTCTATATTTTAAAAATACATCCAAATTTTTTGATAAAATCCTAAATGCAATTTTCACAATCTATGATTACTAATAGAAATTGAGAGTTCCTTACAATCTCTAGGCGAAAGGATCAAAGCGTGTGCGCGAAAATCGAGGCGATCGGCACTGAAATCGAGACGGACTGAACTTCGAAGCGGCTGATTTTTGAAATCGACCTGGTGGTTTTGAAGATCTCGATGTGCTCGTCTCTTCTCCCTTCTACGACGAAAGGCAGTTTGACCCCGAAACCGATGAAAATCGAGGTCGAAGTTACGAAAATCTCCGTATAAAAATACGGCTGATTTTTGACTATACGGGGTGAAAAATACGAGAAAACGGAAGGAATTTAGTTGGGTTATGTAGAGAATGAGGCTGCGGACGTTTCTCCCTTCTGCGTCGAAAGACGGTTTGACCCCGAAACGGACGAAATCCGAGGTCAAAGTTTCGAAATTTCCGTGTCCAAATACGGCTGATTTTTGACGATATTGGATGAAATAGAAAGTGAAACGAAGAAAGGTTGGGTGGGTTTTGTAGAGAACGTAGCTGTGGACCTTTTTCTCTTCTGCGGCGATCGTCGAAAATGGACCATTTGCGAGAGATCTGAAGTGGAAAAATCGGAGGAAAAACAAATTTCTTTTTTTTTTTCGCACTGTTTGGACGAGTGGGGAAGATGAGAGAAAAAAAAATTTTAAAAATATTATTTAAATAAAATGTGGGACGAATTCGGTATTTTGTCAATTGTTTCGATCGATGATAATTTGATCATCCGGATTCCAAAACTGACGAATGAATACTCTATTTCGCCTAATTTTTCGTTCCGGATCTAATGGCGTAGTCAATTTCTATAAATTTTATCTCTAACAAAAATTTACATTTTTGGCCTGAGGTGACTCCTAAACTTGATGTCGTTTTCGTTTTTGGCGATAATTCGACTTCCTGATCTCCAAAAATGACAAATAAATAGTCTATGTTGAATAATTTTTTGTTATGAACCCAATGGTATGATCGAATTTTAAAAATTATTCCTCTAACAAAAAGTCACTGTTTTAGCTTGGTCCGACCCGATAATCGAGGATTTTGCAACTTTTATATTTGGAGTCGCATTTGAACGTGCTTATAGGCTAAACTATGTTTTTCGATCATTTTGAATCTAATGGTGAGGTCAGATTCCATTAAAAATGATCAGAACAAGGTCGCACAGTTTTACCCTAAGTCCCATTTTCAAGATTTTCTTAAAATTCCACTATTTATTTCCTCGAGATACGAATTAAAAATTTGGGGTGTTACAGCTTGTTTCGGAAGGAAAAATTTACACAAAAATTCTTAGGTCCCTTCTTTAGAGGTTTGCTCCCATTGTGACCTCGAATGTAGTTCCGAGATATGAACTATGAGTGTTTAAGAACTAATTCTTGAAGGTCCTCCCCAAAAGGGGTAGACAATGGTCCTGATTCTCTTTTTCAAAACCATCATCTAAATAGGTAAATTCCATGACATCTCTTTCCTTCTCACAAGCTTATAGTAAAACTATCGTTGAGGAAAATAATGAGAGTGACCTAGATGTTGAGGACATGATTTTGATAGGGACAAATTTTGTCCACATGAAGAGATTATCACATAGCTTCAGTAAAATGAGTTATCTTGATACTGAAAGGCAATCCATTGGTAAATCTCCATATATGTCAAAATATGATCCTGAATGCTATCGCTGTGGAGGAATTGGCCATTTTACAACATTTTATTTCTCGTAGCCTAGAACAATTGATTTCCAAATATTTAGGTTCAACGGAACAATTGCTACGTGGGTTGTCAGAGGGTGTTGAACAAACATCTTCAAATTTTGAAGACTGTAACACCTCAAGATCCATATGGTATCCACCACGATTTCTATCCCTTTTGTGGATGAAGTTGAGGATGAAAAAACATTGATAAATTAATCTTCTCCTCAAATAGCCTCTTTTTCTGATGAGAAGAATGAGGAAGGCACTGGCAACTTCTCTAGATAAATTGGTAACATTAAAATTGAAAACAAAACCATTTACTCCAGAACCTTCCTAATCTCTATTGGTATATCTTCAGTGGTAGAGTAAAAGTTGCATAGGTCAGGATAGCTCCTTCACAGAAAGTTGAATCATCTGTACAGTAAGAAGGGTCATTTATGTCCAAGGAAGTGATGAATTCTTCATCTCCTAAAGTGGACAATTTTGTAAACGACTTATTCAAGATCAAGATCACCAAAGGAAGTAGATCCCCACTTAAAACTCACCAAAGAAGGAGAAATCTGAGTTTTATAGTTAAATTCTTTCTCCTCCTAAAATAAATCTCTTATCCCAAAAATCAATTTTAAACTAAAAAGTTAAATTTAGGGATAACCAGTACCTCGTGATTTACACCTAAGGTGAGAAATTTCACGCAATGATAATTGGATAATGGTCACTCCAAACACATGACCAGTAACCTCACCCAGTTCAATCACTTGGTAGAGTTTAATGAAGTCTCTATCATCTTTGGTGATAGTTGTATTACTTGGATTGTTGGGTGTGGCACGGTCAGTGGATCAGGGATGCCCAAGGTTGAAATTGTCATCTGTGTGGATGTATTGAAATATAACCTCCTTAGCATATCTCAAATGTGCGATAGAGAAAAATTGGTGAGTTTGAATCACAAGGTGTGTTAGATCTCAGATATTAAAGGAAAATTGATCATAAGAGGTTTCTGTACATCTGATGACTGTTATGTTATCGAAGACATCGAAAAATCCATAATTGTATGTGTGAGTAATATGGCTCAAGTTGACGAGGTCCAGGTATGGCTTCAACATTGTGACCATGTTCACTACATGAATTTGTCATGATATGCTTCAAAAAGCATTAGTCCAAGGGTAGCCCAAACTGGGAAATAAAGCTAGAAATATCTGTGGGAAGTGCCATATTGGTAAACAAGTTCATAGTACCCACAAAAAGATAAACATTCTAGCTACCTCAAATCTTCTAGAACTATTTTACATAGATCTTGTGGATTCCAAAAGAGTTTAAATTATAAGAGGTAAGAAACATTTTTTTGTAGTGGTAGATGACCACTCCAGATTCTATTTTGGTTGCATTCTTATAAAACAAAATAGGTACATTTGATGGTTTCAAGAACATCATTAAGCAACTTCAAACAAAAATTAGAGTTTGTTGTTGGATAGATCTGAAATGATCATTGTGGAGAGTTTGAGAAAAGTTAGTCCACTTAATTCTGTGATAATTACATGTTCTGACAAAAATTCTCAACTCTATAGATCCCTTAAAATTATAGAGTTGCTGAGAAGATCAACTCTATTCTGCAGGAAATGGCTTGTTATGCTTCATAGTAAGATTTTTGAGCCAAGGTTGTAAACACTGTCTGATGCCTTATTCCTTTGTATATCTTAGTGTAGGTTTGATCAACAACCGATGAACTGTGAAATAGTTTTTTTTTTCCCAATGTCAAGTTTATCAAGGTCTTTAATAATAAATATTATACTTTTTAGAAACCATGAAAACCTGGAAAATATTGACTTGAGAAATGACAAGGTTATATGTTGATATATTCATAGTAGTCTTTTTCTAGTCCCCAATCAAAGAACTTACTCCATTCAATAGTCCATCAATATTGTGGTTGATGATCAACCAATAAAGGACATATGTTCTACTTATTTGATGATAAATGATGACGAAGTATTTTCGATCTCTTTCCCGTCATCATTCCTATCTCTCGTGTCAAAACATCAATGCTATTAGAGACATTCATTTTTTATTCTAAAAACTCACAAGTTGATCCAAATTGGTAAATTTGAGTGAGTAGTAGGTGTTATTCTTCCAAAAGTATGTTCCATTATTTGAATAAGTTCCTTTAGAAAAATTTGGGATCATAGACCCATATTTGTTCTAAAATAGACTCATTCGATGATTGAAAAGAGTTTTTGCTTCCTGACATTAAACTTGGTTTGAGTTTGAGACTCTCGAGTATGTGTACTTTTATTGGTATATCCGAGGTTCAGACCTTATTTTTGTGAATTTCTTCTTTTTAGAAATTTTCACACTATTGTAGTCAGTGTAGCCACGTTGTCCAGAGAAATCCATCTCATTTCAAGATCATGTTGTTTATTGGTAAAATTAGATACATGTATCCTCATACTGTTCTTAAAATGAGACCATTTAAGGATGATGGTGTCTTATTACTTCCCGTCAACCATTGCCCAGGTAAACATACACATGTTGGTCAATCTTTGACTATTGGTTTTTGCACCAACCTTGTAAATCTTGAGTGAAAATAGGTTTTTGTGTATTTATTGGTATATTTGAAGATTTCAAGCCTCTTTGCTCCGGGTCAAAAATTGATTGAATGCTCGTGTGCACCATGGAACTCCGTTGGTCCCCCAAATTTGAGCCAAAATTGATAAATATTTGAGTACTTAGACTCATTATTTGTATTCATAGAAAAACTCGAGGTTTTGACCTCTTTGTGTGTAAGCACATGCTTCCGGGCTATGTCGGTAAGAAAATTCACCGTCGTTTGAACATTCTAAAACTTTTGGCAACTGGTATATTTGGGTTCCTAGACCCTTCACAAGTTAGTTCTTGTGCCATTGTCGTCTTTATTGGCTAATTTTTTACTAATTTTCTCTTTTTAAAAATTTTGAACAAATCCTGTCGAGGCACATTTTGGTAAAATTTTATTTAGATTTATCGAAAAAGAGTTGGGGAGGCGTACCAAGCCTTTTTCTCTAAGTAAGCACCTTGGGGAACTCAAAAAAAATTTTGAATACTTTTTTCTCTCCACGGTTGGACCATGCCCAAGCATGGCGGATCACGATGGAACCATACTACAGTCACGGTGGGACTGTGCCAGTACTTTCATTGTGATTTGCATCATTTTTTATCCCCTAATGTGTTTTGTTTGCCTCTTGGACTCCCAAACTTGATTCTTCTACATTTATTTCTTATATTTAAAATTATTTGGTGAGCATAATGACCAAATGTGGTCACGTGGCACAATTCATATGATGTTTTAGTTGCCTCGTGTGAGTATTCATATTGTTATTTTTTTAAATCTTGTCTCACATTTATCATGCTACAATTACTATGCTTTTATTTGCATATTTTATTATTTTGTTAGCATGTTATGCCAATGTTTCAATAGTTAAATTATTTTGGCTTTTTTTTTTTCTCACAGTTGTTCCTTTATAGTAAAATCTTTTACAACATTTTCGTGTGCAATGGATGGATTATTTGGATATAATTTATTTTGTACATGCTCATTTGCATGTTCTAACACTGTTTTATTTAGTTATATATTTTCTATGTCATTTATCATGCTAAGCCCATGCTTAATAGTTATACTATATTTGGCATGTCTATATGTACTTCCGTCATATATCTCATTTTGATAATCATATTAATTGCGTGCATGTATCTTATATTCCCCTGTACTTATTAATATATATTTTGTATCGACATTGGGTTGATTATGCCTTTTGTCAAATACTGACAAAAAGGGGGAGAATGTTGTTTCCACCCGTGTGTACTATCTCAATTGACTTTTACAAGTAAAACATTTAGGGGGAGAAATACCAAAGGGGGAGTGAAGTAGTTATAATCTTAGGTTTTTATTTTTAAATACTTTTGTAAGATTTTAATCGAGTGTAAGTCGTGTTGGTCATTCTGAGAATGTTTCGTAGTCTTTTTAGTCTATTTTAGGGTTTTGTCCGTAATTGACAATGTGGGAGATTGTTAATTCCATATTTTGTTAATTATAAGACATATGTTGAGTATATGATCGATTTACCATTAAAGACTACTAAAGACTCCGGTAAAACTGCTCAACCGCACGTGCTTTGATAAAAACCTCCAGTGTATATACAAGAAACCCAAAAGGTAATGAGACTACCCAAAACCCTTTCCCAACATTTAGATGAGTGATAGGTCGACTTGTAGTGATTAGGAAAATCGGTTCTTCGCCCGCTCTCTCATCGGATTATTTAGGAATCGAAAATGGTTACATAGGGGACATTAAAGATTTAACCACCCTAAATCTATTTTCTGTCTTTGATGCTTTATAGGTGGAATGACATAGGTAATATCTAGCACACCTTCGAACTGTTTTGGCACCGACCTTCCTAAAAGCTTGATTTGACCGAAAAAGATAAAAAGGGTATTTCGGGAATTGAAAATGGTCACAAGGGGGACATTAGAGAGTTGACCACCCTAAATCCATTTTCTGTCATTGGTGCTTTATAGGTGGTATTATAAAGGTAATATCTAGCACACCTTCGAACCGTTTCGACACCGACCTTCCCGAAAACTTGATTTGACCCAAAAAGGTAAAAAGGGTATTTTGATAATTTTACCTATTTATTCTATGATCTAAACATTGCTGGTAGTTTAGAGATGTTCAACATAGTAAGATCTTCCATCTTCTCGAATGATATGGGAAACAGACTTACCATTTGAATGTTATGGCCAAAATACCCCCCAATGGCATTTCTATAATTTTCACGGTGGCACTATTCATCAAGCACTGTGGAACCGAAAGTAACTGTCATTTGGGCACAATGGGATACCTTTGGAGCACGGTTCCACCATGAAAGCCGTTGGAGCTTCGAAAATGACCTTAAAAAGGTATTTTTGGCTCATTTCTCACTTGGATTTGATTCTTAAAGAATTTGTACCCTCCTCTCTCCCATCTAGAGAGTTTTCTCTACACTTTGGAAGGTTCAAACCTTAGTTGAAACTCTATTCAACTTATGCCTTTCCTTTGAATCAAATCCTAGAGAAGATTGTCTCTCCTCTCTTCACATTTTGAGAGTCTTCTCTATTCTCATGAGAACCTAACTTAGGTGAACCCCTTCAACCTTCTTAGACTTTTCACTTGATCCCTTTCCAACCATCAAACCTCACCTTACACACACATTGGTACATTCGCGGAGCAAGGAGGAAAAGAAGATGATGGTAGTAGTAATCACAAGGATTCGACGAACTTGAGAACTTGATTGGAAGATCCAACCGTCGAGATGTACTTGTGAACTCAAGGACTCGAAGAACTCAAGATCTCTATTGGAGAACCTTATAGAGTTGAGTGAGTCTTTGATTTTACTCTTAGGTTTAAACATATGTATGTGGTTACTTGGTTCAGCTCTAAAATACCAAGCTCTTATTAGAATTGTGGCGCCCCGCCGAACACTAACACAATTCCCCATGTCAGATCTCGAGGTAGTAGGTGGCACCTCGAAATTTCGGCATGGTCTCCTCTGTTTATGTTAGCATTCCAAGGCGTTCAACCTGCACCTGATAGACGACATACAATCCTGCATATAAACAAACAAAATAGAATACTAGCGGAAGCCTATATACATCAAATAATATACGGTATATCAGAGTGCGGAAGAAGAAATTTACGGGATTATACAAAAATTTCTCATTCTAACAGGAGTCCTAACGCTCAATACAAATCTATAATACTCCTAGACAAATCGACCCACTAGGGGGTGTAGCCCCAATACTCACCAGGTAACGAACTCTGGTTGTCTATCTGACCGACCAGATGATCTTCACTCGTGCTCTATACCTGCCTCGTCAAACTCTGAATCTGAGACTAAAAAATGGAGAAGGAAAGGGTGAGTAACAATGGTTACCCAGTAAGGAAGCAACAATTTCTGTCAATAACCTCTCCTAACATGAAAGAATAAACATACTAAATCATTTTAAAATAAACAAAATTTTACAAAAGAAACTACGATTAACTGGTACATATAGTCAGGGATGAGCAACTAAACATTTTAAAACTGACATTACATCAATCAGCATTACTCACTATAACATTCTCCTTTTATACAAATCTAATTGATCAAATAGAAACATTAAACATGCAATTCATTTTATATATCAAAATAAGCAACAGATACATAATACACAATGGTAGAGTATTGGAATTAGAGAGTTGGGATTCACGACTGGATCGCTCCCAGTCGGGACATGATGTTACAATTCTTCTCTGGCTTTAGTTCCTGATTTTGTAGCTGGTCGCTGTTTACCACGCTTGGTTGACCATTTATCCGGCTCAGGCTGGCCGTTTGACGTGACCGTAAGCAATGGGTCTCTTTTCGATGTGTCAGAACGTTCGACTACTATAGATTGTTAGTGATCACTGACCAATCATCTTCGTCTATGCCTATAGGGCGTACATGCGATTCCCAATTATACAAACCATTCGTATACGACCACCTTTACATTACAAGTTCACTGGTAAAGATAGAGAGGAATAAACCCGGATTCCAGTTGTGACTCCACTCTCATACGCGTCCCATACCACGTATGAGCTTGGTAGTCCCTACCGTACATCCCAGGATAGTACACCACTCCGGATGATATGACGCACTATCCCTTCAGGCATTCACAAACTCTTTAACAGCTCACAAAATAGTCACATATATATATTATTTTCATTTGAAAACAAAAGAAAAATTAACAATACAAGGTTGAGAATAGATATCCAGTTTCCTACCATGCAAGTGTGGCCACCCGGCCTAAAATAAATAACATAACAGAGCGCCTCGCGCTAACAGAAAGTAAATAAACATGCAACCAGTAACATTATCCCTGGATATCCGTTCACCAACCTGCATACAACACAACAACGTAAAATGCAGACATCACCCCTCGAGTGTGACTCTGACATTTTACCGTTTCATACCCTTTTTCCCTTTTTTCGACTTTTACAGTTTTCAATCTCTTCATAAAATATCCATTTTCTGATATTCATCAACTCAATATGAGTTCATTGAATATTAAATCACATTTTTCAACTATAGAATTTATTTCTATCAATAATATTGAAAAAAATACAAATTTCATATCAAAACGGGGTCCGAGCAGTGCACAAGACCCAATTTATGGCAATAACCCGTTAAAATACCCTACCCACGTATAATTTATTAAAAATACAATTAAACATATCAAACATGCAATTTCTGGCGTGAATTTTTGAAATAACAAAATAATTCTATATTTTAAAAATACATCCAAATTTTTCGATAAAATCCTAAATGCAATTTTCACAATCTAGATTACTAATAGAAATTGAGAGTTCCTTACAATGTCTAGGCGAAAGGATCAAAGCTTGTGCGCGGAAATCGAGGCGATCGGCGCGGAAATCGAGACAGACCGAACTTCGAAGCGGTTGATTTTTGAAATCGACCTGGTGGTTTTGAAGAACTCGACGTGCTCGTCTCTTCTCCCTTCTACGGCGAAAGGTGGTTTGACCCCGAAATCGATGAAAACCGAGGTCGAAGTGACGAAAATCTCCGTATAAAAATACGGCTGATTTTTGACTATACGGGGTGAAAAAGACGAGAAAACGGAAGGAATTTGGTTGAGTTACGTAGAGAATGAGGCTGCGGACGTTTCTCCCTTCTACGTCGGAAGACGGTTTGACCCCGAAACGAACGAAATCCGAGGTCAAAGTTTTGAAATTTCCGTATCCAAATACGGCTGATTTTTGACGATATCGGGTAAAATAGAAAGTGAAACGAAGAAAGGTAGGGTGGGTTTTGTAGAGAACGAAGCTGCGGACCTTTTTCTCTTCTGCGGCGATCGTCGAAAGTGGACCGTTTGCGAAAGATCTGAAGTGGAAAAATCAGAGGAAAAACAAATTTCTTTTTTTTTTTCGCACTGTTTGGACGAGTGGGGAAGATGAGATTAAAAAAAAAAATTTAATATTATTTATATAATATTTGGGACGAATTCGGTATTTCGCCTATTGTTTTGATCGACGATAACTTGGTCATTCGGTCTCCAAAACTGACAAACGAATACTTTATTTCGCCTAATTTTTCATTCCGGATCTAATGGTATAGTCAATTTCTACAAATTATGTCTCCATCAAAAGTTTACATTTTTGGCCTGAGGTGACCCATAAACTTGATGTCATTTTCGTTTTTGACGATAATTCGACTTTCTGGTCTCCAAATTTGACAAATAAATAGTCCATGTTGAATAATTTTTCGTTATGAACCCAATGGTATGATCGAATTTTACAAATTATTGCTTTAATAAAAAGTCACTATTTTAGCCTGATCCGACCCGATAATCGAGGATTTTGCAACTTTTATATTCGAACTCGCATTTGAGCATGCTTACAGGCTAAACTATGTTTTTCGATCATTTTGAATCTAATGGTGAGGTTAGATTCCATTAAAAATGATCAGAAACATCCTAAAATTTTACCCTAAATCCCACTTTCAAGATTTTCTTAAAATTTCACTATTTATTTTTTCCTCGAGATACGAATTAAAAATTCGGGGTTTTACAAGAATCAAGGATTCTTGACAAGAGTAGAGGTTCGTGAGTTTCCTAGGAACAAAACTCAAAATTTTGAGATGATGCATTCGCTCAATCTTAATGTTTTAGAATTTATCCTAAGTATAAAAATTCTATGTAAAAGGTTCGAGGTGAACCATAAACCTCTTTGATAGGGAACACCAAGTTCCTAGGTAGGAACCTTAGGAGTGGATGTAGGCACCTTGTCAAACCACTATAAAATTCTTGTCTCGTGTTTGTAAAAATGCCTCTATCAATTTATACTTAGATGAATGCATGTTATAAATGAACACTATACTATGTGTGTCATGCCATGAATGTTTATATTTTAATTGAACTTCAATTGCATTGTAAACTAGAGATTAGCCATGAGAATGGATATAGGCATATTGTTGATACATTAGATATCTTATGTCTAGTGCATATTTTCATAATCCTGCAATTTACACTTGAATGCTTTGAATGTCATGAGATGCCATGGAATGCATGGTTAAATGAATGCTTAAATTCTTAGTGTATTTTCATTAAATACAAATTAGAGACAGAAGTGCAAAATTGAGGCTAGGTGAATGACTTAGAACACATAGTTAAATTATCAATCTAAGTTAAAATTGGATAAATCGAAAGAAATTTTAATTATCCTATTCACCGCCCCTCTAGGACTAGATATGGTACGAAGTACGTATTTTCATACATGTATGTATTCAAATTCAAATTTCAATTTAACAATGAATAATTAATTGAGATTTTGGTAATCATCAATATTCAATTTTAGATTTTTTGGTTTGCACATGCATATTCAAATTTCAGAATTTTCGGTTTATTTTTGTGTATATTTGATATTAGAATTTTTGGTATTCACATGTATGTTTCAATTTCGATTTTGGAATTTTTTTTTGCATACATATACGTGAGTTAGCAATTTGATTTGGGTTTTTATATGTATTGCCAATTATTATTTTTGAAATTTTCGATGCCACTTGAGTATAAAATTCAATTTTGGTTTCCACATGTATATATATTTCTAGATGTTGGATTCTTGAATTTCGAATTTATTGTAAGCATGTGATTTAAAATTTTTCTATTGGCATCATTTTGTTTTGATATTGGATTTTTTATTGATCAAAACTTTATGTAAATATTATTGAACAATTTAGAGAAATGTAAATTTTATTAATTTTGTAGCCACCAAAGTAACCTTAATTAGTAAAATTTATGAAATATCTAATTTTATTAAATTTGGTCATTGGAATGACATTAAGGAACAATAACCTTTATAGTTGTAGGCTCAATTAGGCAAATGAGATTAACCTAATGGAGAATTAACTAATTGAATTCTAGGTAAGATAATATAATCTATATAATTTAATAGAACTAGGATTGGATACTCAAAGGTAACAAAATTGACTGAATAAATTATATAGATTATGTTAGCTTTATAGGATGAATAAAATTGGTTTTTACCCTTAGATGAGTGAATAATGAATATACCCAATTTAACCCATATGATAAATTTAGCTGATATTAATAAGTTCATCATTATTTAATATAACTCAAAGTACTAATTAGAGCATTGTCCTTATAAAATTTCAGTTCCCGGTTCGTTCTAGTCTCATGCGTCCACCATCACAATTCTTATCGAATTGAATTTTTCAGAATGGCATGAACGCATTCAATTCAGTTTAAGAGTTTATGATCTTGATCTAGTACTCATTTCTGTAAAACCAGCTGAATTAACTGAGAACAATATGGTAGAACAAGAAAACTTAATTCTCACTTGGGAAAAATCGAGTAGACTTAGTCTGATGTTCATGAGGATGACTATCACTAATAACATCAAGACCTCCCTATCTTCGATTGACAATACATAGGAGTACCTGAAGAACGTTGAACAAAAGTTTAAATTTGTTGATAAGTCACTTACGAGCATATCGATGGCTCAGTTGACAATTATGAAATATGATGGAGTACGAGGAATACAAGATATTAGGAATCAGCGTAGATGACTCCTTCCTGGTTCAGTTCATTTTCACTTCTTTCCTAGCTTAGTTTGGACTTTTCAAGATTCATTACAACACTAATAAAGATAAGTAGAGTGTAAATGAACTGACTAACATGTGCATTTAAGAGGAGACGAGATTGAAATAAGAAAGGAAACAGTCTACTTTTGTGATGACTCAAGGAACGATAAAGAAAAAAAGGAATATTAAGGAAATGGAAGAAAAATTCATCAAGAAAATGTAAAGCGCATTGGAATGCAAATCAGGCTGAAGGAAAAAACAACAATAGTGTCAAGTGCTACTTCTGTGGTAAGACAAGACACATAAGAAAGGATTGTGTTAAACGTAGAAGTTTGTTAAAAAAGGAAGGTATTTTTATTTTTTTGTATGCTATGAATCAAATTTAGTTGAAGTACCCTCTAATACCTGATAGATTAATTCTGGAGTCACAATTCACATTATGAATTCGTTGTAGGGTTTCTATTCAAGTAGGAAACCAATGTAAAATGAAATATTTATCTTTATGGGAACCATTTCGAAGTGCAAGTGCTACCTGTAGAGACCTATCGTTTGGTATTGGAGAGTAGTCATTAGATGGATCTGGAGAGCACTTTTTATGTTCCTACCATATTTAGGAATTTAGTTTCTTTATCTAGATTAGATAGTTTAGATTATTTAGTTTCTTTTGAATCTAAAAAATTAAAATTATTTTTTCGTTCAGTTTTAGTTGATGATTTATATAAAATAAATTTAAATTATGATTAGGCCTAATCTCTAGTTCCTTGCATTCGAATAATGGTTTGAAATATGGCTTGATTAATGAAAATTTTGTAATCTTGTGGCATAAAAATCTGGGAGACATCTCTAAAGCTAGGATAGAGAGATTAATGAAGGACAAAGTTTTAGATAATTTGGACTTCACAGATTTCTCTGTATGCGTGGATTGCATTAAAGAAAAACAAACTAGATATACTAAGAAAAGAGCCACAAGAAGTAATGAACTTCTTCAGATCATACACACTGATATTTGTAGATCCTTTCCCACTGGATGTTTGAGTGGAGAAATATATTTTATCACCTTCATAGACGACTTCTCTAGGTATGGTTATGTATATCTAATTCATGAAAAATCTCAATCTATGGATATCCTTTAGATATTTATAATTGATAATTGTGGTAGAAAGGGAGTTAGACAGAAAGATTAAAATTATTAGGTGAGATAGAAGATGTGAATACTATGGTAAATTTGATAAATTAGGTCAGAATCCTGGTCCTTTTGCTAAACTCTTAGAAATGTTAGATATTTATGCATATTACACAATGCCTAGAACGCCTCAATAAAATGGTATAGTTAAAAGGCGTAATCATATACTTATGGACATGGTTAAGACTATATTGAGTTACTCAACAGTTCCAGAATTCTTGTGAGAAGAAATATTAAAGACCGCAATGTACATCTTAATAGAGTTCCCAGTAAAGTAGTTCTTAAAATTCCATTCGAGTTATGGACTGGTAAGAAATCCAATTTAAGACATTTACATGTTTAGGACTGCGTAGCAGAAATAATGATCTATAACCCATAGGAAAAGAAATTGGATCCCAAGACTATATGTGGATATTTTATTGGTTATCCAAAAAAATCTAAAGGATACAAGTTCAATTGTCCTAACAATAATACGAGAATAATTGAAATTGAAAATATCAGATTCTTGGAAAATGGTGAGATTAGTGGAAGTGTCGAACCACCTTAAAATAACTCTCGAAAAATTAAGAGTAGATATCCTATCACCTCTAAATCTTTATGAAACTGTTAGTTCATAAGATGTTCAACAACTTGATGAGCAAGTTGGTTCACCACTCCATCAAGACTCAATCATTGTAATTGAAGATTTACCATAGGTAGTTCTGATAAAATCTCTTAGAGAGAGAAGACCTGTCATTTCAGATGATTACGTGGTGTATTTATAAGATTTTGATTTTGATATTGGGATAAATAAAGATTCGATTACGTTTTCCCAAGCAATGTAAAGTAATGATTTTATCAAGTTGATAGATGCCATGAAAGAAGAGTTAAAATTTGTAGATCAAAATAATGTTTGGGATTTCGTCGAATTGCCTTATAAATGTAAGAGAGTCAACTATAAGTAGGTCTTTAAGACCAAACGCAATGCAAAAAGCAATGTCGAACGATTTAAAGCTAGATTTGTGGTCAAAGGTTTTAGTTAGAAGGAAGGTATTGATTACACTGAGACTTTCTCTTTAATTTCAAAGAAAGACTTACTTAGAATCATTATGGCATTGGTGATTCATTATGATTTGGAGTTATACTAGATGGATGTGAAAATAGATTTTTTAAATGAGAGTTTAGATGAATAAACCTACATAGAACAACCTGAAGGGTTCATAGAAAAGAAAAATGAAAGTCTAGCTTGCAGACTTAAGAAATCTATTTACGGATTTAAACAAGCTTCAAGGCAATGGTACATAAAGATTAACGATATCATTACTACCTTTGGATTTAAGGAAAATAATATTGACTAGTGTATATATCTGAATATTAGTAGGAACAAGTTTATTATGTTGGTTTTATATGTGGATGATATTTCTATTAGTTAGTAGTGATCTTTGTTTGTTATACGAGACCAAGAATTATCTCACTAAGAATTTTAAGATGGTTGATATGGGTGAGGCAACATATATTATTGACATATAAATTTTTAGAAATCGATCTCAAGGATTATTAGGATTATCTCAGAAATGTTATATCAACAAAGTTTTAGAGAGATATAATATGCAATCTCGTTCTAATGGTGACGCGTTTATCGGGAAAGAAGACAAGTTCAACTTGATGTAACGTCTGTAGAATGATTTAGAAAATGAGCAAATGAAAGATATTCTATATACTTTAGCTATTGGGAGTTTGATGTATGCTTAGACCTCTACCAGACCGGATATCAGTTTTGTAGATAAAATGTTGGAATGATATTAAAGTAACCCGAGAATAGATCATTGAAAAATTGCAAAGAAGGTTATGAGGTATCTATAAAGGGCGAATAACTATATGCTTACTTATAGGAGATTGGATCATTTTGAAGTGATCGGATACTCGGATTCAGATTTTTCTGGATGCTTTGATAGTAGAAAGTCTACATTAGGTTTCGTATTTCTATAAGTAGGAGAAGCTATCTCGTAGAGGATCGTGAAACAAAACATTACTACTTTATCCACTATGGAGGATGAATTCATGGTATGCTTTGAGGTCACGAGTCATGTTTTTTTATTACGGAATTTTATCTCAAGATTTGTGGTTGTTAACTCTATAGTCAGGCCATTGAAGATATATTGTGATAATACCACAGCTGTGTTTTTCTCTAAGAATGGAAAGTACTCAAATGGTGCGAAACACATGGAAGTCAAGTACTTGGTAATTAGAGAAAGAGTCCAGAAACAGTTAATGTCAATAGAAAATATTAGTATCACTCAAATGATAGTTGATTCATTGACAAAAAGGTTATCACCAAAAGTTTACAAAGAACATGTTATTAGGATGGGTCTTTTGGGAAAATCTTTTATGTATATGGAATAAATTATTTTAAAGTTATTATGTAATTGACATTAATATTAGTACTAAATAAAAATTTATTTTTGTTTATTTCCTATTTCCAATTATATTATACATATCTTATTTAGATTTAAGTGAAACAAGAAATGTTTTGACAAAGACAAATAAAAGGGGCACGATTAAAAATTATATCATATAATGCATTGATGGCGTGGTACATGGAAGGAAATATGACATAGATGACATACAACCGCCATGACTCACATTAATATTTATTCAAATATGACATTAAGGAATCTAATTACATATTGAGAATATTAATGATTTTAAAAGTTGTGATCACGTATAAAATATTTTCAATTATAGAATTCTAAAGTTAAGTCATTTTTCAAAATTGTTTTTGAAACTTAATATTAGCAAAATCAATCTAATGGGCCAAATGTGAGAATGTTAGACCCATGTAACATGTGGCCTCATTGACCTTGGTTAAATTGACCCCCATGATTTTGTTTCCAAATCACACAAGGATTCTATAAAATAATATAATCTCAATATTATTGGAAAACTAATATAATTAGAATGCTATATTCTTTAAAGATTAGTATGAGACCTTGATAGATATGAAATCTAAAAAAAATGATTCTAGACTCTCAACTTTCATCTATAAGAGAGGATCAGCTAACCAATATTGAGTACGTTGAACATATAAAAATTTGTAGAGAAACAACAAAATAAGAGAAGTAATATTCATCAATCGCTAACCTAGCCGGTTCACATAGGAAGAAGGATCTTTCTTGGATTTCATATCTTCTCCATGATTTGAGCATCTTTCTTCATAGTCGTGCAATTATGTTTTGTGCCAATAATAGTGCTATCCACATGAGCTCCAATCCAGTTTTCCATGCACACCCTAAACATATTGCATTGGACTATCACTTCATTAGGCAAAAGGCCGTATCCAGCCTTATCAAATTCCAGTTTATCTTTTCTGCTTTACTAGTGTCTGATGATATCTTCACCAGAAGTTTATCTCGGGATATTATCTCTCAGTTAAGGCACAAGTTGAATCTTTGGGCTCACCCGCCATTCCACTTGAGGGAGCGTGATAAGATTAATGTGGGGCCAAGGCTGTCCAACTCTGCCTAGTACAAAAGACATGGATCATCCAACTCATCTCAAGACTGAGAATGTGAATCACACTGCTCCTACTATAACCCACATGGCAGTTCATATTCTTAATGAGTATTTTCTCCAATATCTTCCCATATTCCTCTTGCTTTATTGAGAGATTAAACCAGGACATCCTCAAGGAAAGATTCCTTAGTAGACATGGATATGGTTTCCAATTATAAAAAATCTGCTGCACTAGATAAAAGGAAATTTCCATTTGCAATTACAAGACAATTATTTCAAAAGGATACATTCCTTTTGAAAATGATTACTCTTCCTCGTAAATTGTTTTGCACTTACATTCATTCCATTCTGTGATACATTGTACGGATATTATATAAAGATTGATATAGGCCTGAGATTGAATCAAGTTTGATTAAGTCAGAGCATTCTCCAAACTAGCTCTTGTCTCTTCTCAAATTCTGTTTAAACCCCATCATGAAACCCATCAAATCTTTCTCAAACCATAAACACCTTTACATTAACCTCATCCCTAAATCTACTCTATACTCTATTACCTAAACCTAACCAAATACCTTAAACCTCCCCCAAATTTTAAATGCAAGATTTTGTATTTATTCTTTCAATACATAACTATTTGAGATTTCAGAAGTATTTTTCTTAAAAATCATTTTTTAATAATTTTTTCTTCTTCACCATTTAAGTAGCCTTTCCACCATCCTTCCCAAAGTAGAATCTTAGAATCAAAGAAATTTTGATTTTCATACACCAGGTTTTGTGTAAATCTGTTCAATTTTTAGGATCAGCTGCTCGAGAAATGTAACATGAACTATAAAAGACTAATTGAATAAGACATGAAGTTTCCTGTTAATTTGTTCAGTTCTTGGGTTCAACTGATATGCCATCTACACTAATATTTGAGTTTATTTATTTTTACTTCAGATCCCATAAGTTCTTGGCACAAAACCATGAGATACAACGGATCTAGGACATCCTAGGTTTTATCAATTATTGGTCCGTTCTACTGTAGGAATAATTGGGAAAAGGCAAATTAGTTGGTGAAGGAGAAAGAAAAATTATAGAAAGGGTTTTAGGCCCAACAATTTTTTTTTTTTGGCCATTGCAAAAGGTTGAAACAAGAGTAATTGGGTATGTGAAATGCAAAGTTTTGTAATATGATGTTGTAATTAGGATTATGATTATGAAACATGATTACATAATAGGGCATAGCGTAGATTCAGATAATAGATTAATAATAAGGTGTGTTTATAGTTTACGGAGGGTTAGGGGATTCTTCATGGGTTCTTGATGGCTTCAGAATAGAAAATAAAAGAAAAAGAAATAAGAAGAGAAATTTAAAAAGAAGATGATGGATTTTCCTTGGAATCACACCAATAATTTTCATTCGTATCATCAAGTTGAATGCACCCAGTTTCAACTAAAGAAATAAACACCAAGTTGGTTATAACCAACTTTACTAGAAGAAAGATTCTGTAAATTTTTATTTACTAAAAGTCTTACTAAAACTCTGAAAACATTGTTTAAATTACAAAGAAAGAAATCTTTATAGAAAAGACTTCAAATTCCTACCCCATATTGTACTCCAACATTTTTTCCCAAAAACAAAGTAAAATTTTCTAATAACTAAAAACATAAAAATAACCCACTATAAAAGTGAAAACAGAAAAATAACTAAAACATAAGTATTCTAAAAGCTATGGTCATGTGTATGCTATTCTAACTTGATCCAATGGTTCTTCCTCAATCCAAATGCATTCCACATGCACTCTCCAATGTGGAGTTTTTTCTAGGCTTTTGACTTGATTTGAGTCCTGTTTTAATAGACTTGTAAGAAGTTGTGCCTAGCTCCACCCGCTTACGTTTTAAATGTGTTGTAAGAAGTTGGTCGTCTAGGGGCCCTAGACCATCCTAAGCTCCACCTGCGTTAAGTGGGATTTCAAAAAAGTGGGACACTTGAGAGTGGGCATGTCTAAAATATTCACCAAAACTTGGAGGGGCAAGTCTAGAATATAAAGGCATTTGAGAGGGGGCTTTAAACTACTTGGATATTGATGGTTACATGGTTTTCATATTTCTTAAATGTTAGTTGTGTTGACCTCCCAGCTTGCTTGGTAGCAAGCAATTGATATTATTTTGGTAATGGTATATTTGTTTTATTATTTTTTCTTTATGCATGACCTTCACTACATATAAAAAGTTGAAGCATTAATTTTTTTGCTCCTTAAGCCACTCCCAGGCCCTTAGGGGGTTGATCTTCTAACTCCCACCTGTTGCTTTTAACAATCGCAATGTCGTATAATGGCTGGTATGCACCCGGGAGTTATGTTATTATCCCCCAAGAGATAAAGGCTTAAATTTTCACACCATTATCATTATTTTCTAGCTGCGTTTGGTTAGGCTCAGAGTTAGCACCAAATCTCAGGTTCGAATCTCGAAAGGGGTGATCTACCGAAAGTAGGGGTGCAACTTGGTCCGGTTCAAATCGAAAACCGAACCAAACCAATAGCTTTCGGGTGGTTTGGTTCGGTTTGGAACAAGTTGCAGTTCGTTTCTGGGTTATGAAAATGGAGAACCGATCAATTTGGTTCGGGTCTTGGATCAAGCTTGTATAAAACCGAACCAAACCGAGAACCGAACCCTTATGCAATACATAAATATATATGAATATAACAATTATTATGAATTATTTTAGGAGGTAGGACATATATTAGTGATTTTTATGGATAAACTAATGACTTTTTAAGGATGGGTTAGTGATTATTGTATGAAATTTTATGTTTATTATATGATTGTTTTTTCATTAAAAAATATTACTTACAATTTATAGAATATTGGAAATCCATAGAACGGAACCGAACCAAAACGACTTTAGTTCGGTTTGGGTTGGTTTGGTTCTGATTCTTATTTAGTGGAACCGACCTATGTCGGTTTGGTTCCAATTTGACCTCAAACCAAACCAAACCAAGTTGCACCCCTAACGGAAAGGGCTACTGGGGGCCCCAAAAGCAGAACATTAAACTCAAAGCTGTCCCAGAGTGGGCAGCTGTTATTCATATCAAGAAATAACTCTTTTTGAAAAAAGTTTCAATTCTTAAAATGTCTAATTGAGTTTATTTTCATATCATACTTGAAGAACAATATTTCCTCAAATCACTGACTCAGTTGAAACTCTCTTTGTTGTAAAAAGGTACTACACTACAAGTTACACAATGATCCATGGAGACAAAAACTTGGCCATCCAGCACAGGACTTTGGATTACCAAAAGAATGCTTGAGAAGCATCAACTAAAGAATTGAATATAAGCACGAAACTATTTTAAAGAAATATTGGTATACATGGAGCTTCTGGTGTTCAATAATGAGATATTTCTCACTGTAAGTAAGCCAAGATCAAGTGTTCAACAATTAGATGTTTCTTATTGTATTGTTCTTTCCTGCAAAATAAGCTGATTTTGATTCCACAACCTTGGTAGTCATAATCGAGCATCATCCACGCCAGCCTCAATTTTGTATCAATAATTTGTTTTTAGAGATGAATAAGACGGGTTCTTTTGAGAGAGCCCTGTATTGATAATTGAAATTAAATTAAGTTTTCTCAGTTGTTTCTACTTTCTTATTTATAACCAGTACATCTTTTCATCATAAGAATTCATTTGTTTCAAGTTTAAATGGATTTACTATCTTTAATAGATTTGACATGTATGTTTGCTTTTGAGGTTTGTTTCTGTTTGGCAGTTGGAGTATAGTTGTTCAAGATCATATCATACCTGTAGCATCATGGATCTAGATCACTCAATTGGTGAATTGTTTCTCTTGGATCGTACATAATCCGAAAAAAAAATCAAACACTTCCCCAGAGCTAGAGAATTATAGGTAGAGCAGTTTCCATCGGCCCATAAACATGCTTCAAATCTTGAGAAGGCTTGACATACAATGTTGTCTAGAAGATGGAAGTGACAAGAAGAATGAACTTTCACCCCACTCAACATAACATTAGACTGAATCCTTGTAGAATGAAGCTTAGCCGAGATAGTAGCAAGCCAGCCTAGTAACTTACAATCAGAATAGGTGTTGTACTTTCCACTGAGATCGAGATCATGGGCACATGTCAAAGCAAATGAAAAAGATAAAGCTATTGTATTTGTGACATCGATATATCTTAATATAAAGTATCCTATTGGTCACATATAAGACTTAGATACATTCCACAGTCAAAGACATTAGCGTTAATGTCAGGCTTAAAGGAATAGGATGCCACAAACCTCTTGGCATGTCCACCGTGAAGATCAAAACACATTGGCAAGTCAACCCACGTATCTTCCGAGATGTTGTACGTTACAACCCTATAAACGTGTGTAATGTCTGAGGAGGTAACACATACGACACAGTCGTCGTGACCAGCACATGTTGTCTTACTAAGGCCGGGATACACACGGAACATTTCTGGTGGCATGGTTGCAACATGTCTCCATTGGCACATGGCATGGTCAAACTCCCATATTCCAAGAGTTGCATTTGGCTCCCTAAGGACCCCTACAACAAGGATACGGCCAGCACACTTGACTAAATCAATACCGTCCTCCACTCTAAAGGGCATTAGTTGAGGATATATCATTGCGCTACCATGGAGTGAGTCATAGCGCATTAGTCTTCCCTTTTGGCTGAGATAGTATACCATCATTTTATCATCTCTATCAACCATTGTCACTCCTGCCAGTTCTTTCATGGGTTTCCACTGAACATTTGTGTACCATTCTCTCCGTGGTACCTGTTCGAAGAATGTTTTGGCATTGGCATTGTTTGCGATCATTCTAATTGAGCTTACTGGCCTCATCGTCCAATAAGTACTGTCCATGGATGAGAATGTGGCCATAACAAGATCATGCAAGTCCCCAAAAATTACAAACACTTTAAATGACGATCCCATTGCGTGCATTGCAATTGCTTTTATATTGAGATTGATATCTAACCGAGGTAGTGAACGTGCCGACCCAGTTATTGGATTGCACACAATGAGCCTGCCGGTTTTAGAGCTGAAGCACATAAGACCATCAGAGAATGCCATTGGAGTTCTTGGTGTTCCATTGAAATCTATGGGGACAGGAAGGCGAACATGGCGCCAATTCTTGATTTCCAAATCATATACCACATTGGCTGGCGATTGAGAATTGACCATGAAGAACCATGCACCACGATTAAAAAGTTCATGAGAAGTTCTCCGAAAAGTGGGAGATTTGACAAGTGATCTCCATCTCTTACACACCAATTGGCAGCGTATGATGTCAATCATAGGAAGTCGAGCCAACACACTCTCGATGGTGGCATCGTCCAGTTGGTTCCATAGGTCAAGGCCTGGGACCAAGTTGTTGTTTTCATTTATCCTTCTTGACTCATAGCTCTCCCTGCATCATTAGAAGTTCAACAAAATTAAAGATGGAACGACGATGGTCTTGAAATGGGCACATGTAGGGAGACATTCAAAATTTATTGACTTGGGTTGGATTATCTGTACCGTATGGGTATTTTATTTTTAGGCAAGCAAATGGCAAGATTTGAACCTAGGCCAGGGTATCAATTCTTATCAAGCTTTTATCAACTTAGCTAAGTGCCGCCTTCCTTAAATAATCCTTTTATTTCATAGGAATTCATGTTATAGAAAATAGTAGAAAAATGATATTTTGAGAAGTTTAAAAATATAGTTTTCAAAAACAATATATCATTCGGATCCAAGCAGGTCTAGGAATGGATCCATATTTAACTTGTATCCGAATCGGGTAAAAGGACATTAAACAATATTTGACCCATTTTTAATTGGATCTTGAAAAAATAATAATTTAGGATTGTGAAACAAGATAGATAAATCTCTCTTAACTTAAGGAGCCAAACACTTTTTGAAGAGAACACCAGAACAAGTAAAGAATAGTGTGCATGGATAAAAATGCCTTGTATCAAATAATTTGTACTGTGATATATCTTCTCTTTCTACTAACTTTCTTTTATTATACTATTCAAAAGAGAAAATATCACTTATAGAAATGAAAAATATTACATGGTCCTAAAGCCTAAGAATTTTTGATTGACTAACTTTTGTTCTTAAGTTGATGATACAATAATAAAAAATATAAAATATATAGAGAAATTTAACAAAATGAAGCACCAATTTGGATTAATTCCTAAAATGGAGCACTATTGAATTTATTTTCAAAAATGGTCTATGGTTTTAGGAATTAATTTTTTTTACAAAAATGGTAAAAAAATTTGAACAGTAAATTGATAATTTTTTATATTGAAAATACCCATTGCCATGATATTAGAATTTATTTTTGTAAATTGTCAAAAGGATCCTATTGATACAACATTTGATTTTTGAATTACTAAATGTCAACAGGATTCTCTTGACATTAGATCCAAATTATAATTTGTATATTGTCAAAAGGATCCTATGGTCACAACAAATTTTTTTTTTAAATTACTCAATGTCAACGGGATCCTCTTAACATGAGATCATAATTTATTTTTCTATAGTGTCAAAATGATCCTATTCAAAAAGAATATTTACAAAAAAAATATGTTCAATGTCAACATGATCCTCTTGACAGACAATCAATTCTTTTTTTGTATAGTGTCAAGAGGAACCCATTGACAAAGAACATATATATTTTTAAATAAAAAATGTATTTTTGATATAAAAAACTACCAATTTACTGTTCATATGTTTTTTTTTTCAACCATTGTGGTAAAAATGGTAAAAAAATAATTATGAAACTGATAAATTTTCATTTTTGGAACTTAGTTCAATAGTGCTCCATTTTGAGAATTATTCGATTTTCCTTGCATGTTTTGGTAAATTTGCCAAATATATAAGTAGATTTCATTATTGTTCACTTTAATTTCCAAAACATGAAAAATGAGATGACTGGTATTTCAAAGGGGCGATCTCACTGATATAAGGTAACGAGATCACTAATATTTATTTGAAAAGTAACAATCTCGAGATCACTAATATTTATTTGAAAAGTAACAATCTCGTTGGTTATAAAACTAATAATCTCTCAGGTTTGCCACTTTTTAGCAAGGTCGTCACTTTTTAAACCATCAAGATTCTCAATTTTCATATAAATATCAGCGATTTCGCTACTTTATATCAACTAGATTTCCATTTTGAAATACCAGCGATCTCACCCTTCATGTTTTGGGAATTAAAATCAACAGTGAGCCAAAATAAGAATTTCATCATTTTTAGTGCACAGAATGGTAATTTACCCAATTGTAAATTATAAGTGAGATGATTAAGTAAGACAATCCATTTAATTAGCTTTATAAATGAAAAAAATACATAAAACATTAAAGCACAAGAACAAAAGGAAAAGGGGATATGTAAACCTTTTTCTTAATAACATTGTAAGCACTTCGATGATGAAGACTAAAATCACGAACGAAGATAAGAATAGAGGGAAGACGAAAGTCTAAGCTCCTTCTTTCAAATTAGGGCAAAAACTGATTATAATTTTGAGAAAGAGATCTTAAATATTAACTACCAAAATACAAAAATGCCCTCAAAGAAAATTATAAAATTACGCTTAAACATTCAAGATAAAGAATGCGATATTTGTTTAGGAAATGAGAGCGTTACTTATTGTGGTATGGATCCTGTATCTATATATATGTGATCTTTATGGTGAGGAAATCATCCTCACCAAAAATCAGCCCATTCCAAAACTTATAGCCCCATGTTTACAAGGGAAGAATCGTCGACTGTCAATTTTTTGTAAATCATTTTTTATGGGGTATCCTCACAAAAAATCAACCCATTCCGAAACTTCTAACCCATGTAGGACAAAATGCGTAGGGAAAATATATATGTATATATATTTCCCTATAACTCTTTGTAACACTTTTCAAGGGTTAACAAGATAGCCCAATCCCTTCTTCGATATATGGGAGTTTCGTGGCCTTCCATTTTCGAACCTTTAGTCAATGTCTAACTTTTTTTCTCAATTTTTGTTTTAAAATCTGATCTAGGTCATGATTCCTAGAGGATTGAGGTGTTATTACTTTTTGACATGATGATTTA
Source organism: Akebia trifoliata (assembly GCF_017979445.1). Lineage (NCBI taxonomy): Eukaryota > Viridiplantae > Streptophyta > Magnoliopsida > Ranunculales > Lardizabalaceae > Akebia > Akebia trifoliata. Next base: position 28,136,389 of record NC_141388.1, on the reverse strand, counting down.
TTTATTGTATACAAAGGGCTACATGGAGCTACAAGAGAAAAGAAGTTCAGAGAATTGAATCCCTACTTATTTATGAAGACAACTAAGGGTCATTTATTTATTTTTTTTGAAAAAAAATTATGATTTTAAAATCTTGAAAAAACGAAATCTTCCTACGATATGCATGATTATAGCCCATTTTTTCCTATAATGCTTTTTCCATAGTCAAAAGAATGTCAGATGGAAAAAAAATATTACCTCACACCTTCTTGTCAACATGGATCTCTCTCAACTGTGAAATAAAAAATTACTATAGGTTACTATTGAAAAAAGGTCATAGAAGATTTATTTCTATACATGATTTCAACTAATTTCTTACATAATATCTAAAAATGTACAAACTTTACACTTAGCATATAATATTAATGTGCCCCAATACCACAGCTTCGATATTCATTTAAAATTGTTGGGGGGGGGGGGGGGAGACTAACATTATATTCCTAAGACTTGAAGGGGATGTAAGCATTCTTCAAATTTTTTTATTTTGAAAATCCCTATATGTTTTTTTTCTTTTAGTACAAAATATAAGGGAATTTTGGTACTTATTGAATGGTACATTTTAAAATGTGATAAGTCAGAATGATAATCTTAATTTTTTTTTTTTATTTATTCAAATGAACCAAAGTACCATTTAGAATTTCTAAATTTACAATTCAACAAAAAAAGTAGGGACATTTTTAATTTTCAATTACAATTCTTAGTTTCTGAAACTGACAACATTACCAAATATGCCCTTAATAATTTAGTAAACTTTTTCCAACTAAATGCCCATTGACTTAACCAAAAATATAACTACCCAAATTACCATTTCAACTAATCACCTCCCCACAAGATTGTCACTCTTTATGAAGCTTCAAGATCATTGTGTAATATGAAATAGTAAGTTATTCATCTTGTTTTCTTAAAAGAGTTATCTCATTTTAATGAGCCATGCATTAGCAACGATTTCGCTGCACTTTCTTTACACATCGATGAAATCGCAATTTTTAAAAAATGGTGAATTCCTTGCATTATTTGTTTCATAACTGCAATCAACTACTTTATTCTTTTCAGAGCGATTTAAATCCTAATATGAATTCTTAAATAATAATAAAAATTTATAAGCTCACTCAGATTGTACTTATAGCCTGTGGCAACAATCTGAATGAGTAAATTCTAAGAAGCTCTTATTTTCCAACTTAACTATGTCCTTTGGTCTCGAGTGATCTCTCTATCTCTCGGTAAAAAATCGAAACTAGGGCACATCAATGGAAAAAAGAGTGCTTCTAAGTTGGAGGATCCTAAGTTTTAAGAATGGAAATCTCAGGATCATCTGATTATGTCTTGGCTTCTTAACTTTATGGAACCAAAAATTGCCAAGATATTCACCTTCTTCGAAATGGCTAAGGACCTTTGGGAGTCTGTCAGGAACTTGTATCTCACCAAGATAATGTTACTCAAACATTCCAACTGAAGTAAGAGATTAATGCCTGTAAACACAGAGAAAATTCCTTCACTAAGCGTTTGTGAAAAATGAAGAAATGTGGGACGAACTTAGCATGTATCACCCCCTAAGACAGACCTTTTGACACTACAAAAGAAGGCTGAACAAAACAAAGGTTTTCAACTATTGGCTAACCTAAAGCTCGATTTCCAAAACATTTGGAGTCAGATTTTGATCGGATCGGAAGTTCCCTCTCTTTCGTAAAAGAAAACAAGGAGAAGAGCTATGAGCATTGGATCTAAGTCCACATTACTAACTTTGAAGCAAGTGCTCTAATGGTGGATAAAAGGAAAGGTGAGATACTATGGTGTCGGTATGAACATTGCAACAAGATTAGACACAATAAGGATTGTTGTTGGATCCTTCATCCAAATTTGAAGCCAAAATTTGAGAAAGGGTACAAGAGTGATATGACAACCAATAATACAACATTAGATGACTCTATTTAGTTGGACAACTAGCCAAGTTCTTGTAGCAATTGAATATGCATAATCCCTCCTTTTCAGAACCATTATCTTCTACCGATGTCTCTGGTAATCTCCAAGCCTTATTTTCTTCCATCTCTAATATCAGTACTAGGATTGTGGATTTTGGTGCTATAGATCACATAACTAATGAGCCAAATTCTTTATCTAATTTTACTTCTCAAACTGATAAAACTGTGTTTATTGCCAATGGATCTTCTGTTCCAATTTATGGTTGTGGTCAAATTTAATTTTTTTTCCAAATTATCCTACTTCTAAAGTCTTTATATCCCCTCTTTTCCTTCTAAATTACTCTCTATTGGAAAACTACTAATACTCTAAATTTTGATATTCTTCTCTCACATTTCTATGGTTTTTCTAGATTGGGAAACGGGGATTGTTGAGGGCATCTATTTTCATGGCTTGTACCTACTGAAACAAAATTATCATGCGTTTGCAACTCAAACTTCAAATATGTGGCACAAGCATTTGGGACATTTGTTAGATCACATTATGTCTTTTCTTTTTCCTATTGCATCTTCTCAATTTAGTCCTTGTGAAGTGTGCCAATTTTCTAAACAGACACGTTTACCTTTTAGTCCTTTTCAGTCAGTACTCCACAACAAAATGGTGTTGCCAAACACAAAAATCAACACCTCTGGAAATCTCAGAATGTCTTATGTTTCAGATGCATGTTCATAAACAATATTGGTCTCATGGTGTCCTTGCTACTGTGTACCTAATCAATAGACTTCCTAATTGTATCCTTGGGTTTAATTCACCTCTTGAATCCCTTAAAGTTCACAAAATTGACATATCTCATCTTGGAGTGTATGGGTGTCTATGTTATGTTCATGTTTCTACACCTCATGAAGACAAGCTTGATCCTCGTTCTATCAAGTGCATTTTTCTTGGCTACTCTTCTACTCAAAAAATGTATGTCTATGTTATGTTCATCTTTCTACACCTCATTGAGACATGCTTGATCCTCGTTCTATCAAGTGCATTTTTCTTGGCTACTCCTGCATTAAAAAAAGGTACAAGTGTCTTGATCCGAAGAGGGGAAACTTGTTCTCTCATGGTTTTCGTTTCAATGAAGATTTTTTTTTTTTTCACAATCTGATCGTGATTGGTCCCAGGAGAATTTTCTTGACAATGCGATGCCTCTTCTCATTGTCACTATAGATACAATTGATGTTTCATCGCCACATAAAGATGCCTCACCTGAATCTTCCACTATGGTTCTTCTTGAAGCCCCAACTATGGCCCCACATCAGCATCGATCAACTAAGGTAAGTCATCCTCCAGCTAAAATGCAAGATTTGTATACCTACCATGCTGTAGTTGTTCCTATCCAGAATCATGTAACTAATGATAAGGTGTCTACTTCACATTTGACTTTTTTTTAGCTTTCTTTCTAGTGAGCCCATTAGTTTTCATGAAGCTAACAACCAACCTCTTTGGAGAAAGGATATGGAGGAAGAGCTTTAGGCTCTTAACAAAAATAATACATGGGACATTCTCAGGATTCCTAGAGATAAGAAAATTGTGGGGTGTAGATGGGTGTATAAAGTCATATACAACAGTGATTGATCCATTGAAAGACACAAGGCTCATTTAGTAGCCAAAAGGTTCACACAGACGTATAAAGTTGACTACATGGAAATATTCGCAGCTATAGCCATGATTTCAACTACTTTCTTGCATAATATCTAAAAATGTAAAAAGTTTACACTTAGCATCTAATATTAATGCGCGTCAATACCAATCTCCACTTAGATATTCATTTGAAATTGTTGTGTGTGTGCGGGTGGGGGACTAACATCATATTCCCAAGACTTGAAAGGGATGTTAGAATTCTTCACATTTTTTTTTATTTGAAAAATACCTATATGTTTTTTATCTTTTAGTATAAAATGTAAGGGCATTTTAGTACTTATAGAATGATACATTTTAAATGTGATAAATCTGAATGATATTTTTTTATTTTTGATTTATTTATTTATTGCAAATGAACAAAAATACATTTTTGAAAATCTAAACTTGTGGAGAATGCTAATATCCCATGAGGTGTTGATGTTAACTTTTTTTTCTTTCCAATTACAATTCTTAGTTGCAGAAACTGACAATATTACCAAACATGCTCTTAATAATTAAGTTAGTAAACTTTTTCCAACTAAATGCCCATTGATTTAACCAAAAACTATAACTACCCAAATTACCATTTCAACTAATCGTCTCCCCACAAAATTGTCACTCTTTACAAAGCCTCGAGACCATTGTGTACTTTGAAATGGTAAGTTATTCATCTTGTTTTCTTAAAAGAGTTATCTCATTTTAATGAACCATACATCAGCAACAATTTCATTGCACTTTCATTACACTTTCATTACACAATGATGAAATCGCAGCTTTAAAAAAATGGTGAATTCCTTGCATTATTTGTTTCATAACTGCAATCCACTACGTTATTTATTTCAAAGCGATTTAAACCCAAATAAGAATTCTTAAATAATAATAAAAATTTATAAGCTCAATCAGATTGTACTTATAGCCTGAGGCAACAATATGAATTAGTAAATTCTAAAAATCACTAATTTTCCTACTTGACTATGTCCCTTAGTCTTGAGTAATCTCTCCATCTCTCGGTGGAAAATCGAAGTTAGGGCACATCAATGGTAAAAAGAGTGCTCCTAAGTTGGAGGATCCTAAGTTTGAAGAATGAAAATCTCAAGATCATCTGGTTATGTCCTGGCTTCTTAACTCTATGGAACTAAAAATTGCCGAGATATTCACCTTCTTCAAAACAGTTAAGGAACTTTGAGAGTCTGTCAAGAACTTGTATGGTCACCAAGATAATGTTGCTCAAATCTTCGAACTAAAGCAAGAGATTAATGACTATAAGCGCAGAGAAAATTCCTTCACTAAGTATTTGGAAAAAATGAAGAACATGTGGCGATGAACTCAACATGTATCATCTACATCACCTTGAATAACATCTCCTTTCTGAAAGTACATCTCATAATCATCTATAATAGCGGGTCTGTGATCTCGGGTAAATCTTTTAATGAGAATGAGTAGTTGTGGAACTAGGACCACCACTATTTGAGGAGTGGGTTCTGGTTGGATTACTGCATCTTTTTCTATAACAACTCTATAGATAGGTGAATGCACCAAATGAGGTAAATGTTGTAGAATAAAATACATTGGTGGATCACTACACTTTTCTTCAAATATAATTTTCCTTCACTTTTCACTCCACTATTTTGACCATATTCAAGAAATTTAGTACGATTGGTTTCAACAATCTTCATATGTCTCGACGGACAGAAAAATCTATAACCCTTTGAAAGCGCCCTCGATCCGCGGGGTGCGCGGATCCGCTTTTGACCCTTGAGGTTTGGGAGTCGCCACCTAGTTGTTGTGGTCTAGGAACCAAACTGACTCTAACATGGATAAAAAGAACTAATCTACCATAAAAAATCTGAATTCGGGGATCAAGTTACGGGGTTGGAAGGTGTCACGCACCAACCCCGCCTGGCCAAAGCCGGTCTCTACTAACTTCCCAAGTAAATTACATTGCTAAAACCTAGATAAAAATAAATATAAAAAAAATACATACCTTTCAGATAGCAAGGATTTTACTCCCTCAGATCTGACAAAAAAAAAATTCCTTGTACTGTACTCCCTTGCTTCGTTCTGTTTCCGGATTTGACTTCGGATCTCCTAGATCAAGGTATCTCTTTGTTTCTAAATCTGAACTCTTCAAGTTTGTTGCAGATTTAAGAGTGTTTTTGGAGGGATTTTAGGGGTTTTCTAGACTAAAATTGAAGGGGGGATGTTAGGTAAGGAGTTGGGGCTCCAAAACTAGGGTTTATAGGGGGCTAGGAGAGCTTCTAGACCTACTTCTCTTAGGGTTTATGATTTGATACGAAAATAAGGTGTGAGCACCTCTATTTATAGATATTTTTTAGGGTTGATTTGGATAGAGTTAGTGTTTAATTAGAGATCTTTTAATTAGAGTTGTGTTTTAGTTAAAATTATTTTAGGTAGAATTGTGTTTTAATTATAATTGTTTTAGGTAGAATTGTTTTTAAGTTAGAACTCTATTAGATAGAGTTATTATTTAATTAGAATTCTATTATGACTTTTGGTCTTATTTAATTGACTTTTAATGTTTTGACTTTAGTCTTAATTGATTGACTTTTAATATCTTGACTTCAATCTTGCTTAATTGACTTTAATTTTGACTTCAGTCTCACTTAATTGACTTTAATACCTTGACTTCAGTCTTGCTTGATTGACTTTAAATTTTTGGAGAACCCCCCTCTAAAATATCTTTAATTCTTTGGACCCCGAAATGGAGGGGTCCTTAAAAAAATATCTCACGAACCCTCAACAATTTTGCTTGAGAGCCCGATTGATTGATTTCTTTGATTCAAAATTTTAAATTAATTCCATCAATGTTTCACTTTAATTATTTAATATTTTATTTATTAATTTCGAATTTTTTAATTATGAAAATTATGAAATTACCGTTTTACCCCCGGAGATGACTTTTCACGTTTCAAGTCGGTTTTTAATGCTCTAGGATGTTTTAGAATCGGTTTTTCGTAAGGAATTCAATGAGAATGTTGGTTTGTGTCATTTATGAAAATTTTTATGTGAAATGATTGTGAACTTAATGAGGGGCATTTTCGTAATTTTGTCAAATTCTGTTGAAATTGGTGAAATGATTTATTTGATTTCGATTTATTATTTTATGTGTTTGAATGGGTTTTCCCAAGCGTAATGTAGGCTCTAGGGTTGTTTTGAGGTTAGGGGTATTTTGGTAATTCGGTCAATTTTTAGTGATTTTTATCGTGAAGCTTCTTTTTGGTCTGCAAGATGATGATTTCTATGTTTCTGGAGTCGTATTTTCCTAGCGTAGTGTGGTTTCTAAGGTTTTGTTAGTTTGAGATACCTCATCCGGATTTCTGAAACACATCTGGTAACAAAATAAAGCAATGGAATACACATCCATCATTGGGAATCATTGCGATCGGGTTGACGAGTTGATTAATCAGGCGGATGCAAAAATGGGGTGTCTACACCCTTAGATCTCTTGGGATAACTAAATAAGTAACAAGTTGTCGTTCGACAATCAAATTTTTTCTGATTTGGATTCAACAACTTTGTCTCAATAAGACAACCCCAAACATGAAGATGGCCAAGATTTGGTTTCTTACCAGTCTATAACATGAAAAGAGTTTCTAGAACTGCTTTGCATGGAACTCTTGTAGACACCTAAATTTGACCGAGCCCTCGATACAAAATGCCTTAAAGTCCATAAAAATGGGGATAGGCCTTAAGGCCCCAAACCTTCAAAACGTATTTATTTTCTTTTAATAAATGACTCAAGAGCCTACCAAATGGCCCATGGACCCAAACCTATCTCACCCCACCTATATAATTCTCAATCCATCACCATAAGTATTCAACCCACTACCTACTACCCATTACCATACCCAAGCCCAACCTACCACCTAAACCCATTGACTTCCAAACCCAACAATCCAAGCCCAACCAATCTACCGAAACCCAATTCTCAACCCATCCCTACCCTAATCCAAATCAACTCAACCCAACATTATCTTACCCAAGCCCAATCATTCTCAAACTCAAGCCCGTTGACTTATCAACCCAACACCATACCAATCCAACCCACTACCTAACCATCCTACCCAAGTCCAATATCACAACCAATCAACTAAGATCATCAAGGTACGACACATATCTCCACCTCAACTCACCTTTCTCATCTAACAACCTATCCCCAACACCTTTTCTCTAAAAAATGACATCAATTTATTACTCTCTTCTAACCTACCCTCATTATTCTCTACAAATACTTTCTCACAAGTCAAACCCACACCATCTTCTCTAATCAAACACTCATTCTCTCTAATCAACGCATCTAATACTCCATCTCCATACCCCTTTTGACACATGTCACCACCTCCTCCACCCTCCAAAAAATCTGATCAATTATCCTCTTACACAACCCATTCTTTTAATCGAAATCCACTCCCCTTAACTCACCAAGCACTCAATCAATCAACTACCATCTTATACCCTCATTCTCTCAACCAAACACTATTCATTTCATTCCACTTAACACTCAACTCAAATGGGTTCAAAGATCCAACCCATTTGGGTAACAAATGATCCATTTCAACCTCCTTACACAAATGCCCTTTCATCACCCTTAATTTACACACTCCCTCTCACAAATCCCAAATCATTCTACTCATTTTTATCATTTCACCCCAACCTACCCCTAAAATAACCTTCAAATTCCTATAAAAACCCCTTGATTCTTAACTCACACTACCTAATGCTTGAATTCCTAAGGACTTAAAAAATCACTTCCATTCAGACTAACACTCTTTCTACTCTCAACTCTTTATTAACAACTCATCACTCATTCTCAACTTCCTACTCTCTTAAGTCAATCAAGAAAATTTAAGGAAGTATATTTCTTGAAGATAAAAGAAGATCAATAAGATCAAGGTGTGTTTTGGACAAAAGAGAATTCTACTTTTTCCCTTTCTCTACACCTGCGCCCATACTACTAAAGCTTCGAACCATCGAAGGGCCTCTTTTTTAATAAGAGTGTTATCAATGGTTTAAACTAACATCAAAGTCCCTTGGGGGCACAAATCAGATTTTTCCAACCTTTTTTTTTTCTTTTCAAAATCGATCGAATCCGAAGTTACCACCAACGATGGAGGGAATAGGATGCCTAACACCTTCCGTACTCCCTAATATGAATCCCCTTACCTAGATCCAAGATTGTACCAATGTACCTTATCCGTACGAGAATCACTAGATGTAAAAAAATGAATTTTCTAAGAAATATATCATAGATGACCATTTACATCCTTCTGCAAAAAGAATGGTGGCGACTCCAAAATCCCAAAGTGGTTGAGTTATTCGAAAATGAAGAATCTCATGTCTACAACTTGGTCACTCCACTAGGGAGCATACTAGCTGGTCCGATTCTTTTTTCGATTCAGTCATGTTTTTAAAACAAAAATATTTGTTTTCATTTGCGTTCATCTACTAACGTTTGCTATGCCTTTCTTTTGTTTTTATTTTTTTTATTTTTTATGGGAGAATGGATATAATATTTACTTAATTATGCTTCTCGTTTATTTTTTTATTTTATTTTGGGACAAATAATATAAGGATGGATACACTTTAAAACAAATGCACGTGCACATGCATTGCCAATGCACAAACCACCCTCTTTTTTATTAAAATCTTAGCCCCGAATGCTACTACTTTCAAGCCCCCAGAGATCGCTGTTTTGGGTGGCGGGAAGGAGAACATCCACCTTATTCACCAACCTAAGATGTTGACACTCCGGTGTACATCGAGGTTTGAAGAATGGGTATCCGAAAAACCAGCCATAAGCCCACATGCATCGAAGCGAGATTAATAGACTTAGGACACTAATATCTTCAAAATAAAATGCGTATTTATCCCATGTTCATATGTTGTAATTTTAATTTTAGCCCACGAAGGCAAGTTGTATAGATTTTAGGCCGTTTTTCCTTAGTTTTTCTTTGTATGTCCCCCAGGTAAAGGGAAAAAATCGTTTTTCCTTTATGTTGTGCATCATAAAAAAAAATTGGCCCAAGCTAAAATTTAGAAGCAATGTTCCTAAAAAAAGTTTCAAAAATTAAGGTTCTGGTCTGTATCTAAGCACTAATCAGTATAAAAGTACTCAGTCCGTGCATTAAAAACGAACCTTAAATTTTTGTTTTTTTTTGCTCATTTCATCGCTTACAACAGTCCTGACAACATTTCTCTTAGAATTTATTTTTTATTTTGAGTTCTAAGGCTTAAAATGATCAAATTAACCATTTTTATCGTTAAGCTTAGGGCCTACTACTCGCCACTTTTTGCTTGATCCAAACGGAACTCGCCTACACACCACCGATTAAAATTGATTCACCCAACGTAATGCATTATCAACCTCGATGACAATCAAACTTGCCATCATCCATCATTGAGAATCAATCCAAATCAAGTCCATGGCCCGAATCTAATTCAAAATGAGTCGACGCCCCATATCCATTTTGAAATAGGTTTACGACCCATATCCACTTCGAATATGGGTCCATGACCCATATCCACTGCAAAATGGTTCCACGATCCATATCCATTTCGAATATAGGTTTACAACCCTAAAAGCACCCTTAATCCGTGGCGTGTGTGGATCCACTTTTGATTTTTGAGATTTGGGAGTCACCACCTAGTTATTATGGTCTAGGAATCAAATATTGACTCTAATAGATAAAATGCTAATCTACAAAGAGAACAGATTCGGAGATCACGTTACGGGATTGAAAGGTATTAGGCACCAATCCCGCCCGGCAAACACCGGTCTTTACTATTTTTTTTAAAATGATTACATTGCTAAAATAACTAAAACCAATAAATAAATAAAAAAGATAAGAAGTATACCTAGATGATTGCAATGATTTGTTCCCTCAGGCTGGCGGAGAGACTCCTCGTATAAGATTCATTACTTTGTTTTCGTCACTAAATCTGCTTTTGATTTTCAAGTTGAGGTATCTAGATCTGAATATTTTCTGTATATTTTTAAAAGATTTCTAGATATTTTTGAAAGGTTTCTAGGTATTTTTTGAGTAAAAACAGGGATTTGGATGATAGGTAGGGAGTTAGAACTTTCAAAATTAGGGTTTGGAGGAGGCTAGGAAGATTTTTTGACCTATTTTTTATAGGGTTTATTTTAATCAGCGAAATTAGGCTATAGATGATCTATATTTATAGAGATTTTTTAGTAGAGTTGGTGTTAGATTAGGTATCTTAGGATAAGGTGAATTAGGATTTTGACTTAAGTCTTATTTGATTGACTAGGTTTCTTTAGATTAGGGTTTTGACTTAAGTCTTATTTGATTGACTAGATTTCTTTAGATTAGGATTTTAATTCTTACGTACAATGAAAGAATATATTTTTGATTTTTGGAGAATCCCCCTTAATTATATTTTAATTCTTTAGGCCCCCAGATGGAGGTGTCTTTTAATAAATATCAGGGGACTCCACTTAAATAAGTGGACGACCATCCACAATTTTGCCTAAGGGCATAATTGATTAATTTTCTTGGTTCAGATTTTTAAATTAATTTAATTAAGGTTTCACTTTATGTTAATTAATGTTTTATTTATTAATTTCAAAATTTTAAATTATTAAAATTAAAAAATTACCATTTTACCCCCGAAGAGAACTTTTGCGTTTCAAGTTATTTTTCGATGATCTGCAATGTTTTGAAATCGATTTTTCGTAAGAAATTCAATGGGATTATCGATTTGTGTGACTTATGAAATTTTTGTATGAAATGATTGTGAACATTATGAAAGGCATTTTTGTAATTTTGTCAAATTTGGTGAAAATTGGCAGAATGGTTTATTTGATTTTAATTTACTATTTTATGTATTCGAAAGGATTTTCCTAAGTGTAATGTAGGCTCTAAGGATGTTTAGGGGTATTTTGGTAATTTAATCATTTTTTAGTAATTTTTCTCGTAAAATTTCTTTTTATATGAATTATAATGATTTCTATGTTTTGAGGTCATATTTTCCTAACGTAACATGATGTCTATAGTTTTGTTTATTTGAGATACCTCATCCGAATTTCTGAAACATACCTAGTAACAAATACAAATATTAGAATATTCATCCATCATTAGGAATCGTCATAATCGGGTTGACGAGTTGATTAATCAGGCGAGTGCAAAAATGGGGTGTCTACAGATGCCTCTCTTTGGTAGAGGGTTAAAGAAAACTTGATAGCAAATCTATTTTGGTAGATAGTGCAATATCCGAATGTCAAAGGTAGTGATAGTTCATTTTGCAGCCTGATTTAGTAATTCGTCTGGATGTTCGGATCCTTGAGGTTAAAACTCTCCCCGAGCTAAAAGATGTCAGATCCTTGAGTGCGAACTCTTACTAACAATGTCAGATCATTGAATTTTAGAAAATTTTCCTTGACAAAAAGTGCAATGTGTGTATTTGAGATCTGAAATAAATCTCAGAGGATCTGAGCAAAAACTTAGCATAATCTGAGTATAAACTGAGCAAAATCTGAGAAAACCCTCGACGACATCTGAGCAAAATTCGAGATAGCCCTCGACGGCATCTGAGCAAAACTAAGCAAAATTTGAGAAAATCCTCGGTGGCATTTTAGTAAAATTCAAGATAACCCTAGGCACATCTGAGCAAAATCCAAGAAATCATCGACGGTATCTGAGCAAAATCTGAGAAAACCCTCGGCGGTATCTGAGCAAAATCTGAGATAACCCTCAGCTCCATCTGAGTAAAATCCAAGAAAACCCTCGGCGGTATCTAAGAAAAATTTGAGAAAACCCTCGATGGCATCTGAGCAAAATCCAAGAAACTTTCGGTGTTATCTGAACAAAATCCGAGAAACCCTCAAGGGTATCTAAGCAAAATCAGAGAAAATCCTCGGTGGCATCTGAGAAAAATCTAAGAAAATCATCGATGGCATCTGAGCAAAATCTGAGAAAATCCTCGGCGATATCTGAGAAAGAATGAATAAATCTGGAAAATAATGGATAAATCTGAGAATGAATGAATAAATCTGGGAATGAATCAATGAATATAGGAAAGAAAGAATGCCTTATCTCCTGTTCTATGTGAAAGGGTAATGAGTTAATATCTGGGCAAAACTAAATATGAGATAAAAAACACTTCTGTTTAAACCTCAAGTTTTTTTTTTCAAAAATTTTATGAACTTAAAACCTGAATTTTAATTTCCTTTGAATCTCAGGGGTTTTCAAAAAATTGCTATCCAAAGGGTATCCTTGAATTCGGGGTTCCCATTTTCCTTTAAGATTAACATTGATCAAGCTTGAGAACAAAAATGCCCCTAGTTTGACAGGATACATTGCACTGGAGATAATTGAACGCAATTTTTAGAAAAAATGCCCCTAGTGCAAAGGGGAACACTACATGCTATAGAAAAAAAGAAAATGCCTCATGTTATGAAGGTTTGAAATATTTGATTACCACAAGCGCAATAAAGATTCAACTTTTAATTTTAATTTTTTACATTGAAGATTTTGAGTCAGGCTCAAGAGAACAAAATATTTCCTTTTGAGATTCATTGTAGAATCCACCATTTTCCCTCTTGGTTCACTTGGAGAAGTAGAAATTTTCAGATCAATCGTAGACAATAATCGTAGCTTCTGAGTCCTTGCCTGGTTTAAGCTAGGTATTGAAACTTGGTCATTCAGACTTTTGATGTTTCGGCTCGGACCGCTTTTTTAGCCTTTCCACTTAACGGAGATTTTTTGTTGCTCTAACTTTTGCTTAGATTGCCCTTTTAAGTTTTCGATCTAGCGAGTTTTATATTTTTTATTTTTTGCTCTGATTGTTGTCAAGGCCATCCTTTTTAATTTTGAACCTTGCGAGCTTGCCTTAACTTTTGCCTAAGTCGTCATTTTAGGTTTTCAACTTAGAAGACTTTTTCCCTTGGTCTAATTGTTGTCAAGGCCATCCTTTCAGATTTTTAACCTTACGAGCTTGCCTTAATTTTTTCCTAAGTCACCCTTTAGGGTTTTCAACCTAACAGGCCCCGTTTTTATTTTTCTTCATTTTTGAACTTCTGGAGTTACTATTTGATCATGATTTACTACCTTCCTTGACTTTTTCACATGATACTTAGGAGGACTTTCATGGGTAAGCTTAGGATTACGACATAAGAAAGGAATTTTGAGGCACAAAAACCCTGAATGCCCCTTGTGTGGTATTTCTTTTCAATTATTTTCTTTTTTCCTTTGAGTTTTCTTCCCTATTTTGACGATATTTCTTTTTCTTTTGAATTTTTTTCTTTTTGAATTTTTTTTTTGTGGGGAAATCTATTTTTTTATTTTGATGTGGTCGGGCCTGAAATAGCTTTTCAAGTTGCCTACGTACCCCAGAATTTTATGTCAGACCAAAATGTAGTTCGAATTTTCCCTCCCCTAGGTCGAGTTATCGGGCTGAGAAAGAAAAAAGAATTTTTTTTTTAAAAGATTGCAAAGGGCTGAGAAAGGAGATGTTGACCTGGGTAACAGGAAATTTATTCGGTCGAAGATGGTCTCCTTAAATGTAGTACCACTTGATTTGGTCAAGGTTGGATGGTTCTAGTGGTTCAATTATACCATGATCTTGAAGTCTGACGGCTTTTCCAAATAGTATTTTCTTAATGAATTAATCTCTCCAATTGGGTTCAGACTTCTTCTTATAATTGAGGAGAGTGCTTAATTTTCTTTGAAGTCTGATGGTTAAATACTTGACTTATAAGTAGCGAACTTTAACATTTTTATCAAATGTGCGAGCGATTCTTCTTTGATAAGTTTGCACATGGTACAAAACTCTAAGTTGTTTTCTTCAATCAAGTTTAGCTATTCGTACCCAATGACGAGCCTAGTCTATTTTTAACAATTGACATTCCATCAAGACCTTGAGATACGGGATTTGCCTTTTAACTAGTAAGATTGTTTCTGTATCATGCACTACACGGTAGAAAGTAGTTTCAGTGAAAAACTATAGTGCAACCGGTAACTTCTCTAACCAATCCCGGTTTGATTGACACATTTTCCTGATGATTATTTTGAGATTCTTTATTAGCTGCTTCAACCTTTCCATTAGTCTAAGAACGTAAGGGGATGATTTGTGATGTCAGATCCTGAACTTTGTACATAGAGTAATGACCTAAGCTTTGATGTATAACCCAGATATCAGCTCCAAAGGTACCCCATATCGACTGATATTATGTGCTTGAATAAACTTTACAACTCGAGATGTAGTGAGGATAGCGCTGATACATTTTATAACATCTCATTGGTGTTTTCATTTCATCGAGTGAGTATCTATTCCATGTCGGATAACACCTAAGCTTGCACCTAACATATCTTCATATGATCAATTATCCCCTCGTGTTCATCTAGGGATAGGATGGTTTCTACTTGAATTTCTTAGGAATTTTTTGTTTTGAGGTCAATGACCTTTGCTTTCTTGACTAAAGGTTGAGCCTGACCCTTATCTTCTTGTTTAGGAAAGAAATCCATCCTTAAAGTCAGATTAGTAGTTAATTCGTTAATGCATTCGAGGTATTAAAAAATTTCTTTTATTCAGATAGGGCAACAGATGCCATTCTAGACTTGGCAAACGAACTCGACTCACAGAAATAAAAGGGATAGACACAACTAAAGAAGACATAACCTTACTGAAAAAAGGACTCGAGCTAACCCAAATGACTTATGAAAACTCAAGACAAGTACCCACAATGAGCTTGATTAGGATTGAGACATTGCTTACAACCGGTAGGACTAATGCACTATGATCTTTAGGGAACAACTGTGTAATTTTAAAAGATTTTGAGGTCATTTCTGACGATTCACTTGGCGTTGACGTTCGTTCTAACTGACAGGACTAGTGACCCTAGCAAAATGGTGAATGATTGAGCTTAGGTACAATGATAACCTTGTAACCACATCCAAGGTGGATTATCAATTTCAGTGTTACCCCCTTGATACATTTTAATGAATCCTGATATTTTATTGAATATAGTGCACCAATCCATTTATGCAATGATTATTCAGAAGGAAAATAATTCAATTACACGCTTGAAAATTATTGACAAATAATGTTTTCATTGAATAAAAACTTTTACAAATCTGATTATTTTTTTCAATTATTTTATTTTTATAAAAACATATTTTAATAATTTCTCAAAGTCTATGCAAAAAAAAGTAAATTTTTTGTAAAAATCTTTTTTTTTTAGAAAAATATATTTCAGAAAATTTTCAAAATCTATTCAAAAAATAGATCTTTTGTAAATCATTTTCCTTCATTTTCTTATCTTTTCTTTTGAAAATATTTTCCTTCTTTCAAAATGGGTTGTGACCCGAATTAGAAAAATGTTTGAATACCATTTTGATATAAATGGTCCGACCCATCGTGATTGTTAAATAGAAATAGACTGGATCATCATGAATCATTACCCATTTAAAATGGATTCTTTATTGGGTTGGTTCACCCAGTGATATGATAACCTTGAATCAGATTAAATAAAAAGTTTGCTTATCTTGAGGACAAAACTATAACTTCCTAATCTCAACATTTGTAAAGTCCATTTCAGAAAAATAACCCGGAAAACCCATGATAAGTTCGAGTCGTGATCTATAGGAAGGTTTCTAGACTCTAGGTTTACTACGTGCAATCTAGTCACCCTTGTCCATGTGCACCTCTCAATCAGACGGTACGTGGTGACTTAGTTTGATATACCGTATATGTGATAATTTAAAACTCAAACTCAAATCTTTAAAGTCAAAAGCAGTCGGTTTAATCCCCAGTTGAGAGGTGGCGCATGATGCTGAGCAATGGCACTCTTAAGTCACCTCTCGTCTAGAATAGATGTAGTCTATCCCCTTTGTACTGTAGTACATCGGGGCAGGATCTCGTTTAGGCACTGATTTTAACCAAGAAGTGCATTTGTATACCTTAAGGTACATCACTGGATTTGTGATTTTCATTAATGACATCGCATCTCTGAAGAGACCGGGCCACGCACTAGTGTCACGTTGGCTATAGAGGATATGTAAGTGTGCAATGCAACAAAATAAATGTGCCATAGTGTGTGCAAAACAGGGTGGGGTGTACTCAGGGCCTTTTTCAAATAAATGGGCCCGTGGGCCAGATCAAATCACCAACATATGGACAATAAATACTGATCAAGAAAGAATACATCCATAACAATTAGTTCGAGATCAAAATAGGCATATCTCATGTATATATCAATTAAGAGCATGGCATCACAGACGGGTGATTAATTAGCACCGCAAAAATAATCAATAATTGACTAATCATAGGCACAAGAAATATGTAAAAAAATAAACTTAAATAGCAAAAAAATTTATTATTTATGGTTCAATCAAAGATCACTTTGGGTGACCCTAACCAAATTGAGATTCTCAAAGAATATTAAGTTGAGAATATAATGATGGTTGTAGGGATAAGGAGCGATGAGCCTTTTTTTCTTTTTTTTTAAAGACATGTAGGGCAAATCGTTTGAGAACATAGGCTAACTTGAATAACTCATCAAGTTTCAAATTTTACTAAGGCTCTTTAGC